>NC_064597.1:4860372-5461090 GCF_943734845.2 Anopheles funestus | reverse complement strand
AACAGAGAGGCGACCAGACCATATCTTCGCGATGTGCTCGACCATGACCAGGCCAAGAAAGAAAAAGGAGAAGAACATTTCCCAAAGTTTCTCATTATTTTCCTTCAATAAGTTTCTTATCAAGTTTATAATTTTCCGCACTACTACATGAATGGTACACGATGGAAGGAAAAAGAAAAACACGAAATATGAAACATGGAAGCGTGATTAAAACATGTATTTCTTCGTACATATAATGATTGAATGGAACAAACGCGTTGTCCTTACTAATTGTTTCTAAACAACAACAGCAATCGTTGCATACTATAATTAATTATGAGAGCATAGTATGATAAACATGAAAAAACAATTATATATATATCATCTTTTGTAAGGATAAATACCCCAAAAACATTGTTTCCCCTTCGCGATAATCCCTTTGTGTGTTTGTTTGATTTTTTTTTTAATTCGTTTTGTGTTTTATTTGTTAAATCTTGTTCGCCAAGACTTAGACGCTGGACTAAGGTATATGAACAAAACAGTTATACCTTTATATATACCACATGCCTTGTCTGCTTGGCTGTAAATGAAATTCGTTGTTAAGTGGTTTTTATTATGTTTTCTTCGATTCGTTGTATTCGTAAGAATAGTATGCAGAATAGAACATGGGAAGCGTGGGAACATAAATTGTCAATCGTTTCCATTTTGTTTTTTGTTAAATAACAGCTTATTGTTCATTGACTTTCGGTCAGTATGTAGTAAGGTTGGCAGATTGGGCAAGCTTAAAATAATAACAATAAAAAATAATAATAATATTAAGAATAAAAAAAATCCTCCCAGAAAGGACGTGCTTCTAAACATAAGAAACTTCTACCGTGGATTCAGATGGAATCTTCACTCTTTAAGGATTGGTGTCTGATTCGGTTTAACTTCGTCGAAAAGAAGCAAAGGAATCGTTCCATGTTGGGCCGCAACACAAAAATTAGCTACGAAATGATGGGAAACGCTCGTTAATTTCCCTTCCAAGCGAAAAGTGATTGATCCTTTTTTAGTTTTTTTTTTGTTCTCTTCAGGACAATCCCGTGTTAGGTGTGTATGTGTTGGGCAGAAGGAATATCGCGCACGTATGTTTCTAACTAAAACCTCAGAAGGATGGCTACGCAGCGGCGGCAAAGCAAAAGCTTTGAAACATTTAACATTTTAACAAAACAAAAAAACAAAAATAACATCCTTCCCTTTTGCCGCCCGTCCGCAATAGTGTGATTACACTATTCGTACTCCCTCCCTTCCTCTAACAACATGTTTGCTTAGATTTCATTTTTGAAGCGTCGATAAATGGACTGCACGTAAGTGAAGACACATTTCCAGTCAGGCTTTCGCATTGCAACCATATCATCCACATCCAGTAGGGGCGCGATCCCGGCTTTTTCACTAAAAAAAAAAGAAAAACAGGAACACGTTAGTTTAGAGAGACAGACGAACTACGGTACTGTCGGCACTTACTCAGCCACTCGGAAGGCGAGGGTGAAATTATGGCGACGCTGTTGTGGTGTTAGTTTGCTAAAATCAAAAGCGTCCGGCAGGAAATGGTGAATCAGCGCACAGAATGCCATTCCATCTGACCAGCTGGTGGAGAAGTTTTCTATTTTAACGTTCTGGTTGGACATCACGTGCGTTGGCAGAGGGAAGACGAAGAAAAATATAATAAAACGTGTTAAACGACGTCGAATACAAAAAAAACACTGCAAATCAAAAATGCAACAGCAAAAAGGCCCTTCATACGAGCATTGGACAAGCTTAAAAGGTAAATGGGATAGATGGAAGGGTGCTGCAAAACAAAATAATACGAGTACCAGGTATATGCCTTGCTATTATGTGGTTTTTGTAACCATTACGTAAACAAAACATAATTCAAACATTACAAGCAATCAAAACTACATTCTATACAATCAAACATTTATGAAACCAAACGTTTAGGCAATACGGTAGTTGTTAGTACTAAATAGCATTTTACACAACCCAGCACCACCCAAAAAGTTGCTTTAAAAAAACGTAATAAATCTCAGATATATAGCCATATCTAAAACAGCGTTGAGGTTATCCCGAATACCTTATACACATGAAACATATAAAAAAGTAGATTAACAAACACAAACAAGCGGTTGATAGTGGGTGAAATAAGTATTTTTGTTGTTGTTTTATTTTACTTATGAACTCCTAAATACTGCTCTAAACCCGTAAGGCAATGAGCCGTCATATTGAAAATAAATATTAAAAAACTCCTAAAGGAGACAAGCGACGAACCTCAAATAAATTAAATAAAATTTACGTACAACACTGAAACAGTGCTGAATTTCTTTATCTGGCTGTTCTTTATATTTTTGTAGTGTATTTTATTGGGTATTGTATTTTTTTGCTTACATTAAAAAATGTGCCAATTTTGGTGATTTGTATAACGAAATTCCTTCTAACTAACCCGAATCTTTTCTTTCCGGCGATCCGGCGAAGAAAGATCAGGATTCAAGACCAAGATCACGAAAGATCAATTTTCGAAAGTTTGGAGGAAACCCAATTCTGACCGGGTGGTAATGTAAAAATGACCGTAAAGTTCAGAAGAATTCAATACTGATGGTTGAAGGCTAAGCGACTTCTTCGTTCTTCATGGCGATCGAAGCAATCCTCCATTATGGTAAAAAACTACTTGCCCAAGAAGGACTTTGTGGAAAGTGTCAGTCGAGCCAGTGATTGCCAGTGAATTCGCGAAAAAGTGGCTTTTTAGTTGTTAGTGAAAAAAACAAAATCAGTCCGCCATTAACATGGCGTCCGGGTCTTGTTTGGACGATCTACCTAACTCGAAAAAAAATCCATTGGTGTAGTTACTCGCGTACTTTACGTCGCCTACTAAGAAATTCAGTATTGACGACTCTAACACCGTGTTTCCCAAGAACAAACTTGTGTGTTTAACGATGAGTGAAAAGGCAACTTTTGGTGATTTAGGACATGACCTATAGAGACCTAGTCTCGGACCATAAATGTCAAGAAATTACTAGAAGAAGTTTACTACCATCCCACGTACTGTCATCAGAAGTGATATGGTTAAAACTCAGGATCGAATACTATGAGACTAAAATGGAAGGTCAGCGTATAGGAAAGACAGGTTCTGATGTCTTTAATTAGTTTACGACTAGCGTCAGGTAGTCGACCCATTTTACAAACTATCATATTTAGATTTAATTAAATCTAAATTGGCCCATTTTTTAATGTATACTAGGATCTTATCTCTTGAGCCATGTAGTCATGACACATCCAAATCTGTACGCTAATCTTATCTGTGTGCAAATGTTTAGAGTAAACGATAGCACATACTCCTAATATTTATTTAGTTGGAATCTAATTTTGGCTCTAAACACTAACATGGTAACATTATGAAATTGCACGTGTGCTTGCGAATGGATCAAAAGGTCAGGGTTTTTTGATAAGATTTGTAACACACCATGCTGTACACTTTAAGCTAAAAGAGAGATAGAAAGAGTAAGAGAGTGAGGAAACAAGCAGACAGCATACGGATTATGGTAAGCTGATTATGGCAAAAGCATGCGGTAGGGAGGATAAGTAGTGGTTTGCAGATAGAGTATCGTTTCACTTTGGATAAATTTTGCTTCAAACACACAAATAGAGCTAGAAGTAGTGTTGTTCGTGCGCACCGGCAGGTATGCTGTTGGGTGGTGTTGATATAGAGATCTCTTTCCGTATCGGTCTCCGTCAGTGTAAGAGAAGATAGATAGGAGGAAATAAGGGGTAACAAGCAGACACGAAGAATAAAACACATCATACAGTTTTACAGGTAATTAGATCCAGTCATATGACGTGCTGATTCTTCAATTCAACAACCGAGCCATAAAAGATAAACAAAACCAAAAAAAAAACAATTCGCAATAAAACATCAAACTGATCGCCATGCCTGGCAGTGTTATATGGGGAGTGGGGTGGGTGTTTTTTCGTGTGTTTCTTCAAATCCAACAATTACACAAAACAGGCAGGTAGCAAAACAGAGTTTGTTTTTTTTGTAAAGCATGGGAGATGTAGAAGAAATCGAGCATATTGCATCCGGAACCGCACCGAGAGCATAATGAAACAAAAAATTATTTCGAAGGTAGTGGTTTGGGATGCTGCGGATGTGAGGAAAGGGTTTTTTTGGCGATTGGAGAAGGATTCGGCAGGGTGGAGCGTGGGGCGCTGCGGTTTGTTTGTTTTTTTTTTGGAGAGAGAGAGAGAGAGCAAACAAAATGGCTGTACCTCATATTCCTTCGTCTTCATCTGGCACCACTGCAACAATTGATCCTTAACAGTTGCGGCGCGACGATTCAATGCGGGATCGGTAAACTTAAACATTGGACCCATCGCGGCGGACGGTGTCGTCGGAGTTGGTGTCTTAGGGGAGCTATTGTGTTGGAACGTGCGGTACCGGCACACGACCATCAATGAGACACGGCATACCCAAAGAAAAAAAGCACGATGTATCGATGTATGCCGAGAAACACATTACACGAAAACGCGAAGGCACAACGGGGACGGTAAATGTGCGGGAAAGGGGAAAAAAATAATCAAGCAGGAAAACAGGATACAGTAGTATAATAATCGAATTTGGACGTTTCGAAAATACAGAGCAGAAGTACATCGACATGTCCGTTTGGAACATCACAGGACATAATTCAGAATTGCAATGAAGTAACAAAACAAGAAAATCATAGATTTTGCGAATGACAGATGAAGGAGAGAGAAAGAAAGAAAGAGAGAGATAGATAATGTGTGTGCGTGTGTGGAAGAAAAAAATATATTTAGTATAAGTTAAGTTTGAGCTCGTTCACTTCAAGACATAAATATCATGGTAGAAAAGAGGTATATATGAGAGCCTTCCTGATATAGATGAACCAAGTAATGTTGGGGAAGGCAAAACAAAATCCCTAGTGATTATGGAATTACTTCTTGTGATCAGTTTATTTTTTAGTAACCTTCAGCAATATCTTTCCGCGTGATACTAAATGCTTTGAATGCTTTGAGTTGACATCTCTTTTATGAGTGGTGAAATAGTTATAAAGCATATTCGGTCCACGAATGTGAGGGAACGGTAGTAAGGTGCAGGTGTTCGCCTTGATAGCCTGCGTGGTGCTTCTCGTCATTGTAATTCAACGAGAAATGGTGGAGAAAAAAAATGATAATTGGGAATATGGATTATATGTTAGCTGTGCCATTTAGAACAAATTTCTTGAGCACTTAGATACGACCCGGATTAGTGACGAAGCTTCATGGAATGGTATGGCATTACCGTATTTTACTATGTCTATGAACTATTCTACTTTCGCTATAAACCATTTCGCAGTGCACTAATATATTATAGCAAAAAAATCAATTATACTTCTTTAAATATTTTGTTTTATCCTCATCTACTCTACATTCGTATACGCGTCGCACGATTCATATCCCAGTGTACACACTATGAATTATATGATCATGCCTACTAATCATATGTAAGTTAGCATACGATTCTATTCCCCGGGACCGTATGATGATGTCAGTAATTTAGTGCACGGTCAAGGACCAAGATGTCTACTACCAGGGGATGCACAATGAAATGTTTTAAAATGAAACTGTTAGACATATTATTTTATATGGAAAATTATGGTATTTGGAAGGAAAATTCGAACAGAATATTGCATGAACCTACGATTCTAAACATGGTATGGGAAAGGAATATTTAAAACATACTTATTTACGAATATAACTCGCATAGTTTGGGGTGAGTATTTAGTCAATTAATATTATTTATTCTGTATCCATCAGAAAACTAGTATGATCGTAGAAACGTCAAATACTATGAAATATTTCAAAGAAACTTTGCATTGAAACATTTCCTCTAGGATTTGATACTAAGTGGTAGGGGAACAAAAAGTTATGGCAACTAAATTTATAGCAAATTTTTAAGCTTTTACGATTTAACTGAGCTGATGAAGGTTGCTGTCTAGGATCTAAAATGAAAAGAGTTTCTACCATCGTAGTAGCTTTCCGAAAGGTACGAACTAAGCACTAATGTTTTCCAATTTATAGGATAAAATTTTAAACGGTTTGTTATGCGACTTCTATTCGTAAAAATGATAATACTTTTTGGTTCGTGAGAAACTTTCGACTACGACTACTTACTTAGGAGGTGATTGCGATGAGAGGGAATTCTGCTTATCGAGCTGTCGGAACTTGGCGAAAGGTGACATTGGCTTTGGAGCACTTGAGGCAACAGTCTTGGTCGTAACTACAAAATAAATATAGCGAAATTAGTAATCAGTGTTACTAGGGAGTATAATAGACTACTCAGATAAAGCTGTATATCTACCCGTTGTTCTTGTTGTAACAGCAGAGCCATCCTGTGATTCCATTTTCGTGTTAGCGATAGTACGGGTAGTTGTTTGCTGAACTGCTGATTTGGAACGTCACCGATGGAGAAACCGATCGGAATGAAAAGAGAACGCAGAGAGAGAGAAAGAGAGTAACATTTTGTTAGTGATTAGTGCTAAGAAAACAGTTCTGGAGGCTCTTTTGGGCAGCCAGCCTATATTAGTCAGCATTTGCTAGTACGATACTGGGATGTGGAGTAGTCAAGGTAGTATAAACGTAAACAAAATCAAGCCACATCTAATTACATCCTGGTACAAACAGACAGATTGGTACATACAACTCCAAGACATACACGATTAAAGCAGAGCAAAACACAACACTAATTAGCAACTCAGCAGCGCAGCAATGCCGCAGTAAAAATTGCATCACGCGTCACCTGACGACGACTCTGTTTGACGAAATCAAACTGTAACGCTGTTTAGTTACGTTGGACTGCTTCATTAAAATGTCCAATCGATCAGTGTTGTTTTGCATGTGTACAGGTCAAACGATCAATAAGCTAAAGGGAGCCACGCACACACTCACACGACTATAGACTACAACAGCAAACTGGGTGCACACAGGTAGCAAACAATGACGATACAGCGCAATGAGATGAAGTGAAAATTGTTTCGAGTTCACCAAGAAACATTCTGCTATAAAAAAAACACTTTGCAGCAGATATAAAGATGAAAAGTTTTATGGAACCGGTGTGTGCGTTAGTAATGTTTAGGAGAAAACCTGAAACGTGACAATGACGAGGAGAATTTGGGATACTTCATATTGTACATACTTTGCACACCTTACATCCGCAAAGGGAAAAAACAAAATTTTGAACACCAATTGTGCTGCAGCAGCGTTACAAGCCCAGGCGCACAGTTGGGGAAGCTTGTAACGCTTATCCTGGTCACCGCACCGAGTGCTTTGGTTGTACCATATTGATGATAACAGTGGGACTGATGGTTTTTTTTTAATTTTTTTAGATGGCTATGGTGCAAAGTATGTCTTCCCTTACGTACACCGACACTGCTGATGAGTTTTTGCTTGCCTTTTTTTGGGGCGTGAGACAGAGACCATGCTTCTGTGCGGTGAGAAAGCACAACATCCTGGGAGCTACACAGCTTTGTACAACACAGTGACAGGCAACAACAAGCGTCGAGCATGTTCGCTACTTTACACACGTAGTACACAGCAGTATACAGATAGTTGAGTTATGGGTGTAATTTTTTTTTTTTGGAGGCTGCCGAGTGCTTCTGACCCCATTTGGCACAATTGGTTTTGCAAAACCCTGCTGTTTTTTAAAACGGGATCGCTAGCATGGATATTAGCGGATTTTAGAATATCAAACCGTACTTGGGGATGGGTATGAGCAAACGATTTTGAGGGGTGGGGCGTGGGGGTGGGCAAACCGGAACGATAATCAAAATGATTGGTAAAGGAACGAGAAACAGAAAAAAAACCACAAACACGCAAAAACAAAACGAAAAACGACAGACAAAAAAATGGCATATAATCGTTCGAAACTCACTGAGTGGGGGGTGTAATTTTCACTGGTATGTAAAAGAAGGAGGGTGCGATACGTTGAAAGGTGGAAGTTGTGGTTTTTGTTTTTGAAATTGTTTGGTTGCATCGCAAACCTGTACTGCCATCGCAAGCAGTCTGCAGGACCGGGTGGCATCTTCCTGCTGGGCATCGACATGAGCAAGCCCGCACCTGGTGCGAGCACGACGATACCGATTGCACTTGTCGGTTGGGTTTTATCGACAGTTTTGGAACGACGTTCGTTTGGGTAGTAGTAGTGGTAATAGCAGGCAGGCACACACACGGGTATGGCATGTAGTGGCAGGTGGCACTACACGGGAATTCGAATGCGCTACAGATACTAGAAGTATGCTTATAGCACCTTCACTATCACTAGTCGACAAATGCTCATATACTTTGAGATCAGCGAGGCGTAGTCGAGATACAGCTTACGCGATCAAATAGAATCGTAGCTTAAAGCGTACTTCAGGTGAGAACTTCAAATGCAGCCTGCTCCGGTGGCGTTCATAATAAACAGCGCTGCACAGTAACTACACGGGGCGGAGGGGTGACGAATGTGTTCATTTTATAGCTAAAACTTCACTATCACGGCTTCTACACCGGCTATATTAGACAGCTACCACTAGGTGCCAGTTTTTTTTCTCCTCTTTGTAATTTTTGTGTTTGTTTCACGAAGTAGCTCATAACCAAAAAAAAGAAACAGCCAAAGCTTCACAAAATGTTTGGAAGCATGCAAACAATCAAAAGCACAGCGAGGGCGACGTAGTAATACTCTGCCCAAAAGATATATACTCCGCTTGCGAATGCGGAAGAAGTCTGGAATGCTTAGCACAGTGGCATCGCCATTGCAACCGTGGCTTTGTTGCCTTCTTGTTGGGTCCGAACAGTACGATACCCGTTCGTCGATCGATACTTCTACCACCCTGTTGATGGGGAGTTAATGGTTCTGCGTGCGGTTAACATCCCTGCGTTAGACTGCGAACGATTGGTTCATGAGCTCCTCGAATGCGTCCTCCACGTTGTTCTCGTCGAGAAGCGCTAAGCTACCGAGCGGTATATGAGGCATCGTACGACTACGCAGCAAACCTCCACCAAGCGGCTGTGGATGATAGGGCAGGGTGTCATCCATATAGCTCTGACCGTGTCGTTTCTGAGATTGTAAAGATGGTGTGATACCATGCGGTACGTAAGCGGGACGTGATTGTTGCACCTGCTGATTACCATTGCTGCCGTAGTAGCCCGCATTATGACCCATGGCGTAGGATACCGGCCGAACAGTGTTGTGCGGTGCTGCCATGGAGGACTTGTCACGCAGTACCAGATTATGGTTGGAAGCTGTACGCGTCATCAGGTAACCATTGTTCTGACTAGCCGGTTGTCCCGTGAAGTATGCCTCAACGGTGCGTTGCTTTTCAGCGCTGATTGGTCGCGATTGATGTACCGTGCTCGGTATCGCTAGCGAATGACTAGACTTGGTGCGTGCCAGTGACTGCTCCGAGTACCGATGCATTGGATGCGGCTGAACATTATTATAGATCGCATGTGACGGTACCGGTGGTTGCGTTTGCTCTGGTGTGGGCAGAGTAACTTCAACCTGTGGAGCCACCAACGGTCTTCGGACTGAGACAGTGAGTTGATCCCCAACACCGTTCAGATTCGGTTGGCGCGGTTTCGGTGGTGTTGGGCTTTTGTCTTTGATTTTTTTCAACGACGATTGCAAATTCTGAGCAATCAGTGAACCCCGACCACCGCTGCTATCGTAGCCACCGTTCAGGTGAGTCGGACGCATAGCGGCCGTATACGTAGCCTGCTGTCCCTGAGGTGCTTGCATCACCCTCGTAACTACACGCATCTCCTGAGAATCCACAGACTCCAGATCGTCACAATCGTACTCGTCCTCATCATTCGCCGAGGAGTGAGGTGACAACTGTTGGTGGTGCTGTTGATCGACATTAACCGTGAGGTAGTTAATTTGCTGTGGATGACTGATTAGCGGTTGATTTGACGTTTCGACTACTTGATGTGAGGGTGCAGTAGTCGGACTAAAGACTGAGTTCGTACTCGTTAGTACTAGAGGTGCATTTTCCGGATTTGTTAGAGAGTCACTGCGATTCAGCGTGAAGGTGGACACGGATTCCGGTTGTGTGTAGTCGGTAAAGGTGAACGTACCAAGATGTGCTACTGAGACATCCGGTAGTGAAGCTCTCTTCTCGTAGGGTAATGACGCACCCGAGAACTGCTGGTATGTTAGCGGCTTCTCAGCGTACTTCAGTGAACCCTGGTAAGTCAGCGGTTGTTGCATCGGCAGAGACGGTTTGTTGTGTCCGAACGAGTTCGCTGTAAACTTGGTGGCAGCAATACTTGCCACGCGACTACCTGCCGGTCCTGTCACGTCACTGGATCGTTTACCAACCCACGGTGCAGGAGGTGCCGGCTCCGCAATGGTAGTACCATCTGTGCGAGGTTTATAGTTAAGAACGTTGTGCGTAGGTGTGCGTTCTAACTTTGGCAGCGGTACGTACGGTGTCTCCTGATATCCTTGTGCCGCCATCGACCGTACCAGGCCCAACTGTACGTGCATGGGTTCGGGTTTAACTTCGGGCGTTTCCTTAAATCCGGTCGCAACAATTTGCTTTACCAAGCCCGTCGCATTCGATATACGGGCTGGTATCGGCTTCACAATATCCAGTTCTTGTTGGATCGGTTTGAATTCCAGATTTTCCGGAGGGATCTTCTTCGGAATCGGTTTAAAGGCAGATGCAGGTGCGTGTGAGAATTGGTTTACCAAGTTGCTGCCCGGCGATGCTTTCGGTAGTACCAACTTCCCTTCCACGATTGGACTACCCGTTGACGCATCGTGATTGAAGGTGTGTGAAGTTGTCGCACCATATTTACTGCTCGTCTGTGTCGTTCTCGGCGATCCTGAAGTAGCAGACGCAGCTGACGCTACTCTTCCTACAGAACTGACGCCACTTTTGAAACCTGACGTATGATTCGGTGTCAGTGACTTGGCATGCTGCTTTACCGGGCCCACTTTGGTAGTTTCATCGAACGAACCACTTTCGGCCTGCTTCCAAAAGCTCATTGCCGATGTCTTCGGTGCTGCACCGTACTTGGGCGGCAGATCGGAACGATCACGTCGCTCCGCCTGCTCGAAGTTACTCTTGAGATGATCAAACTTATTCGTCCAATTGTTCGAACCGACATGTTCCCGTACCGGTTTGCTCCAAACCTGCCGTGACTGTTGGTTTTGTCGCTGCAGAAACGCCATAAACTTGAGATCATTTTCGGTGCGCGGTTTAAAGTCTGGCACGTCTACCGGTGGCACTGCCGGTCCCGTCGCTGGCAGAAATTTGCTGGACGTTCCCGTATGTTTCGCCACTGTTTGAGTGCGGTTGGTCTGATTTTGTGACCGATCCATCTGTTCCTGTCTCGGATCATGATGCTCATCATCGTCACAGTTCCCATCGTCACTCGCTAGATGTTGCGGTAGACTTTTCGGTAGATCTATTGTGTTGGCGCGTTTCATGCGCAGCTTCTTGCTAGCATATTTGTTCAGCGGTCTTGCACTCGCATCGTCCTTGTGTGATTCGGGCGTGCGGCTACCGTTTAGATGTTGAGGCCGCCGTGTCACGGTCTGACCCTTCGAACCGATCTCGCTGCCGTTGGTCGGTTTTGTCTCACGGCTCACGATTTTCTGTACGGTGTTGATCACGATCGAGCTGGTTGGACCGGGTTGTTCGGCCGGTGTAATTTTATTGCGTAACACCATTTGCTCCGCTGTTTTGGTCGTTTCGTCCGTTTTGCGCTGTGCTCGTCGCGCAACATCCTCATCCGAGCTGGAACCATCGTTAAAGGAGTACTTTTTCACCAATGCTCTTTGGGCGACGGTTTGGGTGGGCTTCTTGAACGGTAATTCTGGTTGCTGCTGTTGTTGTTGCTGCTGTTGATGATGGTGATGTTTGGATATACGCTCCGCCGTCTTGTGCTTGTGTAAGTCGATCGGTTTCGCACTAACAGACTCCGACTTGTCATTCACCGCACCATGTGCACTAATCGGTGGAAGATCTTGATCAACACTAATTGATTGCCGGATCAGCAACTTTTCTTTGGATGGTTTTGTACGCACCTGTGAAGCACCAGGCGTTGAGTGCACTGGCACGGATGCCGGTTTTCCTCCCGTCCCAGGCAACACCAACTTATCGAGTGATGTCTGTACGTTTTGCATCTCTTTGGGCACGAACTGGCTCGGACGCTTCATGGCGAATGCGGTCACTGGAGCAGAACTACCACCGTTCTGCATTGGCTGTGATGGTACTGCACCAGCAGCGGAGGTGACTGTTTCTGGTTCCGTTCCCAGCACGGTACCAAGCGACTGTTGCTTTTGCAGTATATACGCCTTCTCCGGTGACGTCACACTCTGGTCAGGCTGGTGTCTGTTGTCCATCCTCACCATCTCCTCGATGAATCTTCTCGCGTCGGCAAGCTCCTCACGACTGACGCCCACCGTGTGGCGATTGTTGCGAGTGGTGCGTCGCTTCGCACTGAACCTTGAACTTCCGGCCCGGGTCCGGTTTTGGCTGGTGTCCAACGCACAGCCGCTACCGTCAATCGTCTCATTAAGCCCGGCTCCTGTCGCCAACAGTCCCTGCGGTTGCCGCACTTTGTTATCGTACGCATCCGCCGTACAACCGCCAAAGCCCAGATCGGCGAGCTTATCTGGCTGCTGCAAACCCTGCTGTAACCGTGCGATCAGGGCCAACAGTGCCCTTCGCTGTTCCGCATCGATCTGCATCACCTTTGGCTGACCGTTCGGATCGCCCTGCAGGCTTGACTGTAAGCGTTCTAGCGCAGCCGCCACTTCGCTCAGTATGCTAGGCAGCCCACTAGCGGCACTGAAGGCGCCACCATTACCATTCACTGTCGAACTGCTGCACGCCCCAGCAGCTGTGGCGGCGGAGGAGTGAGCACTGCCGATGTCATGCAAACCGGCAGCTGCCAGCAATCGCAAGTCTTCGCCCGATTCCGTACCCGAATCTTCGACAGGTGGAATCTTCGACGCGACCATCGATGTTGCGCCAGCTTTACCATTGCTGCTACTATTAATGTGACTACCACCACAACCATCGTTACCACCAGTACCACTACCACTACTACTACTGCTACTACTAACACCTGCCCCTTCGTCGGCATTTCCGGCGAAGGTACTACCCTTGTACCCGAATGCGGCTGCGTTGCTCAACAACAGGCCCTGCAGCAAGGGTAACAGGAGTGACTCACCCTGCGATAAACCATTGGCAGCCGCTGCCGTAGTTGCACTTTGGCGGTCGGACGAACCACTAGCACTAGCCGTCGCTGCTGACGTTTGTTGCTGTAGATGGCGCTCGCGCTGTAGATCGGCTGTTACGATGGCGACAATATCGGCGCACGCTGCATAAAACGGGGTTGCGGAAGGAGTTTTTTTTTGAGGGTAAGGGTGTGGATTTTGTTTTTTTTTTTACATAAATTTCAAAATGACCGAAATTTGATGATACATAGTACACGCACGGTAAGGTGCATTGTGGTGCATGATAAAGAAAGAGAGAAAGAGAGATGAAACAAATAGAGAACACAATGAAGCGGTCACAAGGTTGCAAATAAAAAAAATTATTTATCAAACAAATAGTTCATACAACAAAGATGAACAAAAATGAAAAATGAACGGGCCCAATAATTGGTTACCGTAGGGTTACCCAACAAAAAAAAAAGAATAAGAAAACAAAAAAACAATAAGGATAAGGAAAGGATAGGAAGAGAAGTGTGGCGAATACGGAAATGAACAAGGAGAGAAGAGATCAATCAATCGGTTGGAACAAATAAAACAAGACGTTCATGAAAAAGATGCCTGTTTTGCAAAATGTGTTGTGAGATCTTTGTAAAGGTGAAGTTTTACTTTTAGTTTTCAGTAAATGTCACAAATGGTCAAATTGTGCATTACAGCTAAAGGACAGAAAAACTCCATTTACACTGACGCAGCGCAAAAGTACCTAAACGGGTATTATAAACAACTGTAGCGTAGTAGTATGTTGTAGAATCCAACCTTCCAGTTTGTTTAAACCCGAAAATGGAGTGTACAGGGAATTTCTTAAATGTATTTCTTGAAGTGTTCGTGTTGTTTGCTGAAAATGAACTACTTCAGTATGAACAATATTTAGCAGCTTAACAGAAAATGCAGCACAATTACTGTAAAGTTTGGAAAAAAAATGTTATTAATTGCTATGATTCACTATTAGAAATAGTTCGCATCAGGACTTCAGTTGTGTCATGCAGTAATTCAAACTTGCACGAAGAATAGCAAAAAAAACAATAAAAATCAATATGAATGGTCACACTAATTGAAATCAGTTGGGTATAAATAAATAAAAGTACGGAAATATAATAGAATATCCGACCATGATGTCATTATTAGAGAATAAATACAAAAAAAAAGAAGTTGTACAAATCTTTAACAGAAACACAAAATCAATACAGCGTTGCTTTGAAATTCCCAACAAAACAAGAAGATATAACAACTAAACCATTCCGCAAAAAAACAACGAAACGAGCGAATACAGAACGAAGAAACAGTAAGAAATGACAGGAAAATAAAAAAAAACAAAGGTAGAAAGTAATAAAACGATCAAACACGCGAGCACGGCCTTAAATCGCAATCGAACATCAAACAGAAAGAAAAGGAAAAGTAATTAATTCTCCGCCAAAGCCCTACGATAAGATCCGTCAGAAGGGAAATCTGTGTCGAGCGGACCATTGTGTTCTGTATGGTCTTGCTTGATCGGTTTAATTAATTGTTTGTTTTGCATATGCTGCTGCTAGGTAAAAACGTGTTACGCCTTCGATGAGCAGTTTTTTGCTCACATCAAGCAGAACAACCTGCTGCGTTGGTGAGCAACGTACAACCTAAGCGGAAGATATGGCATGACATACGATTCACAATAGTTTTGCCCTGTGTGTGGGTGTGATTTTTTTTTAAATCTGCATGAATGTCTTAACACTCTTGTGAAAATAATGCTCCTGACATAATATTATGTGAGTTTTTTGTTTTGGTTTTGGTATGTCCTAAGTCGGTAAGAAGAAATGTATTTCGATGTTTAGAGTGTTGTTGCGCTGCAAACAATTACTCTTGTGGGAGGGAGAGAACAATGTGTCACAATAGCAGTGGATAAGTGAGTTGTAATGTAATCGATGTGCTACCTTCTTTTTCAGCCATTACTTGACGGATGCGGGCCCGGATTTTGCGACGATCGTCGTAATTTGTTGTTGATTCCAGCTGTTAAATAGATTTTTTTTGATGGTTTAAAAAAAGCAAATAATAGAAACTTGGTCAGAATTGGAAATACGAGTGCAAGTGGTTTACAAAACTTCAAAATAGAGAAATAAAAATGATAAAAATACGTGAAAAGAGTTGTGAAGAAGTAGAGTTATCTTACCAACTGCTTTAAAACAGCTTCGTCCCAATTGTCGTCGAGATTGTCGACAGTTGCTTGCTTGCTCGAAGATGCACTTGGAGTGACACCGGACGATTTAACCGTTTTAGTGGCGCTTGTAGTAGAGGATACCTTGGAGACCTGCATCGAAAGCAACGAAAAGATATCGATAAATTAAATAGATGCAATTACTGAAGGATTTTTTTTCATCGAGTGCTCAATTGGTTAACTTCACTTTAAAAATATTATAATCTTAAGAATAAAATTTCCAAAGGCTATAGCTTTTTTTAAGGAAATTTAAAAAAAAATTAAAAATTGATTTATTTTAATGGAAATTTGTTGCAATATGTTTCTTTTCACTCAAATAATGCTTTAAACTAAAAAAAGAATAAAAAATCGAAAAAAAATTTCAAAAAAATTTTCAACTCGAAAATTTCATAAGGCTTACCCCTTACGTTTTTTTTGAGAAATTTTGCAAAAAAAATAAAATTGTTTTATTTTAATCCCAATTGGTTGCAATGAGTTTCTTTTCACTCAAATAATGATTGAAATAAAAAAAAGAGTGAAAAATAATGAAAAAATCAAAAAATTCAAAAAAATGAAAATTTACTAAGGGTCATTTTTGCACCAAATTTTGCCTATAACTCGGTCGGTATCCAACGGATCGCCAATCTTTAACCTGTGGTCGATAGATGACATCAATGGCTACATTTTCTTCTTGGATAGCCATGCCCTCAGATGTCTGTGCCAGAAGTTATTCGAGGAACCAAGTTCCTTACCCTGTTTGAGAAAATGTAAATTTTTTCTCATTTTTGCACCAACTTTTGCCTATAACTCGGTCGGTATCCAACGGATCGCCAATCTTTAACTTGTGGTCGATAGATGGCACCAATGGCTACATTTTCTTCTTGGACGGCCATACCGTCAGATGTCTGTGCCAGAAGTTATCCAGGGAACCAAGTTCCTTACCCTGTTTGTGAACAATTTAGCAAAATTGAAAAATGTGATATATTTTAATGGGAATTTGTTGCAATATGTTTCTTTTCACTCAAATAATGCTTTAAACTAAAAAAAGAATAAAAAATCGAAAAAAAAATTTCAAAAAAATTTCAACTCGAAAATTTCATAAGGCTTACCCCTTACGTTTTTTTTTGAGAAATTTTTCAAAAAAAATTAAATTGATTTATTTTAATGCCAATTGGTTGCAATGAGTTTCTTTTCACTCAAATAATGCTTTAAACAAAAAAACGAGTAAAAAATAATAAGAAATTTAAAAAAAAATGAAAATTTCCTTAGTCCTATAGCTTTTTTTGGAACATTTAGCAAAATTTTATAAATTCCCCGATACGTAGAAATAGAATTACTCCTGATTACGCACAATGAATCGTACAATCCTCAGTACTACTGTCCCTAAACATACTTCGGTTACGATCACTGCTGCATTTACATTGACGTAAGATATTTTTAGCCCCCGTTTTCGTCGGAACACACCCGTAATATCTGTCATTAGGTGTGGTTGTAGACAAATGCATACACACGTATAGGAAGCATGAATAGGATTGCGCATGGGTACCTAGTGCTGCGTTCATCTTGTATTTTTTTTTTCAACCTGCCACGTCACAGACACGTCCTCCACGACATCAGCCGTTTGAGTGTCAATTTGCGTTTGCCATGGATTCAGGGTATTAGAGGGCACGCTTGCGTATGAACGTTTGTCTGTTGCAGCTATTTTTACCGTGGCGTACTGAGCACACGAACTGCAACGGACTCTGTTACATCGGGTTAGTAGTTAGAGATGCCTAGAATTTCTAAGGTGGAATTAGATTCCTATGTTTCGTAGGAAATGAAGCTAGGCATCAGATGCCTGCTATACAAATCAATCATCAACAACTGCACTTGTCTCTGGTTTGAAGACTTTGGAAGTCTTTTTCACATGAAGAACAGTTTATATTTCTTGAAAGACTCCATGAGTCCAAAGCGTCAGAAAACCCAAAAGATGAATACCGAAGCAGAATTCTATAGCGATAACCTGCTGTGTGCTCCTCAAACCCCCAACAAGTCGAACTTCAAGGAAGATAGCGCCAGATAATGCATAGACATCTCACTCAAATTAGAACATATAGGCGAGGACTTCATTGGATAGCATCCAAATATCCTTAGATGGTCCGATTTCAGAAGCAGAATGTGACTAAACCCAATCTGTCATTGCAGTACGTGCGAGGGTTTTGTGTGTGTCTGAAACTTGTGCGCGGGAAATAAACATTTGCCAGATAATTGCGTTGGCGGCTAGCGGCATCGTAAATATCGTCGTAAATCACAAAGTGCATACAATTACGGGTTTTTTTCTCAAAGTGGACACCCATACTACTCCACATGTAAACAATATTTTAGATAAAAAATGTCGTTTCCTAAAGCTGATAGTAATAATGTCTATGTCTAGACATTTGGTGACATAAACCGAAATCTCCAAAAGAAGAATATATCCGTTTCTTTCTGCTTAGGATTTGGAATCAGTTCAATAATTCCTTACCGCAATCGAAGCGATTTAACACCATCGCTCAATTTAGATTCCAAATGAGGTGTATACAATGTCATACCTTCATTAAAGTACTCTACCATCGTTCTAATGAGTTGTTTTTGCCAAGTTTTAACAGCCAAAAAACATTCTTTTTCTCATCTTTTTTTAATGTAAAAATTTTCATAGACCAATAATTCTTTCTGTTGTCCGGTTTCATTTGTTTTGAAATTTATATCTTTCTTCTTACAAAGGTTCCAATGTACAATGTTGTGCCACGCGGAAATTAAGCGTCCGGTTGTGGTTGCTTTGTGATGTTTTCGTCAGCCCGCCCGAAATTCGAACCCACCGTGTAGATCTGTGTCATCTGTGTAGGAGACGCATTCGGTAGACAATAATTTGCCCACAAAAGCTATGAGTCAGGTGAATCCTCCCGTAGGTAGTTGAATTGCCCAATGGTAAAAATAGGTACAGGACCAAACGATTGAGCAAAACCGTATCGTAACTGTTGAGTACGTCAGCTTTGTGTGTGATGTGCTCACGAAATAAATCGCCGGCTTTTTACTTTATATTTTTGAAAAAAGATTTTTCCCATGTTTTTTTGAGAATTTTTGAGGAAAAATAATTAAAGTCCAGCTCGTGTGATAAAAGTGGAGTTCTGTTCTTGTTGGGGCACATTAGACGACTATCTCCCAGTTTTTTTTTTGGAAATAATCCTTAACCTAATTTTGTCGAACTCGCACACGATCATTGATTCGGCCGAGGAGTAAACCATGCTTGTTATTTTGTAATCAATCGCAGCGAAACGGTACCGCGAGCTAACGTCGGCAATGATGTGTAGAATATTTTCGATCAGCAACCGTGAGCATAACCTCTACCAAGGTTAGTAAATTACTCTCATCGGAGATATAGGTAGGACTATAAATACGACTCGTTTTCTAGCATTGGGAATACACATTTCTGCTCCAGCTACAACTGCTGATGGACGAATGTCAACAGTAAATCAGCAAAAAAAAAAACCCAACAAAAAAACATGCGTTAAACAGAGACTAAGGTTTATACAGTTAGTGCATCTCAGTAATACTTCTTACTGCGAAACAGCACAAATATTAATTTAGTTATATTTTTGAACAGTACTGCATTCAAGCGTTAAATTATGCGCCTAGGTCCGAAACAATCGGCCAAAGTAATGTTGCACACCAAAATTGGTGCGAGGGAGTCAACAACGTGTGTGTGTGTGTGTCATTTCAAGCGATTAACAAACACAGCATTTTGTGCACACGGCTCAACAGCAAGATGCCGGTGGAAAGTTGCCTTTACCATTATGTAAATTATTCTCCCCCCTCCCCTCGTTGCGTTTTGTTTTGCGCAAATGTCTAACGTATGGTTTGGAGCACGTTTCACGTGGTATAGAACCGTGCCAGACACGTTCGAAACAATTGGGGCAGGATAGTTTGGCAGAATGTGCGCTTTGCCGAACGACACTTCAAAACATCGTTCCTCCTCCCACCCTTCCACCCCCCCCCCCCCCCCCCCTCCCTTGGCTTAACGGCGAACTCCGTGAGCTCAAAATACACCACGATTTGTGTTACTATTGCTCGGAAGCTGATACGCGGCAGAGCATTCCTGCAGGTATATTGAACAGTGTTCCCAACCAAGGGAATACCACTTAGTACACCAATGAAGAAGACACGCACACAGGAAAAAAAACTTATGCCGAACAAAAAAAAAACGAGCAAACCAGGTTCGGGGGAGGTCTTTTTTCTTTTTTTGCTATGCCGAGTCTCGCTCATCTACTGATTTTCGTAACAGAAAATAAATCCAAGGAGAATCGACTAGAATACCGGCTTGCGTAAAGCACGCATGTGTGTGTTGGTCATGCTTTTGGGATTTTTCATCTTGCAAAGAATCGATCGCACTAGATGTTGCACGGATGGTTACGGCACCATGGTGAAAACACTGACCTGTTGCGGCGGGATGGTGGGTTTTACTTTACCAACATGCTGACAACCAGAGCAACCAGGGAAGACAGATGACGCTATGCACTCTTAACACACACACAGAGACACACACGAGCGGACCGTAACGAGCATCAGCAATGGGTTGATTAGTTGAATGGTCGAAGTATATCCGACCTGCCGACCTGCGATAAAGATCGTGTACACTTAATATTCGCTGCTTGTCACAAGGTTAATATATTTCTTGAAACCACCTCCCGGCAAGCCCCGTTTTGCGCACGACCGGTTGATTGCTGGTTGAAGTTTCGTACAACTTTTTCGGCCCAGAAGTACCGAATATACGTACACTTTGGTCTGAAGAACTCAGGGTTATTATCACCGAGTAATCTTAGAGAACTGCCCGCTACTCTGCGGATGTTGATTGGAGAGTGTGTTAAATCGATAGCTATTACACTCGGTGTAAACCACACGGAATTCCGGAGCAGAACTAACCCTTCTGCGCAGGTGAGTTTTACGGTAGTTGTCAAGAATACGTCAGGCTATGAGCACGAGACGGAACGCCACCTTCAATATAACATCACTCATCTGTAGCAGATTACTGAGCACCAAGTCAACACACATAAATAGCCGATCTATCCCTAGTACGTTGCTGTATATTCCATGAACTCCTATTTCCTTTTCTTGGATATCACTTATATCTTGCTGTTTCAGGGCACTGTACTGCAAAACTCTCTTGTTAAGCTGTAAACTTTTCCCTGGGGTTTTCTCACTTCCCGATCGGCACTTTGTCGGCCACTTGGACCCGGTGCGTTTGCCCGCTAACCTCGTCCGAATACGCGAACCCTCGGGGTAACAGGTGTGTAACACGACGGTCGGCGATAAATCGACGAGACACGTTGCTAAACTCCGACTGTTTCGGAAAATGGTAATGACGGTACTGTCTGTACACCTTGGACGAGAGCCGGCTCGCAGTACGCTGTAGTGCGCCTGCCCGGCCACGCTCAAACGAGTCCGGTGGTCTTACGGTGCGCATGCGTCCAATGGTCATCAGCTCGTTTTTTTCTCCCAACCTGCCCACCCTCCACCTCCTGCGTTCCACATCGTTCATCCTGAGCAAGATTTTACTCCCGTTTTTTTTTGTTGCTGTTGTTTGCTCAACCTACGCATTCATCCAACCGTAGGTGATGTGCGTTCCCGGATGCGAAGCAACTTATTACGGGCGGGTTGGCAGAAGGCGGAAATAGAGGTTTCATCGGCACTATGTTATGTGGCTGATGATCTTGCCGCAAAACTTACATTATATGGATGGTGTAGAAAAACAAAACGTCGTAAGCAGTAAGCGGTTTAAATTATTTCTCATTGCTAGAAGGGGAAAAGCGCTCAACGAATATTAGACATTAGAAATAAGTTATCTGGAATACTTTAGAATGAGAAAGGCTTCAGAGAATTCAGCTGAGCTAAATGTCTTTAATTTATTGGAAAAAAATTGGACGACTTGGTTGTTCTTCATTGAAGATTCATTAAAAATATTATATCTGTATCTCAGTAATAGTACCGAAGACAAGAACTCAGCAATGACGTTTCGACATTCGATCAAAAACTCGTCCCATTTTATTCTGCTTGTTTTTTTATAATACTTGTAGCTAATGACGACTCAATCGTTCGACGGCTGGACAGCACGCTTCCGCTCGGGGTGCGGGCGCGCAAACGCGAAAATCTTCGTGAGGTTTTAATGACCATATATGGCTGGCAACTACATTGCCTTACGCCAGTAGCACGTGGGTAGCCGCTGTGCGGTGGCGAGTCAGATCACTTCTGTAGATCAAACGTCAATTGTCAACATGTTGCGAGCCTATACGAATCTCGCCGTAGTTCATGTGAAGTATTGGAAACTCCTACATTGAAGATTTGAGCCTTGAGCTCAAGACGATCGCCTACTACGCCTGTGCATCAATGCATCGAAAACATCACAATACCAAAGACTTTTTTTTAAATATTAGAAATATTAGATTAAATCGAAGATTGATCAGTTTGTTTGGTGAGTTTGCAGTTCGCTGACCAACTTTGTAGGAGTACTAAAATAAACATCCATCAAACTCGACAGCGCGACGCATACAAACAATCTCTGGCCTTTGCACAATCCCCACAAATCCGTTTCGCAGAAACGTACGTAATTCGGTTAATGGTAATGCTATATTTGAAAACCATCGATTTCCCCAGCAAAACGTATCTCGCGCCTAACAAAATATCCCCAAAAACCTTCCGGGTCGAGGGTCGTTACTGATCACGCGTCAGGCGCGTGTGTGTGTGAGGTTATTGTTCCTTGCCGGACAACCATCACTAAGCACAGATTTCCCATCTTTTGTTCGTAGTCACAAACGATATTTTGCTCTGCTGCGCAATGCCATCCATCCAGACGTACGGAAAACAACGTTGAAACAACGTTTCCCTTACCCAGCGAAACTACCGCGCGTCAGCGTGAAAATATATCTTTGTTCTTGACCTGTCCATGTTTCGTTCGCTGCTGATTTAAAGGGTGCCCAGAGGCACACTATTTAAGCGGAACAGGGACGCGTGAAAATAGATCAGATCAAACAATGCACATGTAGCATCCGCGTTTGAACCGATCTCTGTCACCGATGGAAGACTGTGGTAAACAACAAGAACGCCTGCTTGGTTCTGGACATGCGAACAGGTTCGTTTAACCGTTTTTAACTAAGCAAACTTTGAATAGATTTGAATTTATGAAGGTATTAAGATGTACGCTACAGATGACACCAAGATACTACGTTTCCCTGCATGTTGGCAGGGCAAAGAATGAAAAGTTTCAGAACATTCAGCTCACAACAACATCAAAAACAAGTAAGAATGATGCTCTTGTTCTATACGTTCTTTAGTCAGAAAAAAAAACCGGTCTCCCTGTAGACGGACTAAAGCAGATTAAGCGGTCTAGTGATCGATGGTTGGCAGCTGTCACGAAGAACTGTGAAAAATTGCGTGCATTGCAGGGGAAATACTAGCGCTGATGGACAGCTCAAGTATTAATGCTAATTGGAAATTGTATCAATGGTGAGCTACAATATCTATAAAAGAAAAAGAAATTGTGGATCCAAACTTTTCCCCCCTGTACGTATCTTACATGTGAATAAACTATGCCAGTTTTACAGTGCAAGAAACTTTGTATTTTGGCTACTACTCTCATTCTTGATTCGTGTACATCAAGAAGTGATTGCTAAAAATAGAACAAGTGTTTCGATTTTCTCAACAACTCCAAACGGTATCGTCGAAGGGTCAAACAAGAACCAATAGGTACGTGCTGGTTGCATCTATATTTTTTGAAGAAATCTCTTTGTTGAGAAATTGAAGAAATACTCAATTCTTGTTATATGTGAATATTGACAAAAAAACCCGGAACTTATCACCCTGCTTGTAAAAATAGCTTAACGTTTCCAGTCAAAAAGTGTGAAGATTAATAACGCAACATTGTACGCGTGTAGTTATAACATTCGAGCACACTCGAATTAAGGGTCACGGCCATCACCAGTGCTATTTCAGGGCGAAGTAATCGCTCGCACGGATGTGCGTTTTTCATGCTATTTATGGCAGACGAGTACTTACGCGCGCGTGTGTTTAGGACGATCAATGCTGACGTATGACCAAACTTACCTTTTTAGTGGAGACGTTAGCATTAGCCGAGGGTAGTGAAGCAGTTTCGGACAGCATGCTGCCGGTGGAGGAGACCATCGACTCCACGCCACTCATCAAAACAGATGCCCCAAGAAATTTGTTCAGCAGCGCTCGCGCCTCCTGATCCTCAACACTATCACCTTGCTCGGTGACTGTTTATGTAAAACACCATGAAATGAGGAGAAACGGCACGATCAGTGAACCAGCTCATGCGAATATAGCTCAAACTTACCATTATCTGCGTTGCTCATGCGTTGGAGGACATCGCGCACATCGACAACCTTGGAGGTGTCGTTCAGGAATGAACGCACCTGACGCGTAGTAACTCCCGTTTCCATCTGGTCCTGCTCGAACTCGTCTACCGAGCCGGATTGCATGGAACAACCGTCCGTGGCCGGTGTCGACGCACGGCTGGACTGACTTTGAGCTGATGACCGTAGGATTAGACCAGCTTTCGGGTACGTACGTGTCGACTCCTGCGTCAAGGAGCCCGACGACTCACGGTGTATGAATCGCTCAGTTAACTCTTTCACCGAACCCTTACGTACGACCTTGGCGTCACGTCGTGCTGCCATCTCCAAACCATCCATCACCTCGAACTCCTCGGTGTGCATACCACCAGCATCGATCGTCTCCGTTTTCCGGATGGCCATCATCTTGCCGGACTTCTGGTTTGATGCAAACCCATCATCGCCAACTGTCTCATGTCCGGTATCACTTCTCTCATTATTTCTTACAAGCTCCGAAAATGTGCCCGGTTCGTTCGTGTAGTGGGTGGTGCTCCGCTTGCCCACCGCTGGACCACCATTTTCTGCGTACAGCGTCTCGGTGACGATTGTTCCACTGATCTTGGTATCTTCCGTAGTGGCCGGTGCCGGTGCAGCCTTCTTTTTCAACGCTCGAATACCGAAAAGTGGCAATCCGTTCTCATCCGTGGGACCCACACCATAGCTAGAGGTGATGCAGTCAGTCGTTGTTTTCGGATCGGTTGACGATTTCACCTGCTGGTAGCTGGACGTCGTACTAACTACCTTTCTTCCACCAGCGGTACCACCAGCAGCGGTGGAGGAGCTTGTCACGCTACTGCTCTTAAAGGTGCGTGTGTTTTCCGACGCTTTCTTCAAAATATTGCTAGTGGCCCAGATGGGTCGGTCATCTTTAGTCGTGGGATGGCGATCCAGTGCTCCAGTCTTACCAGCGAACCGATCAGTTACCACTGTCGTCGTTTTCGTTGTAGTTGAAACATTCGTTGCAGCATTTCGTACGTTTTCCTGTTCCTGCTGCTGGCGTTGTTTGCTATTTCGTTCGGACACCTTGTCTGTTTCGAAGATTTCCTGACTCTTGATGGCTCCAGCATCAATCGCATCCGTGGTAACGGTAGTCGATTGTTTACGTCCAGATAATGTCGAACTACGGGTTGGACTGCTGTCCTTTCGTTTGTTGGAGTTAGAATCGCGCGTATTCGTCACGGTAGAGCTGTGCGTGGAGGTCACAGTTTTCATGGACGTAACATTTGCCTGTTTACCCGTTTGGCTAACAGTGGATGTTTGCTGTTCCTTCTGCTTCTTAACGACACGAATTTGTGCCCGTATACGGCGTCGCTGTTCGTAACCCGTTACCGACTCTAGCATACGTTCGAGCATTTCCAAATCGAAGATCTCCTCAATAACTGGTGTGGATGCACCGGAAATTGCAGGCTGTGCTTCACCGGCGCTTGTTTTGCGCTTGGAGCTAACGGTTGTAGATTGGGTTGTTGTTGTTCGGTTGCTTGAATCCAAGCGCTTTAGCTCGACTCCGAACTTGGCACTGCTGGTCGTACTGCGCACAGTCGTTGCTTCGTTATGTGCTATCGCCACTCCGTGGTCAAGTGAGTCCCGTCTCTGATTCGCATTAATGTGCTCCAGCGAGGCGACGGTGTGGTTCATATAGGAGGGTTTCGAATGATCCACCGAGTGTACTGGACGACTGGTGGCACTAGTATCTACCTGTTGCTTCAACGATTGTCTTCTAGGTAAGGTTGAAGTGGATGTTTCCACACCTTCTTGCGATGTTTGTGTAGTGTACTCAACTTGTATTTTGGACGAAGAAATACGTTTCTCAAACATATCCTTCTTCGCAGACACTGTATCCCGAATATAGGTCGGAGGTCGTACTCCACTACCGCTGTCCCGACGACCTTGGGTAGGAACCGGTTTCGCTGATTCCGGTTCGACCACAGACTCCACTTTCGTAATTGATTCCTTACGAATCGACGACACCTCTACGCCTCTGCCTTCTTCACGCATCGTTTGAGTGGTTTTACGCTCAGTCACTCCAATGTCGGCAAGCTTCAAATCTGTTGATTTAGGTTCGTTCTGTTGCTGTGGCTGTTGCTGCTTGTTACGGCGATCTTCCCATATCGACGGTCTGTTCAAGATGTCACGCTGACGAACGTCCTGCACCGTTTGACCTTTTTCGAAGATTTCCTTCGCTTTCTTCACGGCTTCGGTGCTGCGGAGTGTGATCGGGCTAGCGCATGGTGCCAATGCGGACGGTGCTTGTTTCTCATACTGTTTGTTCATTGTAGTCGTACGATAACGATTGGCAATGCTGGATCCGCTAGATTGTACCAGATCTTCAGCAGCCGCATCTTCCACGATGTGACGCGCAGTACTACGCATGGCATTTTTAACCAGTTCCGGTGACTTTTGGGGAACAAACCTACCGCTTACGGATTCGGACACACTTACAGAGTGCTGTTTTGTCTCCTCATTCTCCTCTTCCTCCTCTTCCGACTCCTGCTGTTCGACTTGATCTTTGTCGACAGATGCCTGCAAACGTCCAACGCTACGACCAACCGTGGTGTTAGTGGATTCATGGTCCCGGGTTTCCGAAGTGCGTTGGATTCGATTAGCGAAACGATTCACCTTCTCATTAACACTCAGCAAACATTCATCACCCTCGGTTACCTTTACCGGTACATCTTCATTTTCCGGCACGAACGGTCCAGATGTGCGTATCTTCTTAACCTCCTCAGCGGTCGATATAAACTTGGTTACCTTATCCGATACACTCAGTAGACATTCATCCGACTTTAGATGCTCATCGATATCGTCATACTCGGGACGTGCTGAGAATCTTGCAGGTTGTGGACGGTTATCAGTAACACCACTATTGGATGGTTCTTGCAATCGGCGTGCTTCCTGTGCAAACTTGTTCACCTTTTCGGTAACGCTCAGCAGCGACTCGTCATCTTCCGTCACCCGGTCGAGGTTGGTAATACGTGTCGCGTGTTGCGAGGTAGTCTCATCGACCTCCGTAATTTCACACCCCAAGTACTCGTTGGTTGCTTCCTCAAAGATGGGAATGTTGTTGACGCGCTGGGTACGATTTTGACGACCGCCGGCTGCATCGTCGTCCGGTTCTTGCACTGCGTCCGGATATCGTGGTTTGCCCGTATCTTCCGTGTCTGGCGATACCGGGATCGGAATCAACTTGTTCGGTGTCGGTTCGCGGGATGATTTTGCTAGCTGTATGTCAATTACCACGTTGTCTAGATGGTCCGAGCCGAGAGTATTGGAGCTGGTGGTGCTGAGGGCAGTAACACCACTCACTGCTTTCGTGGAAAGATTTATCGTTTTTGTAGCAACATGCTTTACGGGTCTTTCTACTTTACGTCCGCCGGACGATGGACGATCTGAGGTGGTCGATTTGGGGGTCGTCGTGTTGATGGTGGAAGATGTCTGACGGTTTGTCGAGGCATTTGTCGCTCGCAGATGGTTATCGCTCGACGAGCGTGTATAATTTTTGCCCGTACGGGCAACACCAGTTGTTCGGTATACCGGGGCCGAATCCTTACGATCCGTATGACGGCAACACGATGTTCCCGTAACGCTCATCTCGATCACACTCTCGACCGTTTCCTCCACCTCACTGTTATCTGAGATTCCCGTATCCTTGCTGGATTCGGGATCAGTTTCCGGTTCCACCGGACGCTTGGATACGTTCACCTGCTCACGTTTGATACCACTTTTCACAGTGCTTACCTCCTCGCTTGTACCCTGCAAGGACTTGGTCTGTGCGGTTGGTTTACGCATAGATTCGATCTTGATTTTTGCTACCGTTATGTGGTTCTGTTTCACTGGGACAGATTTCTCCGTACCGGATGCTGGTCGTCTCTTGTCTGGGCTAGTGGCGGACGTGCGTGTCTTGCTCTGTGTAGCCATCTCTGCCGCGCGGCGTTTTACATCAAAGTCAGAGGAGCTCTTGTTGGTAATGATACGGCTGTTGGCGGTAGCAGTCGGACGTCGATCGAACTTGGAGTCTGACGATTGTTTGGTCAGTATCTTTTCGTGCGTACGGGTCGTTGTTGTCTTTGTTCGTACATTCTCCGTCACCTCCATAACGGGAAGGATGGTAATTTCAGCGACCGATATATTGCGACCTTCCTTCTTTTGCTCCACCAATATCGTTGCCTTGCTTTTGGTCGTAGTTTCAGACGATAGTTTTACTGGTGATTCAACTCGTTCATTCTTCAACGGCAATTCATTGCGAGTCGGTTTTCGAGTCGGCGATGTTTCTTTTGCCGGTGACGTTCGTGTGGAAGAAGGTTCCATGTGCGAAGATTTGCGTATTGGTGAGACATCCTTAGCAATCGATGGGTGTCTTGTTGGTGATACTTCTTTCGCTGGTGATTTTCGTGCAGGAGAAGTATCCTTCGATTTTCGTGCGAGCAAATCTTCCTCCTGTGTCGATTGCTTTCGCGTTGGTGAGGTTTCCTTGGCCATTGGAGAAATTTCGCGTGAAACTGTTTTACGGCTCGGCGAACTATCTTTCACTGGTGAGCTCTTGCGCGGTGAGTTGTCCTCTACCAAACCCTTTCGCGTGGGTGAGCTTTCTTTCGGTGTGGAAGCAATATTACGTGTCGGAGAAGTTTGTTGAGAAGAAATTTTACGACTTGGTGAGGTATCCTTAGCCGCCACCGTTGACTTACGGCTGCTGGAATGTTCCTTCTCAAGTACGCTGTCCTGCTCATCCGTCGTTTGACGTGCAAGTGAGTTGCTTGTTTTAGTCTCCATTGATTTGATCTCTTGTTCGATTTTTTTACGTTGTTCACGCAGCTCGGAACGCGACTGCTGCACCGTAACGGTGTTATCGTACGTGCTAAAAATGCTCTTCGATTCATCCTTCACATCCTCATCGCCCGGTCGATTCGGCATGCCCAAAATTTTGCGGCATCTTTCTTCATATGTTTCACTGCGTACCAGCGGTGGTTTCGAACTACCACGCGCCTTAATGCCATCCACTTCCGGATAGGCTTGACGCTCGGATTCTGTAACGTGTGACAGACTCTCAGCTGTCTTTTCGTACTCCCGTGCAGTGCTTGTTGTGGAGGATTGCTTGGTTGGGGAAGTACTGCGTGAACCGCCATGAAGCGAGGTCTCCGAGACCTTGCGGGGGCTTGGCGAACGTTGTGTGGGCCCCGATTGCTGCTCCTGAAATCCGGACATTTTTCGTTCCGATGTGAACGTGGCACGCATGTAGTCGGGTTTAGTGTCCGAATCAGTACGCACCGGTTGAACCTTCTCCGGGCTAGCGCTCGAACGCCCGGGCAGGGTTACATTCGAACGGACGGAGCGTACGCTTCCGGTCGGCGAAACTGAGCGCAACGAGCGTGCGAAGGAATCGTGCGCCGCATCTACCTCCACCATAATACGCTGCGAGCTGGTCTTTGTCATTGACGTTGATGACTGGTTTGCCTTCTCCTGGCGAATAAATTCGTTCGTAGCGTTGCTTTCGTTCGGGCGACCCGACCGACCCACGGATTCTGGTTGCATTTTAGCGGACGTGCGCATACCCTCCTCGACTTTCTCGCCCATGGACGTCGGCTCATGGGTGATTTTTTCGTACGTCCGTGTCGTGACCGTCGTACCGTCGTCCAACCGCTTCGTTTCGGTAATCATTTTCGTCGACGCGTTCACCATTGTTTCTTCCCGCTCAATGATCTTGCCGGCACCCTGTGCCAGACGGAACGCTTCGCGTACCCGCTCTGGATCCTTGGAGAGTTCCTTGGGAATCGTTTGTTCCTCCCGTGCGTCCGAAATCGACTGCATATCCGCTGTGTTAGTCGAGCTCAAGTCAACGTTCTTGGTAGTAGCGCTGTTGCGTTGCACGCTGGAGGTGGAAGAACTCGTGACGGTACGCTTTTGCGAGGAACTGAAGTGATCATCGCCGAATTCCAGCATAGAACCTGTGCCCTGATCAGTCGCATCGATTAACTGTTTTTTCGGTCGCTCCGAGTCACCGTTTTGCTGTTGATAAACGACGCGCGTTGAGCTCACCGAAGTAGTGGTCGAATGTGTCGATCCGGACACGCTACGTCCATTCTCGCCCTCGGTAATGCTATCCTCCACCAGCACAGTGGTGGACTGGTCTCCCTTGCTGTGTACAAAGTTGGAATCGTCCCCATCGTAATGCTCACTGTGTGATTCCAAGTTTTTGCCAGCGAACGCTGTACGACCACCATCAATCTCCTTGATGCCTTGAGTAGTGGCGGATGTACGCATCGTATGCGTCTTACCATCCGCGCTTACTTCCTCGGATGTTCTGATCTGCCATCCGCTATTATCTGACGGTATCGCCATGTTACCAAATCTGAAATCATAACGCATTTTGAAACATGTGCAGATGAAGCTCACGTCTAACTATAACACAAACCAAAGGCAAGCCAAAACGGATTAATGCTCAAGGCACTCTTAGACCATAGCGTACTTGCTCCTCATGCTTACCTGGTTGGGCTTTCCGAGTCACGGATTTCCTTCGTTTTGAAACTCTCGAAACTCTGGTCAACGAGCGAATCTCCATGGCTCCCAGTGACTGTGCTCTTCTTCAGCCCGAATGTAGCGCTCGCATTATCCATCAGGAAGTACGGTGGACTGCTGTCGTTGCTGGCGTAAAAATCTTTCAACCGTTGCTCGCGCAACTTGTACATATACGCCCGGATTTCTTTCTTGCGCGAAAAGTCCTCCGCCTGTTGCCACTGGAATCATAAAGAAATGAAGCAAATTTTAGATTAATGAATATGTTTGTTGAAGAAGAAATAGTAATTCTTATAAGAATCAGAGTGACTCAGAGTGAAAAAAAATTACTCAGCACAATAATTCACGGTAAAGAACAAATTGTCTATTACGTTCTTTATAATACAAGAAATAGTACGTACAGCAGATGGGTGTGGTTAAGTCATCTGTATGTAGATTAACCATTTATTGCTCATTAGCACGGACAGTCCAAATAAGACCAAACCCCCAACTGGTGCATTTCGATCAATACCAACCCACAGTGATCACAATTTTGGGGTTTTTTTTGAGCTCCATTAACGCTCGTGCTCATACTCGTACGCCAAGACGGTGTCGAAATGGGGATTTTTTTTATTTGTACCATCATTACGCCCATACGCGTAGTAGATGGATTTGCTGCAAAAGGCTTCCACAATCGAAAACAAGACCAAAAAGGATATTCCGCTTATCGAAATCAACCGCAACGATGAGCACTGGGCCGCATGTCACCGTGCTCGGGTTTCTCTTAATTCCAAATTGGGGTCCGGAATTTATTACCTCATTTGCTCCCATCCTCCAGCATCCTTCACAGCAAGATGCCCTTGCTGCGCTTAGCGCGATCTGGTAATGACAGCAAACGGCAACGTTTTTGAACGCCTTGTAGGGAGTGTCGTTCAGCTTTCGAAATAGAATGCTTGACAACAGGCAGTGTGGGGCGTCATTGAGAGTGAATCGGTACGGTAATTTGTACTATTGGTTGGTGGAAATAATTACGTTCGTTTCATTAATTGCAAGCAGCCGCAACTTGTTTTTCGTTTTGCATCTTCATGTGTTGGCGACTTTTTTAAAATTATTCCAATCGCATCGTAATGAGTAGAAAAAAAAGCAAAATTCTATCAATGATCAGAGCACGAAGGTTTTATTCGTCTTGTATAAATCCACATGAACCCGTATTGGAAAAAAATGTTCCAATGCCGCCTATTGCTAGACATTAAAATTTGTCATACAGAAAAAAAGTAGTTCACCAAACGCGCAGTACTTCCGCTCGTCGTTTTCCAAACTGCTCCATCGGTGATCGCAAACCGTACAATGATATCATCCACAGTCTACGAATCCCGGTCACACAACCTTTTGCTTAAATCCAGGGGTTGTGGTTTTATCGTAGGTGTGCGGTTTTGCAACGAGCAGCGAAAAAAAAAATACATATACTACACCGTGTGGGTCAATTCATTCGCCTTCGCCAGTACCAAAAAAGGTACACACCGAAAATGGCGACCCGAGACTTCACATTACCCTAATATGGCACACACTATATATTATATTGGAGAATAAATTTAAAATACCAAACAGCACCAGGTTGATGCCGGTCGGTTATATCCTGCTTTGGTTACTTCATTTACCATATTTTTATATTTTTTGCTATACATCTATCACCATTCGAGCAGTTGTCTACTTTGTAACTCGATATTATCTAAAAAGCAGTAAAAACAAAAGTTGATAACAAACAATACTATCCGATACGGGCATTATAAATCTTTAAAAGACATCTTTTATAAGTTATAAAAAAAAAACAAGTTGCCTACAAGATGATGAATCATCCAGAGTTCTTCGACAAACAGGCTATAGACTATAGCCTTAGCTTTTTTTGAGCAATTTAGCAAAATTGAAAAATGTGATATATTTTAATGGGAATTTGTTGCAATATGTTTCTTTTCACTCAAATAATGCTTTAAACTAAAAAAAGAATAAAAAATCGAAAAAAAAATTTCAAACAAATTTCAACTCGAAAATTTCATAAGGCTTACCCCTTACGTTTTTTTTGAGAAATTTTGCAAAAAAAAATAAAATTGTTTTATTTTAATCCCAATTGGTTGCAATGAGTTTCTTTTCACTCAAATAATGATTAAAATAAAAAAAAGAGTGAAAAATAATGAAAAAATCAAAAAATTCAAAAAAATTAAAATTTACTAAGCGTCATTTTTGCACCAAATTTTGCCTATAACTCGGTCGGTATACAACGGATCGCCAAACTTTAACCTGTGGTCGATAGATGGCATCAATGGCTACATTTTCTTCTTGGACGGCCATGCCCTCAGATGTCTGTGCCAGAAGTTATTCCAGGAACCAAGTTCCTTACCCTGTTTGAGAAAATGTAAAATTTTTCTCATTTTTGCACCAACTTTTGCCTATAAATCGGTCGGTATCCAACGGATCACCAATCTTCAACCTGTGGTCGATAAATGGCATCAATGGCTACATTTTCTTCTTGGACGGCCATGCCCTCAGATGTCTGTGCTAGAAGTTATTCGAGGAACCAAGTTCCTTACCCTGTTTGAGAAAATGTTAAATTTTTCTTATTTTTGCACCAACTTTTGCCTATAACTCGGTCGGTATCCAACGGATCGCCAATCTTTAACTTGTGGTCGATAGATGGCACCAATGGCTACATTTTCTTCTTGGACGGCCATACCGTCAGATGTCTGTGCCAGAAGTTATTCGAGGAACCAAGTTCCTTACCCTGTTTTTGAACAATTTAGCAAAATTGAAAAATGTGATATATTTTAATGGGAATTTGTTGCAATATGTTTCTTTTCACTCAAATAATGCTTTAAACTAAAAAAAGAATAAAAAATCGAAAAAAAAATTTCAAACAAATTTCAACTCGAAAATTTCATAAGGCTTACCCCTTACGTTTTTTTTGAGAAATTTTGCAAAAAAAATAAAATTGTTTTATTTTAATCCCAATTGGTTGCAATAAGTTCCTTTTCACTCAAATAATGCTTGAAATAAAAAAAAGAGTGAAAAATAATAATAAAAATCAAAAAATTCAAAAAAAAATGAAAATTTTCCTCAATTTTGCACCAAATTTTGCCTATAACTCGGTCGGTATCCAACGGATCGCCAATCTTCAACCTGTGGTCGATAGATGGTAACAATGGCTACATTTTCTTCTTGGACGGTCATGCCATCAGTTGTCTGTGCCAGAAGTTATTCGAGGAACCAAGTTCCTTACCCTGTTTGAGAAAATGTAAAATTTTCTTCATTTTTGCACCAACTTTTGACTATAACTCGGTCGGTATCCAACGGATCGCCGATCCTTAACCTGTGGTCGATAGATGGCACCAATGGCTACATTTTCTTCTTGGACGGCCATGTCCTCAGATGTCTGTGCCAGAAGTTATTCGAGGAACCAAGTTCCTTACCCTGTTTGAGAAAATGTAAAATTTTCCTCATTTTTGAGCAATGTAGCAAAATTGTAAAATGTGATATATTTTAATGCGAATTTGTTGCAATATGTTTCTTTTCACTCAAATAATGCTTTAAACTAAAAAAAGAATAAAAAATTGAAAAAAACAATTTCAAAAAAATTTCAACTCGAAAATTTCATAAGGCTTACCCCTTACGATTTTTCGGGAAATTTTGCAAAAAAAAAAAATTTATTTATTTTAATGCCAATTGGTTGCAATGAGTTTCTTTTCACTCGAATAATGCTTGGAAGGAAAAAAAGAACAAAAAATAAAGTTTAAAATAAAAATAATGATATTGCAGACTTAGTATATCTCCATCCATAGCCGGCATTACATCAATGTTCCTATGTAAGCAATCGATCAACCAGTATCAACGAACTCTCCAATCAGTTGGGCGTGAACAAACATGCTAAAATCGCACCCGATTAAAAAACTCAAGTCTGAGAAGTTTGATGCAGCCGTAATGCCCCACATAAGAAGTCGCTCGGGTTTGCAGAATGCATTAAGGCCAAGATAAACAACATTGAGAACAACATCTTATCGCTGTACATATGTATGTGCCCGTACTAGACACCGGCACAAAATAGGACCGGCGTAGACATCTGCTTATATCCTCAGCTCAGAGGCTTGAGGTTGATGGAAGATAACCGTTGTCTGTAACTACCTAACACGGTCGTACTGTTTGCTTCGAACCATCAAACTTTCCCTTACGGAACCAGAAACGAGCGGTTTTACTTTCCAGATGATAGGCCACCATCATCGGTGAGTCGGCGAAATGGGCCGGGCGAGTCACCGGGTATTACCGTGGGCGCCACTTCGTAATACCGCTGCGCGCAGAGCTCGTTGACCAATCTGTTACCAAGCGCTTCGACCATAGCGCACCCACCAACCGACGCTTACTGGAGCGTACCGTAGCGTTCTGGGCGGGCATTGTATTTACGGCATTTCCCGCCGTGTTACGGTATCTTGCAAGATACCACCTGCAAAAAAACAAGCGTACTCGAGTAATCGTAGCACCAGTTCCGTCTGGCTGAAGGTGCAATAAATTGAACATTCCACAAACGCACAGCATCGCCCTCGGACATCCGCCCTGCCAGTTTCTGCCCAGTTTCCCGCAAACTTCCGAGCCCTGCCGTACAATCTGTCGGTTGCGGGATGTGCTGAATCAACATAATTGTTAACTAATGCTACACGCGGAGATAATGTTTGCCTTTTGCGTATTGAGGATTCTACCTTCTTCGAACATCTGGTGTCTTGCCTTATCACACAGAAGGCTACCTCACCGGTGCAGTATGGAAAATAAGGTGATTCTTTACCGGTGGAAAGAAGTACAAAAGGTTCACACTGTTGCCGTTAGATGGCGATGCATTCTGAATTGCTGAAGCGAATATCTTCCGGATTTGCTCCATTTTTCTCATCCCAACAACTCATCAAGATATCGTTAGGTAATAAAAGTAACTCTGAGCTAAACTGCTTTAAAATTCCCTCCTGAAAAACCTTCCAAATGGTTTCTTCTGCTCTGAATGTATTACTGAGCTTCATTTGAATATTTTCACACAGAAAATACTCCTTTTTTCATACCGAAAAAAAAATTACCGTTTCGTTAAACTTTTGCAAACCAGCATATTTATACTGTTTTACACCCATTTTGCTACCGGTTTTGCAAACAATGAGTACTTTAACAGTAAGCTGATAATTATGTTGTGTCGCTTAGTATTTTTTTTTTAGGGTTTTAAGGGTTTTGTGTATTCTCTCTCTCTTGCTCTACTTTGATTGACGCACTTGACGCCGGAAAAGCAAACATAAGAAAACAGGTTAATGTGCCATTCTAAATGGCTGGTGAATGTTTTATTGCAGGACGGCGGTTTTTTTTCACAACACCGCGAGACCGCGCCGAAAAAGCATAACATCTCACATTGTGATTGCTAATTTATTTTTTCATATTAAAACCACTGCCGAAACTTGCTGATAACCACTTATTAAATATGTTTTTTTTCTTGAATTATGCTTCAAAACTGGAATTCATCAAATAGCTTTTAACATCTCAATAAAATCATATATGCGATCATCTTTTGTTTGCTTCTCTTTTCTAATTTAAAAATAAATTTTAAAAAAATTATATACTTTCGCTTCGTTTTTGAGAAATGAACTATTTATACTCACTATAAATAAAGCAACAAACAAAACACGTGATGTTAAAAATCTATTTCTTATTACTCGGGAAAGTTCATACATATGTGCCCCGTTAAGCAGGCAAGCGCCAAGCGCAAGAACGAACAGAAAAAAAACCGGTCGCCCAAAACTGGACCGAACCCACATCCACGGTTTCATCCCGTGAACGTGAAGATGAAAGAAAATAAAAACTGCCTCTGCCACTGAATTCCGAACAAACTTACCACTTTGCTTTTCGACGTCTCGCACGAGAACTCACCGCGCCACAGGAGAACTCACTTCACCCTTTTTTCTACCAACTTCTGTTTTTGGGCGTTTGCGTACGCGAAACCGGTGCTTTCATTGATGGTTCATTAAAGCGCTGTTTGCTCGATATTTATAAATATTTGATTTTTCTTTTTTTGTTGTGCTATTTTAATAGTTTGGCGTTCACACGTTTTCAGGTATGGTTTTTGTGGATCGTGGATCGTACTGGGGGTTTTTTTTTGATTGAATGCTGACTGTGCTGATCGGTAACGCCGAGATGGACGGAGGTTTTTGGTTTTGTTCAGAACTTTCTTCAACGACTGCACTTATTATAATTCTTTCAGTTCTCGCTTACAACTCTTAAACACACTTTAAGCGCTCCAAAACATGGAGGAGGAACGCTTTTGGCTTTCTCCACTCTTTCTCTCTCTCTACTCGACCCTTGCACCAGATTTAGCAAAATAATTGCAAAAAAAATTTGCTTCTTATGTTTGGTTTTCACTTTAATACATGCAAATTCTGGTCTAACTAATTATCACGTTGTTGATAGCGCACCGGATAGGGACCCCCCACGGTAGAACAACAAAACACTTCACAAATGGCGTTCGCACGACGGACGACAGATCGATCACCGTACAGCGTTACGTTGCGTCTTCGGGTGAACTAAAGTTCTTGCATCGAGACGCAATGCCTTTTGCCCATTTCGAGCCCGAAACGGATGAGCATGGGTGGCTGCCGTTTTTTGCTGCGTGTTGTGCGCCCGTACAGAGGAACACACGCACACACAGAGAGAGAGAGACCGGGTGTCCGGATGGACACCCTCCCACCCCCCAAAGACAGAACGCCAGTTACTCACGATCGGCGAGAGGACTCACTCCGTGTGGGTGTTGGATCCTAGCCCAAGATGTGTGTGGGGTGTAGTGATCGTACGGCGATCACCGATCACTTTGAACGCTTTTAGGAGTGTGTTGCGTTTTGTGTTCGTAGTTGTGCCACGGGTAAATTGTTGTCTCCCCTCTTTTCTTCCAAGGGTTGCAACTGAGTTACTGAGCCATGGGATATTGCCGTTCTCAGATTCTGGGCACGCATTCCGTCCAGAGCAAACCCTAGACCTCTGTCTGTCTGTAGGGATTTTCCCATCGTGCACTCCCCACAAGTGAGATCTGACTGGAAAGCAACAGCTTTTAAGCGAACTCCGGCAACTTGTGGTGGGTTATTGGGTGAGTTCTCAACGAGTAGGCGAACATCCCCAGACTGTGCTACAACACAACAAAAAGTGCTGAGTGTTCTAGGGTGACACCGAAGCAGACCTACTGCAGTGCTGCGGCATTCAAACATCAGGCACGCTGAGCGTTGACGCGTAATTAATAAAAGAAGGTAAAAGAGGCGGGCGGTGGAAAATGGTAGAAGAAATTGAACAACAAATTATCTCCGCAACGCCTCCATTCCAGTCGGACAGAGGACACCGTCATCGCTCCCACACGCATCGAACACACCGAACCGTGCTCTCTGACGAACATCTGACCATAAATGCAACCAAAACGGTTTGATTGGTTTGTCTTGTCATTTTTGGACTAGATTCACCCCTTCCCTTCCCGATTAATCTGCAACCCGCATCACCTCACAACCGTCTCAACTCCAAGTTGCTTTCTTTTACCAACAACGTGGGATTGAATGAATGAAGGAAATTAAATATTGGAAATTTCTTTCCAAACTGCAAATCTGAATCTAAGACATAAATATAATATTTTTAATATTTTCTTTAAAGGCTTCCTCCTCCGTATATTCGTATAAGCGTTTTGTTGGCTTCATAATAGTTTCAAACAATTCTTCAATAAATTCTCATTTTTTTTAACAATCAGGTTTCACTCTCTTTCTGGCTTCAATTACATTTCCACTACACTACAGCCACATGAAAAACTAGTTTTGTTTTATTTTACGAAACCTCAGGCATTAAAAACAAAAACTCAAAAAAATGCACCGCCGGGAAAAGAAAGAAAGCATACAGGCAGAGCATAATCCGACACGTTATGTCGGGCGGGGTGGAGGGAGGGAGAGGGAGGCGAAAGAATTTCTGACTTATGCTTTCTGGTTCCGTTTTATCGCTGATCGCGCTCAGTTGCGCTGCCCATGCCTTCGCTCCCCCCCCAAAAACTATGCTCTCGTACGATGCGCTCCGTTTCTTCCCAATGTGCAACATGCCACGATCTTTACAGGCATAATGGAATTCTGAAAACACCGCCACAGAGCACTAGGAGATGGGTACGGGGATTTTATTTTTTTTTTATTTTTGATATCTTGGTGGTGTTTGTAAATCATTTATAGTTCTTCATCCTATGAGATGGGGATTTGTTGGTTTTTTTTTTGTATACGAAGATACGGTAGACACAGGTGAACAGTGATGGTAGTAAATGGTCGTAAAATATATCACTAATACGATTTAGGGCACAGAGACAGGGAGTTGAAGAGAAAAAAAACCTTTTCACGATAATCCTTGCGCGGTTGGAGCATGATTCATCCAGTCCAGATTAATGTGCGACGAAAAAACAGGTAAAATAGAATTTGTATCTTCCGCTCTGTTTCCAGTTATTGTGTTTTTTATAAATTCTATTTTTAAAACATGAGTAATAACCTAAAGAGAGATGAATAAATGATACGCAGGAAATAAAAATTAGACACCAAATTAGACTGAAATTTGTTACTCTTCTCTATAGACCATCAGGTCTATACAAATGATTCTATTTTGTTCGAGAACTTTTCCCTAGGCGCAGATGTTCCTCGAGTTTCCGGCAAAAATCCTAACCGCAACGGTCCTATCCTCCAACAACGTTAGACGGACCCCAAAAACGCTTACGACTTTCACGCATGTGCTGCTAAAGCTTTTTTGGTTAGGGAAGTAGAGACTTGAATTGCGTGGGCCAACCTGTACATGACGGAATTGTGTCCCTCCCCCCCGTTGGTGGCCTTCCCCAGTACGTGATGCTTCTCCGGTGTACAACCTACACCTTCAGCATCAGCGACAAACGATAACACCGTCCACTGTTGTGTATGACGCCATATAGTTGAAAATAAACCCGGTACACCCGCAAGAAAGAAATGTTACAGACGGCAGACATTGTCCAGCCAGCTGCCAGCTGGCGTTAGCGGGGTGCAATCCGGTTCCGGTACCCCATTTCGGACCCTCTAAAGGATGAAGTCACTCTCGTCAGGGCAGTCATTAGTATCGTTGCCGTGCAGGTGAGCGTGACTTACTGACCAGTGGGCGTTCAAGAACGTTACGATCTGTACGAAACAACACCTTACAATGACATCAATTATTATCAAACCCAACGCGTTTTGCCAATAGGTTTTATGATGGATTGTAAATATAAATCATCTACATAATATTCTTACAAGCTCATACATCAAATAGGAACAATTTTTCATTTTTAAATACAATAAAAATCGTCACTTTTGTGAACATTCTAATAATTCTGCCACAATCTAAACAAAAGACATCAACATTTGAACAAGCGACGAACCCGCTTTAATTTTTTTTATTTATTTATTTATGTATTTATTCATCTGTTCCTTAAATTTAAACAGCAAAAAAATTAAATTGAATTGAAAAACGTCTAAAAGAGACCAAAAACACTCCACACCACCATCTATACCGAGTGCGTGGGTCGATAATAAAATCATACCAAATGACCCAAAATTCAGAGCTGGAAGTTGTTTTTTGTTTGAATTATTGCCTTTTCTTTTCTTCCGAGCCAATTTGAATAGTGCTAAACAAATGAAATATTCAATATATCAACAGGTCATTCGTGGAACACGAATGGCTTTTTTTTAATAATTTGAAATAAAGTCAACCCACTTACAATTTAATCTATTCCAGTGTTTCTGCACCCCTTCGTGTGAAAAACTCATTGTAAGGAAACTTCTGTAATGTTGATCGTTATAACAAATTAAGTTGCTTTTTGTTTTGTTCAAATGGAAATTTATGTTTGTTGTTTTTTATATCTCTCAATCAAAAATAAGAAAAAGCGTTTATCTCGTATATATCATTTAGCTGTAGAACCACTGCATTTTTTGAATATTTTGTTTTTTTTTTTGTATGAGAAAACTTCATTAAATGTTTTCAACACCTACAGAATGTGTATGGTTGATTGAGTCTTAATTTATTAACTGGTCCGATTAAAGTAAACTCACCGATATGATTTACTAGCGTTAGTTAAGTTTACGTATAGTTGTCAGTAAAATTTTAATAGATTTATGGTTGTGTAAAGGCTAATAAACTAACGTAGATTTTATGTTTTCTAGGCAAATCATTTTGCCTTAGTAATGGTTTTACTTAATGGTTCGTACTTAAAAGTTTTCAATAAAATTCACCAATATGGTTAAAGAAAGTAAAAACGGCTTTTGCAACATTGATGCTCAATGTCAAACGCACAGAACTATTCAGTTGTTATCGCATCGCACCATCCACGGTTCATGAATCTGTAATGAGATGTGTTCGGCTTTTTTTTCTCTCTCTCTCTCTTTGTAAAGCATTATATCACCCAGTGCATTATTACTCGGAATCGCAAAGTTAACCTTCAGCTTTACCCCTGTCCCTCTGAACCTTCTGCCTTGCCTTCTTCTACTCCCCCCTTTACATCAGCATCACAGTCAGGCACACATCCTTTTGTATGTCGCATTAATTGACTGGAAGGTAAACTCCGTTTCCGTAAAAGGAAATGCTACTTCCGAGCTTCCTTCGGGGCTCACGGTCGTCTTCTTACAATGAGGTCTCGTCGGTTTGTGTCTTAGGCACAGTGATCGCTTGAGGGGCAGTAGCACGTTGATGATTAATTTAGGAAAGGAGATATGCTATTTATTACGCGAAAATTAAACTCTCAATAAATTGATAGAATTAAGGGAATATTTAAATCTGATAATTTTCTTCAATATGTAAATTATGCAGGTCCCCCCCGAAGAGTCCTATAGAAATAGTGTTATCGCAAACGGATAAAATGAAGGCACAACCTTGAAACAATTGGACGTTACAGTTCCGTGCCGTACGCGGGTCTCTCGTATCGTGTAAAGCTGATGTTACTAACGAGACGGCTCCCAGAGAAGGCAAATGCGGCAAAAGCTGTGCCTGGCATACATAAAAAGGCCAGCAAAAAAAACCCCGTGCACTAAACCGCATCTCCATTGATCAGAGTGCCATGACGCACCGCCCGGCGGTGGCGAAGGTGGCGTTTTGAGTGTGAAGTCTGCTACGTAAAGGGGAAGAGGGCAAACGTGCAAGCGCCCGTCCCGACACAGACGCAAACTACACTTCAGCATAATTTCTACGGTCTGACCTCGCGGCTTGCCTTATTTGGGCGTTGTTTTTTCCATTTGCTTCACGAATTGCTATTGAATAGAATGACACGACAGCAGCAGCAACAACAAAAAGGCAACTGAATGGCATTCGCACTAGTTGATTTTTTCTTGTTTTGTCTTGTTCCTTCACTTATTGCCATTATCGAAGGTTACAGATGTGATTGTATTTTGCAACAAGTTAAGTAACTAAGTGTAAATAACTTTTAAATACTTTTTTATAAATAATAAATGTTTTAATTGAAATTTTGCATTTTTTTTTTCAAATCGATCCATTTATCGACAATTAGGCTATTCTTAAATGCCCCACTGCACAGTGAGTTAAAATTATTTTTCGTGGCACTACAAATATTAAATTATAGTACTAGATAGTCAGACCTGTGTAGAGGTCAAGGGAGATGGGATTCGATGCCCGACCCTTTGATGCAAACATCTTTACCATCGAGTCATCTACCACTATAACACCAGATGGCGCTATAAGAGATGCAACTTTCTGTACCATTCTTCAATTTTTTGGCAAAGTAGACGAGAATTTCATGGGTCTTATCAGTTCTGGTCTGGAGATAAAGTTTAGTACTCTACCCAAATTGTTAGACACAGAGCATCTTCAAAGCTAGATGATATGCCGTTGCAGTGGATTAGAACTTGGAATTCTCGCAATCATCATCAGGGGCAATACAATGCAAAAACGATTTCCTTGGAAACTGTTGCAGAAGTATTTCGCCAATGATGTTACCCTGCTCCACTTGCCAATTCTTACAATTCTTGAGGCTCTCAAAACTTCTGGATCTTTTCTACGATTTTTGGGGATCTCATTCAAAACAACTTCTTCAATTCCTCACCTTCAGTGACCATTGTTTCCAGCGCTTCTTGGAATCACCTTTCTCATCTTTATGCAGTTGAAACATGTCCAACATAAACTTCCATAAGCGGATCGTTCGCTCGACCTAGTGACCTTGTGTTTTCTTCAAATAAGAGTAGCTTAAGTAGCGAATCCCGATAATTCTCAATATTTGAAGAGTATTAAAGAATTACTTTCTATTTATCATTGGAACTTAGATAGCTATATGATATAGTCTAATCTCTTCAAAAAAGGAGAAATACCTTGGAGTCTTGCAACACCTAAAACACAATCGGATAACTTCGGCTTAAATAGCTCATAATTACAACCAAGGGACGTTTGTCAAGTTTATCCTTATAATAGAATATCCTCATTATTTTAATAAAATAGTGCCACAAATATTCCTCAAAAATTTAAATGATTTTCCAAAAATAATTTTCAAACATACCATTTTCCGCAACAGATCTTCATCAGTGATCGCCGACAGATCAGCGCAGGCGAACGGAGCCTCCATGGCGTTTGCCGGGGTGGTATCACTTTCGTCGAATGATTTTATCTAGCGGATGAATTGGTTGGGTGTTGCCGGCAAATTAATCACGCGCAAAAACCGTACCGCCTCCGTTTAGCAAAAAGGCGCCTTCAGCGAATGTTTGTTGATTGTGTTGATCGTTTGTCGATTGATCGTCGTCCGTTCAGGTTCTAACTCGGTTGCACTGCGAATGAGAACATGGCAGAAATGGTATGAATACATAAAAATGCAAAGTGTTGTTTAAGGGGCATGTGAGCCGTGATGTATCTTTAACTCTGTCACAATGTGAATTGGATGGTAAAAGTGAAAAAAATAGCTATAGAGCATTACAATTTTATACAAAAATAATTACCTTTTAGCTTTGTGCAATCACAATTCTAACGTAATAAATTCAAGTTTTATTTTTATTAAAAAAAAAAGATGATCTGTTCCACTTTAAATGATTATTAAACTTTTCTTTGTACAGTCATACACATAAAGAAATAATATCACTCTGGAGTTTAAATAAACACTTGTCCCTTATTTTCTCACTTATTAAAATTATCAAAAAAAAATGTAAATATTTTACTACCATTAAATATAATTGCACAAAATAGATCAATTTCCGATAGTTTACACAACACCGAACGGTCGATTGTCCTAATTTAAGATAAAACAAAACAAAAATGTTGGAAAAAAACTTCACTTAACACATCGTAACTTCACACACGGGGATGATCATCCCGTTTTGCACCTTGTATCAAACTAATCCGTGCGTATGATTGTTGTTCGCCAGTTCACCTCACTTATCACTGTTATGCTAGAATTCTGAAACCTTCTTCGGCAGTCACTGGCACAACATTAAGAACACCCTGGTCACTGGTTTTTGGGTTCCTCTTCAGACGCATCCGACGCAAACGAAAGCGAAAGCTGGTTTGCTGCTGCTCGGGGCTTCTTCGTCCGTCGGATAAGGCTGCAAATGAAATACTGACCGGGTACGGTCGGTGCGATCGACGGACTAGAGCCCACAAATGCGCACCGTTTGCGGGAGCCTTCGCCGCACGGACGCGCGAAGCCTTTGCCGAGACACCGAGCGGACGGAGAGGTCGACCTCGCCGGTTCGGGCCGGTTCGAGCTGCCCAAAAACGACACACAACAGCAACGGTTACGGCGGGAAAAAGGGTACACATAAACAGTATTAAAAAAAAAAATACCGATCCATTGGTGTTGTTCAGATAAGCGCCGCGCTGTGAAAGAAAGAGTACGTGGAAGAAAGGGTGGGGATGATGTGGTCCGGCGTTGTCGGTAAGATCCGACGAGATGTAGCGGAATGCAGGGATGAAACACATTGCTAAAGGGTTTTTTAAATGACCCCGTCCATAGTAAGAAAATAAATCGAAGCCATCGAAATATGATACCAAGTGCAGCAAAGTTCCTGATGGAATGTACTCGGTACTCGGTACAAAAAAATTGAAGTAGAATCGACTCCTCAATTTATTAATCTTGATTGTTTTATTATGTTGAATTTTGAATTTTCCTCAAGATTTTTTTTTATTCTTCCTCTTAGATTGATTTATAAGAAAATATCTGAAACAAATGTAGTAATCAGTAGTAATCATCTATGCAACACCCTTAAGGATATCTGAGTGTGTCATATCGATGAAATAAATTTTGCCCAAGGTCACTAGTGATTCTGTGCCAAGTGTCAAACTGCATGCGCAAAAGAGCAACAAAACCATACTTGGATGACTTTTTTCTCACTCTGTGTTGTGCATATGTCTACTACTTGTGTGCTCTCCTGCTTTGAGTGCGCTATATGTTGTATCTCCCAAGCAGACGGTTGTCGTCGATTTGGTGACTTCCTTAATGGGAAGCAAAAGCAAAAACAAAAAAATGGGCAGCATTCAAAAGCATCGCCAAACTGGGAAGTACTTCCAACTCCTCTACCGTACCGTACGGGCTGTGTGTGCAGCACCATTCGCTTCGGCGGGGTGGAATGAAACGGCAGCGAAAAGACACAATGTGGATAATATCCACATCCAAGCGACCCTCAACGCTGATGGACCTGCCGGGCGCCACAGCATCACTTGCACACTTGTGAAAGAGATGGAGCGAAGATGATGTTTTGGGTTGATTGGGGAAGGGAGAGAGAGGGAGATGGGGGAGGGTTATCGTGACAGAAGGTTTTGTGTCCGCCCGGCTAGCCGTAATATAGACATACATACCTCAGCACATCCATATGGTGCATACGGGGGCCATGTATCAAGACTGCTAGACAACGCCGCGTGTATCGGCGCGAGGGCGTGTGAAAGCGAGAGCAGAAAAGTAACAACAAGAAGAAAAAAATCTCCCCCCCCCCCCCCCGCGAAGTGGTAAGAAGCCACAAACAGCAACAAAAATAACACAACGTTCAGCTGTGCTAAGTGCAGCAGCAACGGCAGCATCGGGGCAGTAACGCCGATTTCGGACCGATTACGATTCAGGCAAACCGCTTCCCTTTTATGGCATTCGTGCCATACATGGGTAAATGAGGTTTGCGCTCGATGTGGATGGTGAGGAGGTACCAGCACACCATTATGGGTGCGCTGCACACTTCTGTTTTTGCCTTCGGCTTGGGTTTTGAACGCCAGGGCATCCGTCGCACGAAACCGTGAGGGCATTCTTTCTTCAGGTTTTTTTTTTTTTGCTTTTTTTTCAAAACTCCACCGAAGAGCTGCACGGACTCACACTTGCCCACAAAGTGTGGTCCCCTTTCCGGCGCCCGTGCCGGATATTCGGAGGTCACCGGCAGTATATCCACTTCCAGCTCGGTGTTGTCTAACGAATCTGGTGCTCCACTTTCAAAGTCCTTTCCGCGATTACGGCTATCGGGTCTTCCAAGCGTGTGACACAATTGATATCAGGTTGCAAAATTTCTTGCTCTGGTATTACTCCCCAAAGGGGAAAGAAGAGTTGTTGAAGGAGTGGGGCAAAGAGATACGGGTCTACACTGTTCAATTCACCAACATATGTTTTGCTGAAGTTTGCTACCAAAACCGGAAGATTGTACAAGAGGCACCATCGTTCCCAGATGGCACTGAAAGTTAAATCGCACTCGACGGTAGGGAAATGCCCGATCGAAGGTCGTCCCATTACGATGGCGATGGCCTTCCAAGTTTTTCTTTTTTGCTGTCCTCCAAAAAAAAATCGAGACCCTGATTAATAAGGAAGCGATATTATCCTCGATTATGGGGAAGGTTTTCATCTTCCCCGGGTAGTTATAGCAGATGCATCTCGTGACCTTTTATTTCCAGCAAGTTGCAACAACTCCGATGCTCCAGGATATCTGTAACGCCATCAGCCGCTTCTGTACTGTACTGCGACTGTCTAAAACCGTAGGCACTTCTCATTCATCCACCATTCAGCTGCTGCTGCCGGCGTACCTGCTGCTCGTGCTAAGATGTCAAGGCAAACGCATGCAGTGCCATGGCGGGTTAGGCAATATGGATTATATCCATTTTTGGCAAAACGTCAATAATGCTCCGTCGCCTGCACCATTACCTGCCAGCGATACAGATACATTGAAGTTGTGCAGAAGTTTTGCGACCGTCCGCATGTGGCGCATTTTCGTTTGCAATAAATATCATTATTTTTTTTTGGAACTGCGTTATATTCCCGGTATCTGTTACATGTGTGACTTCATAATCTACCAACGATCTTTACCGTCTGCGTATCTTCTAGAGCTTTTTGTTTCTTGCCTTAACAGCTGTTTGCATCGGCAGTGCTGTTTTCATCCTTGAGCGGAATGGAAAGGGATAACAATATTCGAATGACCTAGTTTCTGTATGAACCAAGATGCAATATCCATCTCGGAGAGATACCCGAAGCCTTGATGTACGCGCGGCGCTGATCGTGGCGTCCCGACAGACATTGAACCGAGTGTGTGAGTCCCGCACCCGACAGATGGCCCAAGGTGAACGGGAACTTCACAGCACCGAACCCATCGCAAGAATAGTGATCCATTCCTGGTTGATTTGCACACGGGCGGGCTGATCCTCAAACGAGCCGCATAAAATAACCAACCATGCAACCTTGCAATTGTCTAGAACTTTGCTCACGTTGCCGCCTGTGCGGTGTTATTCACATCAATTACACTGCACCAAATGCAGCTTTTGCAGCGTGTAATAAGATGTGCACGTGTTTAGAACGCACATGCTCGGTGCTCGATGCTCTACGCAAATGGGACTTCCTTCGTTGTTAGGAACATAAACTGGGACAAGGAGAAGATTCTTTGAGCTTCACCGAACATAACACTTTCGCACTATGGCAAGAGCATTCACAATAAAAATAAAGTATATAAGAATAACAAAAATATGGAGTATGTCGCCCAGATGGCTATACATTTGTAACTAAAAAAGATTTTCTTAATATCATATTTCTTCCCTATCGATCAAAGTCTCAGTTGACTTATTCGTCGGAATAAAAAAAACAACAAGAGTCGAAGCAACAACCTAAACAAAAACCCACACCTCGCACATTTTACATGCAAATAGCGCTGTGAAGCTAAACCGCAAATAGTTGTCTATGAAATGGTGCAACACAATGTCATACAAAGCACGTGCGGCACATAGGGACACATTATGAACGAGCGGCGGAGTACTGTCGCTTGACCGTGAGCTGCCGGGATAGGAGATCGGTATTATCCCGGCAGATGAGCGGGCAGAAACAAAACATTGTTGCTAACGGTGCAAACAGGGCAATTGGAAAGGTAAATATGTTGTTGATTGCATTTTTTGCTGCTGTGGATCGGTAAAATGTTTATTTAGCCGGAGTCGAATTGCTGGAACTTCATGGAATTGTTGAGTATACTTAAGGATACTCCAGGATAACTCCGAATCTTGTCCCAGGACCCAGGAAAAGATAAAGCAGGCCTTCTACACAGAGGATTTTCAATTACCAGAGGAACTTTGAGGTATTCTTTACCCAGTTTTTGTTGATCAACTACGCACGACTTGTAGTTAATTCGAGTCATCAGGTGATCCATACCTGCTTGATGGCCATGTGTTAATATATTTCAGCAGCAGGATCTCAGTCTCAGGTCTTCGTAATTCTTCGTGAGCAATATGTCTGACAAGTCTGTTCTTGTTGATGCATTAGAATACTTTGCTAGGTAACCAACACTACAGTGATATAACGCCCTCGAACGTCTGAAGGTAAGACTAACTAAATCTTAATGCAATTGTATTGCCCTAGTGTAGAGACAAACCGCACTACAGCACTTCGTTATGAACACCAGAAAAAAAAACTCATATTGCGCAAAAAAAGGTGTACCCAAACACGGCGAGAGGTACCGACAGGAGGAGGTGGATGTTTACTGCCTTTCAAGGGTTTATCCTTGTTTGGACGATGGCTGCCACATGCACACATGAGCGGCAGTTCCCAGCAATACGGATCTTCAGTGTGGGAAAAGCTGAATCACCTCACCTCATCGGGGAGGCTGCTGATCAACATCAGTGCAGCTACACGAGGTATGTCGGGTTGCCCACGGTGTCGGGCCGTCGTTGGTGTCACCACCTGCACCCAACGCATGGCCGGGTGATGAATAATGCATTTGTCAAAATACGGTTCCAAACCAACTCAACTGCTCGGTCGCGCTCAAAAATGGTAAATTGTTATTAACCAATAATTATTACTTGTTCCTATTATACATAGGTAAGGTACATGGTAAGACATACAAGTGTTCCGAATTAGACGATGGTACATGGGAAACGTTTTGCCACCATAAATGATAAATTAGTGTATAGATTGGCGAACATTGAAAAGTCCGTACACTAATTTAATCTTCCTTTTCAAGAATAGTGTATCACATTATTTTACATTTTCCAAAAATTTCCCTTGAATGCTCTTTTAAATGTTGGAATTAGTTGTCCATAATGATCATTTTTTTTCAATTTAACATTTTTGATTGCCCTTCTGTAACTACATACTTTCAGACTGATTTAGTAATGGATGTGAGCAATTTAAGTACATCTCTATTACTTAAATTGCTCTAAAATATCTTAAATCTAAAATATTAAAACAGCCTGCGGTAATAGTTCTGTATGTTATGGTGCATACCAAACCATCCAGGCATTGTTTTCGAACGCATTGCTACAGATCGTGCTTGGCGTGATAGCTCTACGGAAGGTGTGCGTGTGTGCTCAGGTTTGCAAATGGAACGCCACAATTGTCGTGACAGTTAGCGCTAGTAACTTAATCTCCAACGACACTTTCAAGCGTACGGTTTGGGGCATGGTATATGGGGCACAGCGCAGCCTAGTCTAGTTCTATTCGCTTTGCCTTCTCCTAACGCGTCTGCCGATTGCTATTGCCAAGGTGATGATACGATTAAACGCAAGGTTTTGAAGTTCACCACACTGCCTAGAACCCGGTACTACTCACCTGTCACCTTGCCTCCCCCTCCCCCGGGAGGGTCCGCGGGCTCACTAGCTCGGGGTATTGTGCCGACCAAGAGCGCCCGTTGTGATGATGTTGTTGATGGGTACCTCACCAACAGTGCCTCGTCTGTGAACGTTGACTAAGGAGCAACCACAACAGTTCTTTGCGCGATCAGTATCACCTTACTGCGGAACAATGTATCATATTAACCTTACGGTTTGTGCGCGGCCGAGCAACTTTTGTTTTCCACACACAAAACCTACTTCCTTCCACAGTTTACAGAAACCCGAACCGAAGGGGGGTACTAAAGGGGATAAAAATGGCCTCTTGAGACACTTTTTTCGAAAGACCTGTTCTTAATAATTTTGTTGTTTTTTCCAGCAATTGCTGCATGTTCAACTGTCAAGTTGTGATTTGCAAGTACACTTTTTCAATCATGCATAATTTACATGCTAGAGTGAGATAAAACAGGTAGCAATATAACATTTTTCTTCAAAAAAAAATCTAACATAAGAGTCACTCAGGTGACTAGTATTATTTGATTGCTGATCAGCTATGTCGATCGATGAGTTTGATTAATCAGCACACTACTGCACGATAAGCACTATTACACACAATTTGAAGTACATTTAATGCCCGTAATTTGGAGAACTTTTATACAAAAAAAACTGAACTTTGCTGAAGAATATAAGCTAGTCACTAACATCAGCTATACATCAGTTATACAAGAAGCTGCGGACACGCTTCTCTCCATTATTGGAATATTACGAATCGACAGAACATTAATGCACATTTCCTATTGCACTTAGGCTATCGCTCCAGTTTTTCCATACCTCCCATTACCTTCCCTCCACTGCTACACATTCCATCAAATCTGATTAACCTAAATTGATCTGTTTCGCCGACTACGTTTTAAGACTCACTACAAGAAGCACAGGCAGTATTTTAACTACTAAACCAAAAGACAAAACAATGACTAAAACTTTCTGCTAAAAACTTAACCGGAAGCCGCGGTCCGGACCCCAGGAAGGGGTGGTTAGCTCGGGGTTTGTTTTTTTTTCTTCCGTGTCTAGCAATGGAAAACGACTGTCGTGCGACTGATAGAGGGTGGAATACCTCCAGGCCCACGGAGCTCAAACAAAAACCGACTTCGAGGACGGTTTTTTTGCTGCGAGACAAAAAAGGCACGTTTCGCTCTCGATCATGTTTTCCTCATCATCTTGATTCTACGGCCGCTTTTTTTCACCCTCTGTTTCTTTCTCTCTCTCTCTCTGGCTCTCTCTACCCACCCTTCGGACGGCCCTATTTTCCCAATCCTCCCACCTCATCCACAGCTATTGCCATCCCACTTTCTCGCGCTAGTTGACACTAAACGGTTTTACGGTGTTGCGTTGCGCGCTACATATAGATTCACTTTCCTCTGTGTGCCACCACTCCATCCGAGACGCGAAGGGCATACGATCGCCCATCTGAAACTCTATCTCTCCAATTCTTGTCAATTTCAAACTATATACCCTCACCGCCCGCATGCCCGCATCTTCGATGGTTTTGCGAAAACAAAAAAGGCAGCGCTGTTAGTCGTGGTCAGTGCGTTGCAAAACAATGCTTACGTTTCATCGCGAATCGTAAACGCTGCCGAGATATCGCTTCCAGTAGCATTCTAGATCTTCGTTGATCAATCATCTTTAATTAATTTCATTTCATTCATAACATTCTGACGACCTGGACATCCCTTTTGCTGTTGTAGCAAGAAACAGTTTTTAGTACCAAATCTCTCCAACAATTAATACTAATCTTCAAAACTATCATATTTTAGGAACTCTTTGTAGTATATAAGGTTCAAATTTGTTGGTGCTCGTGATGACAAATACATTAGTTTCTCCTGTTCAAGAGCACAGCACCCTGATCTCAGATATTGAGAGGATCTGGGCAAATCTTCAACAATATTGGGGAGCAGTGAATCAGCATCAATTATTGGTACTTGGAGTACTGGCTACACTAGAAGGACGTTAGAGAATTAGAGAATTAGAAATAGAATATAAGGGATTAACATAATACTAAAGATGTCAAAGTTCTTAGATATTGCAAGGAAGAATTCGCATTTCAGAAATAACTCCAAATTCCGCCCTTCTCAATACAATATTGGGATATGAGATGGAGCATAACATCCTCATCATTCGTCACTAAGTTACGATACGATTTTGATAACCTTGGTTATGTCCACATACTTTGGTTTTTCCTGTTTCAAGTCAACTCGATTTTCTCCATGTTTTTGTGATTCTTTTTTTGGGTGCTATAAATATTGCTATAAATTATTCTTAAGTAAAGTAAATGTAAATAGTATGTTTCGCCTACTTTAGTGTACGATGAATCTTGATGCGTTTTATTTATCAATTTCGCAATTTATTTGATCGTTTCTAATATTCTATAATTATGTCTGTTACGCTATTCTTCTTACAATTCGAATTACATTACATTATTTGTTTATTATTACAATATTCCTTAAACCAATATCATCTCAGTTTTGGCTTGAATGCCTCAATTTTAACCGTATTCTATAAAAAGTCAAAATGACCCCAACAAATAAAAATTTCAATCAATTGACGTATCAGTCACTTCTCCTTATCTTATTCTCAATCAATCGATTTCCCGTTTCGGGTTTTCCTCAATGTATCGAAATTGTGGCGATCATATGGAAGAAAGATATTCAGTTCAAAAGTGCAACAGAACATCATTACTACGGATTTGAATTCGATTTGTGTGTTACTTAAATATTGTTTTATAAAGGAACATAAATTAAAAATTAATATCATATTCGAAAACATTAGCTAGGAAGACGCAAGTTGCATGTATTGTCACATGAATTGTTTTGGAAGGTCCCGATCCTTTCCTGAAGCACGCGTAAAATTTCTCTTAGTATACATAATTGTCAATTACGCTACATGGCATTTTATGTTCTTAAAGCAGAGATTTGCTCAACAAATCTCAAACAAGCTGCTGGTGGACGAGAGAATGAAGCACAGTTTTGTTATCACATCATTCCATATCGAATACTGAGTTGTCGCTGGACATGTTGTTGGAATACAGCTTTAACCGTAGTTTAAAAATATTCCGCTGATCAAATGGATTGGACAATAACAATGGATAATACTCTTGTTTTTTTTTGTAACAATGAAATGCATATTATAATAAACATGTTTGAGGAATGAGCCTTTTAACAGTATTATGAGTTGTAGTTGAAATAATTGAATTAATCTCCACGTTAAACTATTGCGAGCCTTTTAATCGCACAATCAGTACCAGTACGATTGCATTAACTAAAAACAATTCAACTTAATTATATTTGTACAATCAGTCATCCAAAAATCGACTGTCATGTTATGAATCTTAATGCGTAAAGCTTCAAATTTGCTTTTAATACAAATCGCATCAAATTAATTTCTTCTTCTTCTGTAAACTCTTAAATGTAAAATTAAATGCTGATTGCACTTGCCGATTATCCAACAAAACTCTCTGGATACGAGTTTTTTAACTATCAACAGCGACAAGATTTTTAATTACCCTTAACGATTTTACACGATAACTCTACTGATATCGACAATCATGTTTTTCAAATTTCTTATAGTCAGTTTTGGGAATGCATCCAAAGCATGAAGACCAAGATAGTACGCCACTAGAATAGCTCAATCGGTTACACCGAGATGAACCAGTTGTTGCAAACAACGGTCAAGATATAGCGGATCTGGATACATCGATATCTGTGATTTGTGTTCTATGCTAGTCCACATCACTACATCCTCAATGCCCGTTGTTACCGAGCGTCCAATGGTGAAGAGTAGACCGCGTCGAAATGCCACATCAAGGTAGTACAAAATTTTGGTACCAAGCAGAGTATTCGGTAGGTAGCATCGGCGTGGAAAGCCCACCGCAAAGAATGCGGCACCCGGATTTGGATGGAGCGGTCCCTGTATACCGGAGGTGATACTGTAAGGATAGCCAAAATGAGTATAAGACGAGACATCAAGGAAATTCAAAATCTTACTTGTAAGTTATTTCATATATCCCGGTGGGAGGATAGCCTGGTAGTCCACCAGACAGCAGCTGATAGGTCATCGTACCGGGTGGTTGATTGCCGATCTTCACCCCATACACCGACATACAGGTCGGACATTCGATGTAGTAATTCTGGAAGAGATTAAATTTAACCTCATTATATAGACACTACTCAGCTGATTCTATCTTACATACCTTTTGTGAGGTGACTAAACGTCGTTGCTTCACCAGCAGCAGGTTCAGACAGTCGAGATGCATCTGATGCTTACATCTAGACAACGCCACATTTACTTTCTGACTGCCAGGGCGCAATTCCTCCATACACATTGGACACGGTTGGGCACGGGGCCAACGTGGTGGATCAGCTACCTGAACATATTTCGCAATCGCCTTCGACTCACGCGTTACTCCGACTACATGCAACCCATTAGCCGTGTCATTTGTGAGCGACAAAAGTGCCGGAAATGAGTCAGGCGTTTGAGGTTGATATCGTCCATCCAGTTTGTTGTGTTGCAGAAGATTGTCCGGATGAGGTGCAATGTCTTCAACAATGGCGTGGCGCCGTAGCGATTGTTGGTCCCCAGATGGACCAAACGTGTTGGGCATGAAAACCTCATCACTACCCATCGAGCTGTTCAGCATGTCGAACTCCCAGGAGTCGAGATGATGCCGACTGCTCGTTTGGCTTTCATGGCTCAGGTAGGTCGAGACGGTGTCTACGCTCGGTCGGCGCGCTTTATGACTACTAGCTGCGTCACTGCTACCACCGCCGTCTCCACCAAACTGTTGACGTTGGGAAGATTTCGGTTGTTCGGATTGCTGTAGTCGCGAAGATTCGGGCGTATCAGTACCAATGCATTGGTGCTGATAGGAACGCCCGGAAGCAAAAGCGTACCGATTGCGTTGAGTTGATTGTTGTGAAGTATGATGAACTCTTTGAGTATTGTTTGATTGTGGCAGTTGATTTAAACTCGCTGGTGGCGAGATTATCTTGGATCCTTGTGATTGTGGCTGCTGTTGATCTTGCTGCTGATGTAAGCAATCATTCGTCTGGGTATGGGATTTGCTTCCAAATATGTTGTTCAGGATTTGGGTCAATTTGCCCGAATGTTGCTGACTACCAGAGCTTCCCACCTGTGTCCCGGACGCATTACTTTGAGTATTGTTAGCTCGAGAATTGCTAGAATTTACATGAGCGCTGTTCTGAACCTGTCCAGAGTTAGCAACACCTATTAAACCGATTGTATCTGAGGGTATTGCCACTTTTAACAGTGGATACGGGGCTTGATTTTTGCGTCGAATCGGGTTGACAATAGGGTTCCGTCTTCCGCTGATGGTTTGACTCATACTAGCCAAATCTATTAGGAATGGTTTTTTCAGCGATGTGTTGTTTAGGTCGAGAAGCGTTTCCCCTTTGGACCACGCTTGCTCGATCAGTGACTGTACGTCCAGCGGATAACGATGCCATGCAATTTTCGGATTCGCACCATACCATTCCCATTTGATACCCATCGCAGCGGGTGAATTCGGCGGGTAGAGACATCGCCGAACGCTGGTGTTGCGCAAACTAACCGTACCGTGCTGCGTTTGTACCATCTGCACCAAGTCTACCTCATACAGCGCTAAGGTCGGATCGGCATCCTTCAGTAGGACTCGCGTAAGGTTCTTGGTGTAGGCTCGCTCCAGCAGCTGGGTGACAGACGGACTGTACGGCAACCAAGAACACCGATCAGACATTTCATGCTCCCAAACAACTACACGGTGCAGTGGTGTCGACATTTTGGAGTTCAACCTCAATATCCGATTCTACATATGAAGAATACACTGTTGAACTCTTATACTGTTTCTTTTAAGCTGTATGATGATCGTATCATTTTCGTGTAGCTGCCTATAAGAGTTATTTTTTGTACTTAAGAACTTCTTTAGGTAAAGGCTGGTAGCAGATATACAGCTTGGAAGTGTAATTTTCAATTTTCTATATTATATTAACAGGGTTTTTATAGTTTTTGTAATACTGCCGTAGTTCCTCTAACATCATAGCTGCATTTGTGTACCAAATCGTGCACGATCTTCAGGAGGATTCTGTAAAGAGAGAATCAATCACAGAATAAGAATTAATTACAGAATAATAAGTAAGGGATTGACCCTTTTTGCTTCACTACACTACATTTAGTTTTGTTGATTGTTGGAAGAAAGATTTTAATGGTTAGAATATCGCTTTTTTTGATAACTTTTCACTCTTTCAAGAATCATTCACATACTTTTTTCCGGATCCAATTTCCGAATAGTTATTTGTATGCACTTTACGCTGGGTGCTACTGTACTTCAACAAACCTGATTTTCCATTAAATTTGTACATTTAATTCACGGGTAACACTATATTGCACACATATGTTTTTATGTTCACGCATGTTCAGATTTATGCTCAACGTAGAATAGCCGATATGCTTGTAAAAAGAGCTATGATGCTGTATCCTAAGCTTTCCGATGTTAACAATACAGTGCCAAACATGGCGTTTCTATAATTGGCATTTCTAAGCTTCCTGCGCATACGATCGCCCACTATGATTTATATGCTCGACGCCCATCATCCAACAAATCGACGTAAAGAAAGCCACCGTTTAATGGGATCAGCTTCACAACATCTATTACACTTTTAATTTACCTTTGCTATAGTTTAAAAAGGAATTAAAATACTGCACACAACACGCACAGCCTAAACTAGATATGGGTTTTTATGCTCTACCTGACTGCGCTGGTGTGTATGTATTCCAAAAAGGGCACGGATGCGTGAGAGCGGAGAAATGAATTTCCCACGTACGACAAATGAAGCAAATGAACGCATTATTTTGATCGATTGAGATTGAAGTATTTTTAAATTGTACCATTCAAATAAAATATGATTAGAACTTTGATTTCTTTCATATTATTTCTGCTAGAGTAATATAAATAAAACTATAAACTATGTGCATTAAGAATAAATAATAAAAAAAAATAATATTTTGCAAAATTATTTCCAAATTGAATTTTAACGCGACAGTTTGTAGCCCTGCACTGGAAGCTGGGCGAACTTCTGTCAAATGAATCGTAGGAGGCCATGAAAAACAGGTGGTTATAGTTAAAAAATACTGAATATTGGTCGATTCCGGTCCACTGATAAATATAATAATTATTTACGACAAGACTATCCATTGCGAATATCATTAATAAATAAAATATAGTACAAATTTTATAATTTCATCCGACACATGTAGCTTGGATGAAAAAGGCCTTTTCACGCACTGCGATGATGAAGCATAAACGTCAGACACGGGGTGTTCATTTGTCATTTTACATGCTATCTCCCTTTTTCATTATATTTGTTTCGTGATTTCATTTTTTCTCTTTCTTGCAAAACCCTTTCTCGCCCTTTTCATCAAAACTCAAAGTGTCAAAAAAAACCTCAATAGACATTTTTGTAAACAAAACCCTTGCGCTCTCTCTCGTTCTCTCTCCCTCTCTCAAAGAGCGTAGAGAAGGATGCGAGTGAATGAAAGAACACCACTACATGGTATGTTGCTGATATTTTGTGCGTAACTTCTCTAGCGAATTTTCTTGGCACTGTTCGATTGCTTCAGTTGATTGTGGACTCGCAAGATTAGCCAAAGTGCCCCCTCGGTGGTATGTGCCCCAAAGGTGTTTGTTCCTGTTTCTTCAATCACTAATTATTCAACTCATTCCAGTGCCGGTGTTGATAAAAGCAGTAGCAGCAAACACCAGCAGCAGTGCCATCAGGTTTGTGTCGCATATAATTCGGAGGTGTTCAAGAAACAATTAAATCATCCATAGAAACGTTCTAAGTAGGCCAACCAGTAAGTTAGTGAAGAGTTCTTTACTGTTTACCAACAAAAAAGATCCCAATGTGAAACAACGTATCTTGCCGGTCCATACTTGGATATGATGAATCGTAATCAAATCCAAAATAATTAGATCAGAGAAAAGCTACGTTGCGAAGTCTTCAATCAAGAATCTTGACGATCAAAGTGGTCAAAATTCTTTGACTCAGAAAAAAAAACCTAATCTCATAACCAGCTCCTCTCATAAGCTCTTCAAAAAAAAGGCTAAAAGCAGCCTCCTGTTATCCACAGTAGTGCGTAATTCCGTCCCGGTAGTTATCATATCGCTGCAATGTTGAATTTGATCTTGTGATGCGCAACGCGATCATCTGATAAATAACTCCCAAGCATACTTTATTGCGGCACTTAAGACTTGAGATCCTAACCAAAAAAAGGAATAGTGCTTCTTGTGTAACCAGAACTTACGGTACATGTTGAGGTTCTTCTACAAAGCAAAGCCCACACATATAGGCCAATCATTTCGATCCCAACGGCCAAAAACCGAAATCATTGCATAACGCCGTGTCCGTAACTACATTGATGCGTTTGTAGGTGAAAATACGGCATACAGATGCAAATCTATCTTTGCATCCCGGTGCAGCTGCATTCGCCAATACCATGCACCACATGCTTATGTGTGTAGCTTGACACCGTTGGGCAAAGCATTAAAAAAAAAGGAAAACAGACTCCCCCATCGAAATACAAATTGTACAATCTGTTTGTTGTTACAATAGTTATCCGTTACGTTACGTGTAGAACTGAAATAATTTGCAATTCTTTTTTTAGAGCCCCATCATCCAACGTGTATGTTACGGGTTACGGACAAGATTCGCTGTATTGCACTGTTATACCTTATTATGAGCATCTTGGAATCGTACGAGTACTTACAGCTGTCCGTCCTACGCTCCGTCTCTCCATTTGATTGTGGCACACCGCTGCGAAACCGGGGTATTACAAGGGACAGATTTAAAAATAGTACAACATCTGATGGTGATCACAGCAATCGTTGTGAAGACGGATGAACAGATGGTCTAGGTCACGGGAATGATTCGCAGTAAAACAAACACCAGTTTCTGTAAGAAGTAGTCTCTGGCCGACCGCCACCAGTTGATGCGTTCGCAACTCACGGACGAGTATTATTACTCACCAAACAAAAAAATACATTTTGGTTAGCTTTTCGGATGTTTTGAAGAACCAAAATTTACTGGATCTGCCGTCTGTTGTGAAGTGCTAATTTTCACGCACCCGGCATTTAAATGTTGAAGTTGGTGGATGGGTCCTCAACATCGGCTGTATGTTGTTCTGCGTTATCTAAATATTACGACGTGAGGGGAAAGATGATCCTCTCTGTTGAGTTTTCAATAGACAATAGCATTAGAATATCACGATTGTTTGTTGAAGGAATAGATTGAAGAATAGGAACTATAATTCCAATATAAATAGAACATTTTCATTAAAATACCCGCTAGAAATTCAAACCATTCAAACATTCCAGCACTATGCTTAAAATTATTCCAGCAATATTATATGCAGCAAATGTTATACGACCATGAAAATTCCCTGATTAGACAAGAAACATTTTATGTCCATTTTATGTCCAACATTGTCATAATGGCCGGTCCTTATCTTGCTGACCAACGTAGAGAAGTCTTGCAATAAAAAAAAACCACACGTACATTAGAAAACGCTTATTCGCATAGAACATACGAACACAATCATGGAATCTAGATGATCACTATAAATCAACCAAAGTCGAAGTTTGCGTTATCAATAGAATTGCAGAAAAGCGTACGCTCTTTGCCCGAGGTAATGGTAAAAGATGCAACACTTGACACAGTACCCTACAGCAAAAGTGGAGCAAGCGAGGTTTGAGAGTAGTTCCAGGGTTCCCAGGGTTCCAATTTTATATTAATCGGTTCTATCGCTATTCCTTGCATAACGACGTGAGTTTTAGCGGTGAACATTGTACCGGCGATGATAATCATCTTTGATGGTGATAAGATGCGAGAGCCTGTAACAAATTTCATTCCAAATCCAAAGAACTCCAACAAGAAACACTTTGCCGACCTTTTTGGGCCACCTTCGTTTGACATTTGTTATGAAGCTTTTTTTTAAATGAAATATTTTTACGTATGTTAGCAGATTCATTTGGCAGATCCGGATTGTGGCTACGCTGCTGTAGTGCGGATCACTTGAAGCTGTTTTTGTGTGCCTAGAATCCGACACCCTTATCTCTGGAGCCGGTTTCGTGGCGTTCCGCTAGGTACTTCGATTGATTAAACCAATCAATATTATTTATTTTGATTGACATTGTAATCTCGATGAGTGTTAAACTTCTTTTTTTCCCCATCATTTTTACATCAAATAAAGCGCTGTGAAATAATAGGACAAGTACAAACATAGGAGAGTTGTTTACCAGTTTGTTGAGTCGTTCTACTGTTTATGTCTGGTCTTGTTTATGTCGCTTTTAAAAGTTGACAGTAAAATGCTTTTTAACTGAAGAACAATTTGAAATGGTCACTATAATTTAATATATTAAGGTTTCAAGTATAATTTTCAGAAGTGTTATAGATTCTTTTTAGATTGTTACATGTGCTCTACTATCATGTGTATACAGCTGCTCCCCAATATACGCTTTTTGGGATCGAAGACTTAAATATTTAATTCTTATTGTTTGTTTATGTTTAAAAAATTCAAAAATTCTTTAACAAACTGTTCATCATAAGTGTAGTTTTTAGTTCGAAATATTTATGAGCTGTCAAAATTGAAAAATCCACCTACTGCGATTTCGCAGTACATCGTTTTGCGGGGATTTGCTGTATACTTGGTTCCGAGTTTAAGGGCTATGTCGACCAAAATTAGACTCTGTCGACCTTTTTGTTAGTATTCTACTTATGTGTGAATGTATGCAAAAACCATTAAATCATTGTTCATGCTTCTATATTTCTTTTATTGGAAAATACGCGGGGTGTGTAAAAATGCTTCTCGTTTGCGAATATATGTATGACATATTCATACACACTCACATCTGGCGCTATGTGCACAGCGAAAAAACATAAACCACAAACGGGAGAGCCGTAGAACATCAACAGCGGCTGTTTGGTAGGATTCTGTGAGCACTGCGTCGAGTCTGGGAGCACTGCGTCGTGACTGGGAGCGCGCTCTCTCTCTCTCTCGCAACGTTACAGCAAGAAGAGATCGATTGGTTTCAACGCAACTTTTCTAACCCGCTAGAAAGAGAAGGAAGATAGCGCCGAGTGAAGCGAACCGTACACCGCAACCATGTCACTCAGTCTTATGCTAACGCTCTGTCAACGGGGCACTCGGGGCTTTGTGTTGCGCCCGGGTAGTGTGAACATCCGACTAGCGGCTTCAGCAGTACAGCAACGACACTGTCCAGCAGCGGAATCGCCCATCAACCAGCAGCATAATCGCACGTTCCTCACGATGGCGTGCGTAAATCAGCAACAACGATGCGTTTCGGTCGACAACATCAATCCGGCAATCAAAACGATGGAGTACGCGGTTCGTGGACCGCTGGTTATACGTGCCGGTGTTATCGAGAAGGAACTTGAGAAGGTAAGTTCATAAAGGAGGGCCCTTGGGGTGGGGAGACCATTTTGCGTCGTATGTCTGTACTATACATTGCATTCTTTTCCATTTCCCGTGCCTGCTATGATTCACCACAACCAACCCCATTATAGGGTGCGAAAAAGCCCTTCAAAGAGGTTATCCGTGCTAACATCGGAGATTGTCACGCGATGGGTCAACCGCCAATTACCTTCATCCGGCAGGTGAGTACATGAGTTTCGCGCGCGCCAATCGAAGCTAAAGCTTTCCCTTCATAATGCTGTTCCAAAGATATGTTTCGAGACGAATTCTTTGGAAAGGTGAAAATTTTTCTGGCGGCAATTTCAACTGTCAATCGAACCTTATCGCTTCTCTGACACTACCGTGGATCCCTACTCTTCTTTTATTGGGAACTCCACCCTTCAATGTGCAAAAAAAAAACGAAACAGAAACAGAAACAGGAATAGAGAAAAGTTCAAAAGCGAAACAAGATTAAAATATTCATACATCGCTTCTATAGTGCACCCAGCCAGCTTTAGCCAGTTTTTACAGTGGAACTTCATGGAGTACACTTCATGGAGGTGAGGAAAAACTGAGAAAAATGGCCTGTAATACCGGCGTATTTGTTGATATTAAAGGGAAAGCATTATGTAATGTTACCTCCTCCAGATCTTGAAGGCTGGAGTGCCTTCTCTCATTTCATATCTCTTTTTCCAATTGAACTCTCCCTAGTAAGACGCGTGTCAGCAGAAATGTAAACAAATAGATGTTTGGAAAATGGAACAACTTACTGGAAGTCGTCTAAGTCTGAAGTTTAAATATAGCAAACGTCTATGTGTAGCGAAACAAAACGTATATCGTAGAACCGGTTTTAACCAACCGAAACGCATAAGAGAGTCGTGCAAAATATCTTACCTGCAAACTGCTTCAATTTCTGACGAGAAGCCGGAACCAGTTCTTCACCAAAAATACCATATCAACCTGAAAAGAGCAGGTTCTTTTTGATTAAAAAAATACTTGTCAAACATCTTTTGGATTCTAATGTTTATCGGAGTTTAAAATGAATTAAACTCTTCTGTGATGTAGTTGGCAGAAGTTTTTCCCCCAAAGCATACGCACACTATTTCAGCGCTGAAATGTTACTTGATTGGCATTTGTTGTAAAGATATGAGCCAAAAATAAATTGATCTCGTTTATATTTTCATTTAGCAACCATGCTCTGCAACGTGACCTTCGTGACACTTTTATCAATTGGCAGAAAACAATGGTTAAATTTGATCGACGCGCTCCATGTTTGCTAACACTTTTGCTAATATGGCGCGGAAGGGAAGCGTTTGTTTTTTTCTATCCAACTTTTTACGACTTGAGGCGAGGAATGCAACACACGTTTACACAGTATTGCGCAACTAGCAAAACGATTCTTTACGATTAGTACACTTGCTCTCCTCCTATAGGTTATTCGCAACATTCTCTGCTGATTGATATAGATTGGCTGGACACTATCGGATTACTCCAGTCTATTCTTGAGCCGGAAGTTGAGGGAGCATTAAATGTCACAAGAACAACAAGCAAAATGAATCAGTTTTGCTATTTATTGTAAAGATATGTAACACTTCAGTAAAATGTGAACGCAGTCACCCTTGTCGGTGTTAACGATCACGTCCTGTAATTAAACTAATCACGCGAGTTGTCGCATCCACGGCAATTCTAGCTATTCTCAAGATCACTTGTCACAAGTTCTCAAGTTCTCATGTGTACAAACTGCATATATAAGATGCCGATATGCTAACTACTTGTAAAACAAAACACAAATCGATGCCGCCATCATTAACAAGATGCTAAATAGACGGACAAACAAAGATTCCCCAACTATTCTTGGGTCTCTTCCCCAATGAGTGCAGCAAAGTTGATCATGGCCCCCCTACTGTTTCGCTATTGTTGTTGGTGAGCAAATTTAGTACGTTTCCATTTCCTGTACGCTCTTCATTATGTGGGAGAGATCTCGAAATTTTTATATTCGCCACCAAAAAAAAACAAAGAAAACAAAATCCCGCTTCATCTGATACTTTCTTAGTCCAATTCAGATCAAACCGCCACACTGCCGGTTGTCGGGTTGCTTTGTGTGTTTGGTTGAGACAGGTCTGTTTGCTCAACCAACTGCAAAATATACTATTTATACAGAAGGCTGCGTATGTCTTTGCAGCAGTACCAGGCGTTAGTGATTTCATTTCGCGTCAATTGTGAGTTTTTTGAGTTGTCTGACCATTATAATGTGGTGAAGGTGAAAATGTAAGCCTGTACGGAAAGGCAGTGTATTAAACACATTGAAATATTTATCAGTATATTATCATCAAGAAACGCAAAACACTAATACAACCAATGCTTGTGCTTTGTTTCTTTTTTTCGTTGTATGACCTATTTCAAAACATGTCTATCTGTTTTGCATGAGTTGATCTTCACAAAATGTCGAAGATTCCGTATTGCTGTTACTATTTACGACTGTGATAAATGGTGCATTATTTGTCTACAGAACCATTATCATGAGCATAAGCATCTTCTCTTGGAAATAGATTCGCCTATACATCAACCAATGCTTTGTGTGATAAGATACGTGCCATCTGTTTGACGAGCGTTAATGGTATCTGTCAACGACACTGATACGTTCTATACTTCAACTTTTCAATAAACACTATCTGTGACTGTGTGTTGGAAATTACCGTAAGGTAAAGACTACAGAGAAGATAAGCGCATGGCTTTATTATCAACCGACTGTAAACGGTCGTAACTTGCTATCAGAATCAGTTGTAATGATATTGGACGAGCTTGACTGAAATATTGAGATTTATCTATTAGTTCAAAGTTAACTCAAAGAGCAAAGATCTATTCCAACTCATTCTATCTATATATTATTTCTTCTCTTCAGGTACTCGGACTGGTATCGTATCCTCCACTGTTCAGAGACCCATCTATTCCGGAAGATGCAAAGCAGCGGGCTCGTGACATCTTGGACGGCTGCAAAGGTGGATCTGTCGGTTCGTATTCCGATTCCGCTGGGATTGAGATAATTCGCCGACATGCTGCCAAATATATCGAGCGCCGTGACGGTGGCATTCCGGCCGACTGGCAGAACATCATCCTTTCGGCGGGTGCGTCTGGTGGCATCAAGGTGCTGATGGCGCTGCTGCGTTGCCCGATCGATGGTAAAAAGCCCGGTGTTATGATTCCGATTCCACAGTACCCGCTGTACTCGGCTACGATTGCCGAGTTCGATATGGAGCAGATCGGCTACTATCTGGATGAGGCAAACAAATGGGGACTGGATATTGCTGAGCTGGAGCGTTCGTTGAATGAGGCGCGCAAGGTATCGGCACCGCGCATACTGGTCGTTATCAATCCGGGCAACCCGACCGGACAGGTGCTGTCACGGTCTAACATTGAGGACATCATCAAGTTCGCGCATCGCGAACGTTTGGTACTGTTTGCGGACGAGGTGTACCAGGATAACGTGTACGAAGCGGGCTCAAAGTTCCACTCGTTCAAGAAAGTGATGATGGAGATGGGTGAACCGTACAGCAAGATGGAACTGTGCAGCTTCATGTCTTGCTCGAAGGGATACATGGGCGAATGTGGCATACGCGGTGGATACGCTGAGATTGTCAATCTCTGCCCAGATGTGCGCACGATGCTGTTGAAGTGCATCTCGGCCCAGCTCTGCCCAACCACGGCCGGTCAGGCCGTGCTCGATTGTGTGGTAAACCCACCGCAAAAGGGTGAACCCTCGTACGAGGAGTTTGAAAAGCAAAAGGCGGCAGTGTTGGAGTCGTTGCGCGAACGTGCAGAACTGGTAGCACGTACGTTCAACTCGATCGAAGGTTTCTCGTGCAATCCGGTACAGGGTGCGATGTACGCCTTCCCGCAGATTCGATTGCCCCCCAAGGCACTCGAGGCGGCCAAAAAGGAGGGAAAACCGGCAGACACATTCTACGCATTCCAGCTGCTTGAGGAGACCGGTAAGATATTGGGGTTTTTTTTTATAGCAAAAATAACTTTTTATAGCTAACTTGTTTTTAACTTAATTTCCCTACGGATAGGTATCTGCATCGTTCCCGGTTCCGGTTTCGGACAACGTCCCGGCACCTATCACTTCCGCACGACGATTCTGCCCCAGCCGCAAAAGTTGAAGGAAATGCTTAGTCTATTCAAATCCTTCCACGAGAAATTCTTGCAGAAGTATAAGTAATAATCATTCGCGTGAAGGCAGTAAAGTCGCCTCTCCAACATCAGAAACAAAGGTGAAGATTATGAAGGTGATCCGCAGTTACGCAAACAGGTTAGATGTGTTAGGGCCATGGAAGTGGTAAACTTCCGGAACATCACTAGCTCCACAGAGTGGACATCCCAGAATCGATAAACATATCGCACCAGCGGATTGTCAGGAGAAAAAAAGGATTATATCGTAACAAACAAAAAACCATAAATGAATCCCAAGGAAAGGAACCTAGTAAAGCATATTCAAAACAATCTAATTGCGACTTCTCTCAACGACAAGGCATCGCCTTAAGCAATTCAAAACACATCACGAGCGATAATCCAAGAATATGCGCGAGATTAAAAAAGGGTTCGCTAACATTGATTACAATTAGCTGTTGCAAAATAATCTTATTCATATAATGTTACGATCTGCTCCTGACATTCGACATTCGTTTTGCAAATTTGTGTTAGCACACGTTATTTTTCTTGGGTGCGTACTATTGTTGTATGTGTGCGGAAATTTTTTTGTTTCAAACGTTAACCCCACGTTACCGGAAGATCAGCGTAAACTATGGGGAAAATCAAAACTCATACATGATTCTTGACTCAAGCGAAGTTATAGCATAAAATTTAAGTTTTCGTTCCTCCGCACAGGTATTACAAAATAGCACAGCATTGTTAGTTCGTAATAATAACAAAAAAAAACTGTTTCTGCGACGAATTATGAGAAGCCACCGAAGAGCATTTAATGCTTTTTCTTCGCAACAATCTCGTTTCGCTTTTTTTTTTGGGGGAGAACTGTTAAAGAAGCAAGTAATACACGTTTAAAATGTGATGCATATTGGTATATATTGAGAGGGCAGCAAAGCGAAACTCTCGTAAAAACGCAAGTAAACATTCACAAACTCGGATGGATAATGGTTAAAACTACGGCAAAATAGCTTCTCAACGGATTTTCATATATTAATCGCGAAAGTTTAAAAAAAAAAGGCTTCGATAAGTTTTGCTGGGTTGTATTTATGGCATGCTTGTTATTACCGTTTCCAAAAAAAAACCTGGTTCATTCAGCAATTGGAGGTTAGCGATATAATTCGCTAAAGAGCAACGAAGTCTTTAAACAAACTAAGATGACCGACGATGTGACTTAACAAGCGCCAAAATAAGCAAGTAAATTAAACTATATTCGCATTAAAGGAAAACTGTACGCAAATTCGGAAACTTAAAGACAATAATTTTTACACGGCGCAAACAGGTGTAAAAGTTTGATTGTGAAGTAAAGTTTTATAACTGTAGTGTTTACCGTTCATCTGACATCTATTGGACATGAATGTCTTGTTATTTTCGAACAAAAAAAAACCGGTGCTCTTTGGCGAATGCTGCCGATTACAATAACATCCCTTTTTGCTGCTTTGTTTCGGGAATTATTTTTTGGTAATTTCACGTTCGGTGTGCTGCCGGGTATACAAACTGTTGAATCATCCGCAGTGTATTGGAAGCAAATATATTATTTTTCTTTTCCACAAAAAGTACAGATTTACAGGCGCGATTTGCAGTAAGAGCGGCAAATCTAGAACAAACAAGAACACTGCCTCTTTTTTCCCCAAAGCGAACCATTACCTGCGAAATAGCCAAATACCTTTAGGTATACAACAAACGATAAAACAACTGAAATACAACACCCCCTTCAACTTGTCAGTTGATTCGAGCCTTGATAAATATTTAACCTACCCAATGTTCAATGTTTGCCGAATACATACAAATATAATCAAACACTTGCATATGTCCTGGTTGTCTTGTTGAAAGAAAAACATTTTCCACTATAATTTAAATAAACTTTTGATTTACTATAACTTTGATTTTTATTTACTATAAGTTCCTCCGCCATCGGTGGACGGAGTCATCAGCGTCTGGTGGACGAACTATTCAAGAAGGGTCTGGAGAGCCTTTCGCCATTATGCATCGGCTGATCGTAAGAATTTGGGACCAGGAAGAACTACCGGACGAGTGGAAACTGTGGAACTAGTCCTGAATACTGCCTATAAGATTCTGTCCCGAATACTCTTCTCCTGACTTGAGCTTCTTTGCCATAGCTTTCGTCGGAAGCTATCAAGGTGGATTTGTTGGAGTTAAATCGATCACCGACCAAAGCTTCACTCTACGGCAGATCCTCCAGAAGTGCCGAGAGCATCAGATCCCTACGCATCACCTGTTCACTGACTTTAAGTTGACATTTTTGCTAAATTACCCAAAAAAAAGCTAAGACTATAGACTTAAGAAATTTTCAAATTTTGATAATTTTTAAAGTATTTATTTATTTTTTTTTTGTTTAAAACATTATTTGAGTGAAAAGAAACTCATTGCAACCAATTGGGATTAAAATAAAACAATTTTATTTTTTTTGCAAAATTTCTCAAAAAAAAACGTAAGGGGTAAGCCTTATGAAATTTTCGAGTTGAAATTTTTTTGAAATTTTTTTTTCGATTTTTTATTCTTTTTTTAGTTTAAAGCATTATTTGAGTGAAAAGAAATATATTGCAACAAATTCCCATTAAAATATATCACATTTTTCAATTTTGCTAAATTGTTCAGAAACAGGGTAAGGAACTTGGTTCCCTGAATAACTTCTGGCACAGACATCTGACGGTATGGCCGTCCAAGAAGAAAATGTAGCCATTGGTGCCATCTATCGACCACAAGTTGAAGATTGGCGATCCGTTGGATACCGACCGAGTTATAGGCAAAAGTTGGTGCAAAAATGAGAAAATTTTTACATTTTCTCAAACAGGGTAAGGAACTTGGTTCCTCGAATAACTTCTGGCACAGACATCTGAGGGCATGGCCGTCCAAGAAGAAAATGTAGCCATTGATGCCATCTATCGACCACAGGTTGAAGATTGGCGATCCGTTGGATACCGACCGAGTTATAGCCAAAATTTTGTGCAAAAATGAGCAAAATTTTCATTTTTTTTAATTTTTTGATTTTGTATTATTTTTCACTCTTTTTTTTATTTCAAGCATTATTTGAGTGAAAAGAAACTCATTGCAACCCATTGGCATTAAAATAAAACAAATTTATTTTTTTTGCAAAATTTCTCAAAAAAATGGCAAGGGGTACCCCTTATGAAATTTTCGAGTTGAAATTTTTTTAAAATTTTTTTCTGATTTTTTATTCTTTTCTTACTTTAAAGCACTATTTAAGTGAAAAGAAACTTATTGCAACAAATTCCCATCAAAATATATCACATTTAAAATTTTTGCTACATTGCTCAAAAATGAGGAAAATTTTACATTTTCTCAAACAGGGTAAGGAACTTGGTTCCTCGAATAACTTCGGGCACAGACATCTGAGGGCATGGCCGTCCAAGAAGAAAATGTAGCCATTGTTGCCATCTATCGACCACAGGTTGAAGATTGGCGATCCGTTGGATACCGACCGAGTTATTGCCAAAAGTTGGTGCAAAAATGAGGAAAATTTTACATTTTTTCAAACAGGGTAAGGAACTTGGTTCCTCGAATAACTTCGGGCACAGACATCTGAGGGCATGGCGGTCCAAAAAGAAAATGTAGCCATTGTTGCCATCTATCGACCACAGGTTAAGGATCGGCGATCCGTTGGATACCGACCGAGTTATAGCCAAAAGTTGGTGCAAAAATGAGGAAAATTTTACATTTTTTCAAACAGGGTAAGGAACTTGGTTCCTCGAATAACTTCTGCCACAGACATCTGAGCGCATGGCCGTCCAAGAAGAAAATGTAGCCATTGGTGCCATCTATCGACCACAGGTTAAAGATTGGCAATCCGTTGGATACCGACCGAGTTATAGGCAAAATTTGGTGCAAAAATGAGCCTTATGAAATTTTCAATTTTTTTTTATTTTTTTTTATTTTTTATTATTTTTTACTCTTTTTTAATTTAACGACCTTACAGGTCATGCCGGCCATTTCTGGCTTACTAACCTTATTTTTACCACGTCGCCGGATAGTCAGTCCTTGCTACGGGGGGACGGTCCGGATGGGATTTGATTCCAGTCTTGTCGTGTGGGCCGGCGCCGTTTATCACATACACCACCCTGATTTACTATTCTGTGGATGGGGAAAAGGATCTGTTTTATGTCCTGGAAAACAATATTCGACATGGTAACCTACATACAAAATGGAAATCATCGTGATATATCAGTTAAGTCTTATTATCCTAGAGTAAAAAATAGTTCCCTCGGTGCCCCAACACACAACTTACCCAAAATAATCGACTTCGTCACTTCGACTTCGACAAACAAAAAACAAACCAATGTTTATGCATCCATCATAATATATACGTTTTTATTTTTCCCTCCATTTTTTAAGTCTTCCAATGGATCGTTTTTTTAAAATGTTCTGCTTCTAAATGTTTATTATTTCATAATATACTACAATATTTCATCCTACAATGCCAAAAACAAAACTGATGTTTAACAGAAATGTTGCTTGTAAAAAACCATCAGTTTTGAAACATTTTTTCTAGGTGGAACTGTAACAAAAATATTTATATATTTTTGATACTGCTACCACGGAACAGTTGAATTGAAGCACTAGCATTCATAACATCCATAAATCAATGTGGTTTAGGAACGTAAAATTATTATTATGTTTAACGTAAAGAAAACAACTAAGTAGCAGATAACATGCATGCAAACAAAAAAAAGAGTAAAAAAGTACAATACAGCGAATATGTGTAAGTTGAGAGACATAACGAACTATACAATAAAAGTTTCCCATTTGGCTTCCAATGCTTTCAAGCCAATGGTGTAATATAGGAGCGTAAGGTAAATGAAATAGTTACGATTCATTGTATAATATATGTTTTTTGTTTTCTTTTGTTTTCTTCTTCTGCGTTCCATAATCGCCTTGCAGTGACATCAATGGTTTTAAAATAATAGTTAACAACATACACACATACATGCAATATGTACAAAGTTGTGTCGGGGCCGCTTCCAGGCGTAAGCGTTTTTCGTTAATTAAGTTTGCGTACACCAACAGTACTGCTGTGATGGTTTTTGTATGTAACGTGTTCGTGTCGTACGGTCCTGTTGCAATCCTTCAAGTCGTTTTTGTTTTGTTTTTTTTTTTGCAAATGGCGGACTTCCTTTATAGACCATAACCTACGTTAGTCAGTTTTGTTTGTTTGCCGTTGTTCTATTGTGATTTATATTTTGGATTTCCCCACCTTGGGTTGGCTGTATGCTCAAAATTGTATAATGCTCGATAACCCTACCGCAAACATCTCAAAGATGTTACCCTCACCTGTGTGTTACCTCACCTATATATATATATGTCTAGTTTTTACATGCATTTGTACATGAACGATGTATATTCAGTAAGCTAATATAAGATGTGCGCGTATTCACTATTTGTAAAGTTATTGTTTTGCGTTGTACGTTTGCATATTGCGATTGCGTTTTTGGGGGCGGGAGGGGGGTGGGGGGGATGGCAGCTGGCCAGTGATAAAGCGCCCAAGACTCACATCAAGACTGGGGTATTTGTTTTCCTTTTTCGAAGAAAGTGTATCTAAGTTTCCATTGCACACTGATTTTCCATCATCATTCGTTTCTTACTCCCTATCACACATATCGTCCGCATTGGACGAACAAACTGTCGCAAATAATAGTGTTTGCGGGATACTACCCTTCCTTAGCATTACATTTCTTGTATTTTGATTGAAATTTGCGTTCCTTTATACTTGTTTTTTTTTACAATGTGAAATGTTTAATTATATCACTGTATTGGCGCAGTATAAATTCAGTGGTATGTTGGATGTTTGTTTGTATTGATTTTCTCACACAAGTTTTGAAAATAAATTGTACGTTGTCGGTTGCAAAATAATCTAACATACTCTAGTACGATCGATGTGTTATTGCAATAGACGGTTAATTTTATAAATGAAAACAGATATTTAGGCAATAATAATTTCTTCATAATTTTAACAAAAATATTTTCTATATGCCTTTTTTATTATTGTACTCATATTGCTTTCCAGCAAACTAGAAAAAAAGTAGGCCAAGAGGAGGTAGCGATAAAGACAGACCGAAATTAGGCTTTTCCAAAGAAAGTCTTTGTTATACGGTCTTTTGCTGTGAAGAAGTGGTGACGATTCCCCGAAACGAACAACACCCAGCATACCACTGATTGTTATATAATTATTAATTTGCTGTCTGTATTTTATATTCCCTCTTTTGTTACTCTATTTGCATTGAATTATCCTACTCTACCAGCTACCCCTATTTTACAAGGGCGGAGGGATACTTTTGACTATACAATTACATATTTGTAATAAAGTTGTAAGAGGATTCACCCTTCTGAATCGTCCATTTTCCTATGCTGGGGCTCGTACGTTGTGCTGTTGCTTGTTTTTATACTGTACGTTACACTGATTATTCTACTACTTAGCACATATAAATTTAAACGCACGAGGTGGTTCAAATGATTGCGGTAAATATAACCCTTGAAAGTAAGAGTTTTCTATAAGTTTTTTCTTCTTCTTCTTCCCATAAGTAACGTATACGAATAAAACCGAGGCAAACATTTAAACCGAACATGGTTGTTAAAGCCTCTAACGAAGAAAAAAAACAAAATTTAAACTATTATAATAGCGAATCACTGTCGTTCGTATGGTCAGATATTTTGTCTAGCTTGCTTTTTTAACATATGGTTACGGGTTCTGTCTAAAAAACCGTACACTCTGCTCTGGTTCAATGGCCTTTTCCCGCATATAAAACGTAGCACATATGTTCCTCTTTGATAGTTGTCCTTTACAATTTATGGCTCTATACAATTAAAGCTGCAAAAAAAAATTTTTTTTACAAAATGTTTTGCAGTGCTTTCGTATTTAAAAAACAAACAAAAAACCTAAAAATCTAATGCTTATGCGTTCGCTTGCCGCTATTGCACTGTTCTTTTGCCTACGGATACGTAGCAGTCTATCCGCTTGTTTAGTATAACATTTATTTCTCATAACAGCACCGCGTATTTCATCACGTTTTCCGATCTCTGCTACCGCCGCCATAATCATCGTCGTCCGTGTCTTTCGCTTTTGGTGGTACGTTGTCTGCCATCGCTTCCCGATGGAGAAGCTCTTTCGCCCGATGCTCCCACATCAGTGGGTTGGAGCGAACCTGATAAAAAATAAAAACAGTTGAATGATTCATGCCCAAGAAACGTTTCGTTTTTTAAGGATTTACCTTATAAGTATTCTCTTGCACATAGGTGTCCGGTTTTCCATAGTCCGGAGGGTTGGAGTATGGATCATAACCCAATACTGATAGCATTGGTGCAATGTCTGCCATATCCCGCACAACGTCACTAGGTATCTTGCCGACCCATTTGGAGAGTGCTTCCAGGTTTACTGGCTTGATGACTTGGTCTGAGGAACGTTCCACTCTGTGTATATTAAAGGAAAACATCGTGAAAAACATTGAACGACAAAGATATACAAGAAAATGAACCTACTTCGATAGTGCCACACCGTTCTCCTTGTTAATAAATTCCTCGTGGTGTAACACCGAATCATTCCACGGTATGTCAAGGAAGTGTAGTATCTTACGCATCCATTCCTCTGGATGCAACACCAGCTGTTCGTAGTACACCATCATACAACGGTCGCTACCAATTTCCTTGCACTGCTCGTGCATCGTCTGTATCGCCTGGTTCCACTTGGTTAGACACTGCCGATAGCTGGTTAAATCGAACCCGGTAATGGTGACCTTGCGCGAGATGATCGAGTGCACGGTGGCACGCCCATCCCGCACCATGAAAAGGAACTTAGCCGACGGGAACAGTTCGATCACGTACGAGCCCATCTTTAGCGTGAGCGGATCTTTGTTGCAGAGCCGTGGCGCGGGGTCACCGTGTTTGGCAATGATTTCTAGACAGAACTGAGCAATAGCACCGTTTAGCACCTCCTTCGTGATGCCGGCCTCGACAAGCCGTACCGATTCCTTTTCCGATTTCATCCAGTGTGAGCGTAGTTGAAGGATGCGTGGTATAACGCGCGTTTCCTGTCCACAGCTGTAAGGGAGGGAAGAACGTTAAGTAGTGCATCGAGTGTATTGCATTTATATCTTAATCAGTCTTACCGCACTTCTGGATGAGCATCTAGCATGGCACGCATTAGTGTGGTACCGGAACGCGGCACACCACCGATAAAGATTAGCGGCATGTTACGATGATATCGATAGTTGTTCCCGCCATTTACACTCTGTAAAATAAGTAACAATAAATCAATCAACAACCTCTATTTGAAGGAGTAGCTGCTACGCATACATACTTGATCATCCCGCACCATAACACCGGCATTGTGCGCATTTTTTTCGCCCCAGCAAACCGCACGCACGTCCGTCCACTTCCAGAGCAGAATTAGAACGGTCAGGCAGGCACCGATTGCAAACAGTAGCTTGCGACCACGCAACATTAACCGCATTGTTTACAGTGCCCTTTTGCGTAACGTAACAGAAAATCGAAACACAGACAGTCTGTCGTTTAATGTCCGCTATGTGTGTGCTAAACCTGTGCTGTGAAATTGAAATGAATTTTCGGGAAAGAAGTTAGCGTTTTGTTGCTTTAATTTTTCGTCTAAAGAATAGTGTAACCTACCAGAGCCCAGTTGCGTGTTCTTATCACCTTTTCAAGATTAGCATTGGTTGCTTACACCATCTAGCGTGTTCGTTCTGGGTTTTTTTTTCCTATATATATATTTTGCTGTTCAGCAAACGAAGCGATCGCGGGTACCTCTGGAAAAGAAGTGAATTTGTTTTCTTGATTTTATTTTTTCTTGAACTGTTTCTAATCAAACACTGTGCGCCATGGGGAGATATACGCTTAGAAGCTCAATAGGTCATTTTTGGAACGCAACAGAACGGAGTTTTTGTTTACGAGCTAAAACTGGACATAATCTTGTATTTGTTGTAACGGGTTTTAAAGAATGTAATGACATTTTTTAATGAAAATTTCAAGTTTTCATTCAAATCACCCAATTGGAGGTGATAAAATGGTGAAAATGTATCTTACTAAAATCTTCCCTTGGTGGTGTATTTGATAAAAGGCGTCGGTTCCAAATGACAGGACCTGGGTTCAAATCCCATCCAAACCGTTCCCTCTGTAGCAAGGACTATCTATCCGGCTCTGTCTAATCTAGTAAGCCAAAAATGGCCGACATGTCCTCTAAGTTCGTTAAGTCAACAAGACACAGAGAGAGAGAGATATCTCCCCTGAAATGAAAAAAAAGTTAATGTAGCATGACTTACTTTGAGAAGATTTATTTCACAGTAAAGATGAAGAATTGCACTGTAACACCGTCGGGTTTGCGTTTTGCATAGATATGTGTTGCCGTTGCTTTAACTAGCAGGAATTTCGTTGGTTGGTTTATACTAGCAGGAACCAGTGCGTTGTCATATCCCCCCTTTCGTCTTTACCAGTGTTGGTTGTTCCGAAATTGAAATGCTTTTATAAAATTGACGCAGTTGTTGCTTACACCTGAGCAGTTGAAGAATGTGGGATGCCAGCATTACTATCACGTTCGCTGTAGCGTCCCAAGAAGGATGATTGCCAACACCTAGATAGGCGAATAATCACGCCCGGCTAAACACGGTGACAAGTGCGTTGTCGTCCTGTCAGCAGCACCAGGGTCAGGTGCTGGGTCCATTGCTACAATCACTAGCTATCGGTTGCCATCGATCCTGTTTAGGCTAGGAAGGTTTTAGCCGATTTTACAGCTTTTCCTTTGTAGTAAGATTAACCCGCACTGGGTCCGCTTACTGCTGAAGTGTTGATGCCTTCCAGCGGTACTCTAATGTATTACCACCTAGCTGTACTAATGTGCTAGAGAGGCCTTCAGTCGTGCGTTTCGTTAACAATCGTACAATCCGCTACCGATACATCCAGACTGCGCTGTCTTAAGGTGTTGCGTTTAACGCCATGCGGCGTTATTGAACGGAACCGTTACAACCGTTTAGCAGTTTCGGGGGACTCAGTGACTCAGTTCAGCTGTGCCTAATGGATGTGGACATCGGGTTGTTCTTATCGTCATGTAGTGTACGAGATTTCATCGCACACGAACGTGACGGTATGCAACAGCGGAATATCTCATCAAGATGCAGTGTTTAAAAACTGAACTTTGGCAGCTCGATCGATGTTACGATTGATTGCTCTTTAAATGCAAACGTGAAGTTATTTATCTCTTTGCAGTAAAGCAGGTATTTGACGCATGTTGATTATCGAAGTGTTGCCTATCGACGATTCTGTAAAGATATAAAAAAGAAAATATTTAAAAAATGGAAACTTAGTAAATAAAAATATAAATAAAATAAATTAATATAAGAATAACTAACTAAAAAGACTAAGAAAAATAAATATAATAAAAATAAACGAAAGTAAAAGTAAGAAAAACAAACAACACAAATTGCAAAATTACTCAAAACAAGGTAAGGCTATAGCTTTAGAAAATTTTCAATTTTGTTAAATCTATATATATAAAATTCTCGTGTCGCGGTGTTAGTGTGCAAACTCCTCCGAAACGGCTGCACCGATTTGTATGAAATTTTCGCTGAACGTTCATTAGGTATGAGAATAGGTTTAGCGCTATAGTTCGTTTCGCTAGGTGGCCTCTGGTCAATATTATGAGTTCTTTTCTGTTTTTCCTACGGGAGTTATCAAGTAGGCATAGCCATTTTTTCAACACGAATGTTGAACACTACTAAAACAAAAAAGTTCAAAAGAATAGATCAATCAAAGTAGGTACACATGACGATTTATTTGTGCAATTATATTCATTAAAGCGTAAAGTGAGTGGTAAATAAGTAAAAAGCAAGTGTGCGAATAATTATCTCTCTCTTCTTAGCTTTAACGACCTTACTGGTCACGCCGGCCATTTCTGGCTTACTAGACTTATTTTTACCACGTAGCGGGATAGTCAGTCCTTGCTACGGGGGAACGGTCCGGATGGGATTTGAACCCGGACCTGCGTGGGTACCGGCGCCGTTTATCACATGCACCACCGGCGGTGGATAATTAAAAAATGCTATTTAGTGATTTGCGGCTCGGTGGTACATGTGGAATCGGCGCCGTACACGGAAGGGCCTGTTATATTAAATCCCAATCGTCAAGGAAAGCCAGAAATGCCTCCTGAAGTAACAAAAAAGAAGAAGAGCCACAAAAAAGAAGAAAAATTGCTTTGATTGGGAGTATCATTTGGATTAAGAATGGCAATAATTTAAGAACTTTCAATTAATCAACGATATTCTCTAATCGCCACTCTTAAAAATACCTCACGAATCAAGATTGAACACTCAAAACGTTTGCTTTAACTACAAAACGCCTGTTTAAGGGCAAAGCTAGGTTTGCCGGGTAAGCTAGTTTTTTTATAATTTTTCATTCTTTTTTCTATTTAAAGCATTATTTGAGTGAAAAGAAACTCATTGCAACCAATTGGCATTAAAATAAAACAATTTAATTTTTTTTGCAAAATTTCTCAAAAAAATCGTAAGGGGTAAGCCTTATGAAATTTTCGAGTGGAAAATTTTTTTGAATTTTTTTTTTCGATTTTTTATTCTTTTTTTAATTTATAGCAATATTTAAGTGAAAAGAAACTTATTGCAACAAATTCCCATCAAAATATATCACATTTAAAATTTTTGCTACATTGCTCAAAAATGAGGAAAATTTTACATTTTTTCAAACAGGGTAAGGAACTTGGTTCCTCGAATAACTTCTGGCACAGACATCTGAGGGCATGGCTTCCAAGAAGAAAATGTAGCCATTGGTGCCATCTATCGACCACAGGTTAAAGATTGGCAATCCGTTGGATACCGACCGAGTTATAGCCAAAAGTTGATGGAAAAATTAGCATTATGAAATTTTCAAATTTTTAGAATTTTCAGTTCAATACAACGTTTCCACTCACTATCTCACTCTTACTCACTTTACACATCTCTAAATCACTTGAGTGCTGTTACTTGATTGAAGCTTTACCAACGATTAATTACATTTCCACCCACTGCAAACAACATGTGAATGAATAAAAATATACAAATTTTCTGCTATTAACATTTTATCCCGTTTCTCCTTCATCAGTAAAAGTGTCATTACACTTTGGTTTCATTCTCCACAGGCAGATGTTTCCGCTAATGCAATGCATTATCATGTTGTCACTTGCCGCCTGTCGGTTTATCATTTACGCTCCGTTGCACTGCAACAGTCTGACGCATCGCGTATGGTGGTGGCTGGTTCGTAACCATACCCTGAACCATTTTCCTTATCATATACCCGTAGCCTGGATTCCGACTGTATTGTGACTTGGCAAGTTGGACAGATAAATGTGCACAACGGGTTTTTTTTTTGACTTTCCACCAAATTTAACACACGTTACAGCGCACATTTTTATGCAAATAAAATGTGCCCTATGGCATTCGCCAGCAATACAACAACGAACTGTACCATATTGAACAAGTAACGTCAGTGTACCGATCAGATCTTACCACGAAAGCAACTGGTTGCCACTAGCAGTTAAACTACATTAAGCGACTAACAATCTTGCTGACGATGGCACATTTGCGGAGAGGAAATTATTCTCTAAAGTGGAACAAAACTTTTCCATCAAAGTTACGCATTGAAAGTTTAAATTTTGTTCGCTTGTTTTGCTTTATTTCGTCATGCCGTTCTCCGCTGAAATTAAACATGATGTCCCTCGGGTGGGTAACATATACCCCCCCCCCCCCCCCCCCCCTAATACTCACATTATACCTTTTATCGGGGTTTATTATTTCGTTGCAATACCACAATCGATAGTAATAGTGAGACTAAACTGAAATATCCACATATGGGGGAAAAAGCGAATTTAAAATACATTACGCAAATAGCCGTGGAGCTACGTTACAATTGAACAAATTTTCATCATTAACAGCATGTAATCATGATCGTTGGAGTATGCTTGAACAACTAATAGCAACATTCCTTTACCCAACCAAGCTAGAACGATGCGCAATTGAAGCTGTCGTTTAGCATTGCTTGATGGCATTTTAAATGTTGACCATTTCCGGGTGTTTCTGTATTTCTCATACCATTCGCTCCTAACCACAGGCATTAGTTAAGAATCAAAATTTATTTCTATGCTATCTAAGGATTTCCAATAACACCAGCTCAACAATGTGCTCGTTAATGGAGACGCAAATTGACCTATTACGATCATTCTGTTGCATTCAAATAATGGAGCTCGCTAGGTAGTTAGGGGTGATTTCAATATATCAATATACTGTTGAGCGAAAGTGAGAATCGAAATTATTCAATATTTCAGATAACAATTCATCCATTTATTGTTCTTAGATATAAGATTAATTCAGAACATGTTACTCCACTTAAATATATTGTTCCGAACACAAGAAGCTGCGACTTTGAAGAAATGTCCAGAGTCGTCCATTGCAATTGAAGAGCATCGACATCTCAAGTTCAAGTTCAAGTTCTTGGTCTTCCGGCTCAAAAAATGCTGATCTGGATGCGATCCTCGTCTCGTGTGAAGATGGAGGACCAAACCTCCCGACGCATCAAGGGCTCTTCAGAACTACCACAAGGGAACAACCTTGGACCACTTCTCTTGGTGATCTTCCTGAACGACGTCACGGCGAGTGACGAAGTTGCGATACGTAGCCAGGAAGAACAGGCTAAGTCTTCAGAATGTCCTGAGTGCGTTCTAGTCCTGGAGTTATGCGTCGAGAATTGCGTTGTCGTTTCGTTCACCTGGAATCGCAATTCCTTTATTAACACGTATATGCCCTTAACCGGAAAACCTGTGTCAGGGATCTAGGACTACTCCTTGAAGAGAAGTTGAGGTTCCACGACCAACTTGGGTACTTAGTCACAAAGGGCAATCAGGTAGGCTTGGCAATCAGGTGGAATCTTGCAAATCTTGAAAAAGCTTGATATAACTGACTCGATCGCCGTTAAGATCCTGTACTGCTCCTTATTTCCTTGGTGGAATACGCATCCGGCGTGTGGTGGCCAGCGTTAATTAACATGGTTTGCACTGTGTAGCTGGAGCCTCCAGGTTGACTACAAAGGACGCTACGCGTTACTGGGCCTGGAGTCGCCCTTCAGTCACCCTTACGTTCTTGACGATCAGATTGTCAACCGAGTCACGGGTATTAAAGACTTAGGAAATCTGGTTGGACAAAAATCTCTCCTTTAATCTCCAAATCGATTCCGTTGGGATTGGGAGAGCGACTTCTCGGACCCCCTATGCTTCAAGGGGGTTCACCAGGTTTGTGAACTCCCTACTCAATATGAGTCCAGGTGTCAGCTGCTTCCCAGGCGCAATCAGTCTTCATTGCCGCACTCCTTCTCGGTCATCCCGATGCTCCCGCTTTGTTATCATCAGTTCCATTTTACATCCCTTCGCGTGTCCTTCGTAATCGTCCCCCTCTTGCGATTCCAACACGACGAAATTCAGTAGGGCACAAAGACCCCCACGTGTGCGCTATTCGTCATTTCAATTCCGTGTGCCATGTGTTCGACTTCCACCTTAGTTTATTCACCTGCCGGTCCCTTCTTAAACACTGTTCTTCATCCCTGCCGCCTCAATTCTCTGCCACTTAACAATGTTAGGTTTAGGCACTAGTTAGTACATGAATTCTGTAAACCCCGTGTGGCAACGGAAATAAATAAATAAATATCAAATATCACTACTTGACTATTTTTAGTCAATTACAACTTTTAGTTTTATTACAACTCATCGGGTACCTAACTTTCAACTTTTTGGATTAATCCCACTACTTTTAACCAAAGAGGAAAGTTTTTTGGTGCGGCTGCGAAGGACCATCAGAACCTGAAATTTCTCATCTTTCATGTTTTCATTATTCTGAAGCACTCTCAACGTCAACGATGTTGGTAGAAGTTAAAAATCTCCTATTGAATGAAGTGAAATTAGATATAGTTTGTAAGCAAAACTTCCTTTTCAACAAGCTACAAAGAAACTTTTCAACAAGCTACAAGTTTTGCAAGCATTAACGTATGCATTAAAAAAAGTGACAAATTTGTCTGATTTTTCATGCCACCTGCCACCTGCTTGTTGGCCAACCTATCAGTAGTCAAAATGTACTGTATACTGTGAAAATTTGATAGCTCTATCACTTTATTTGTGGCCGCTTTGACCAGAAGAGTGAAGGCAGGTTGTTTTGAAATGTGTTCAAATCGCCTGCTCCATCAGGGACATCACCAACATCAACCATCATACTAGACTTCATGTTAGCCGGATAAGATCGTGGAAACTTTTCAAAGATTCTGGCACGTCTGGAGATAGTAGAATCCATCGTTTGGAGGTCTGGTTTCGGCCAGCCGATTGTGTGTTAAGCGACCGGAGGAATCAACAGAGGCTCGTGCTTGGTATGGTGGCAGTGCATTGGGCCGAATGGGTTGGTGTAACCGAATTTTTGTTTTCCCAAAATAGATATCCTTGTTGAAAAATGAAGCAGTTGGTGGAGCCCAAGCATATTTACCTTCTCGACTTGTCAGAACTTTGTGGAGGAGAATATATTTAAATGAATTCGTGACTTGAATGATGATGATTTAACAGGCGACTACGGAATTGGAAGAGATGCTTTTTCTTTACACCGAAGTCTAAAGTTTCGGCTAACGCAAAGTGGCGCGGAAGGAGTGAGAAGATTTTTTTAAAGTTTTTTTTATTTCCCAATTAATATAATACTAACCTATGGACGAAGTGGGAGACCGCCTGGGCCCTTACCGGTTTGGGGAATTCGTCAGTCGGGTATAACCCGCTAAGATCCTCCTCAGTTCCCGTCTCCAAAGGGCCTCACGGCGAGAGCAGTACGGAAAATTGTAGGCAAGTTATTCCAAAAATGCCTACCCTCAAGTGACAGAGTTCTTCCCCCCCCCCTGGCTACTAGGGCCTCCAAAGAAATGCTCCTTCCTCCCGCTCAGCACACAGCTAATAGAATTTTGTCGATTTTTAGACAAAGTCCATGTTTCTGATCAGTGAAAGTCAGAAATGGCCAGCCATAACCTCTCAAGGTTAAGGTCGTTCCTCGCAACACGTCCTTTGAGTGGAGAAGATCCGTCAGACTGTAGAAAGACCGGTTGACAACCAGCACTCTAGCGCGTATCTCAGCATCAATGACAACTGCTTGTGACTGCGGAACGTTAGAGCAGGTTTTGTTGCATTTTAATAAATGGTGCGCATCGAGTGGTTTGGAATTGAATTGATGAACTTTATGGGATTTCTTTTTTTTCCCAACGAGTCATCAACGGACAAGGTTAGGCCTTATCTCCAAGAAATCATTGTTCGCGGAAATAGAATTTCGTTTTCTGTGAATGTACAATCACAAGAGATCTTGACCTACCATTTTTAGCTTTCCTTGACTTTTAAACACTCGTAGCGCCATGTAAAATGAAAGGAAGGAGTAGAGTTGATTTCTCTTGTTAGAAATAAAAAGTCTAGACATGGTTTTAAAATGCTCTTAACAGCATTTTGCATTTGAATGCTTTCAGTCTCAGGAGAACAAATTTTAAAGTTAAACTTCATGGCGTAGCAATAGCAACATCGTTAGAACTATCTTAAAATTTAAAAAGTTTTTTGGGAGGAGTTGTAAAATCAAATGAGTGCAATGATGCAACGATTCAGCGAGAATGCTAACCACTAAGTCTATAACATCAGCAGCAACTTCCAACCAACCAGAACCAACCAGAAGCAACCAAGACTTCTGGGAACAGAATGATTGATGATTGATTAAACAATAAATATAGACGAAGTTTTGGACGACTCTAAAAGGGCTGTCACCGATCCGTACATCACCGTTGTGTAAGTCAGAATTTGGTATTGTTACCATTGGGTTAATCTCCACACCTTGGTAATCTCCACACGTAAGGGTTTCGGCCTCCTGTTCGATCCTCTGATAAGTTACATAGAAAAGCCGCCATAATATTTATCGCCTGGCAGCGTTTGACAGTATCTGGATTGCCTAATAGAAGATGGCGAAAGAGGAAGAACAAGAAGACCAAGCTAGAAGCCTAGCAAAGGGTCCTCAGAGTTTTCCATCCACTATCATCTGTGGGTGATGTGGGTCATTCCAAACGTTTGGTTTGGGATTCCAAAAATCTATGAAATCTATGAAAAGATGGAAGGAGAAGAGCTGGTTGCTCTGCCATCTTCTTCAAGATCTTCCAATCGCCAGTTCCATTCAAAAAATGTTGAACCTGAGGACAGGAGTGCACGGGTAAAAGTTCTACCATGCAATGTTTGCTCAGTTGTCTCGAGAATTCTCGCTAATACAGTATGACGAAAATAAGTACGGATATCTTTACCGTACTCTGGTGTTTGTATGAAGAGTTTCTATGGTTCTTAAAAATTTGAACGTAAATACTTGGTTTTAATTTTAGAGCCTAGGCTCTGTGAAATATGAAAAGAAATTATTTGTTATGGTTACGATGCCATTAGGTAAGGACTAATTAAACCATTCATCCACAACATAACAAAACCTGGAACGAATTTATTAGTTTACAACCTGTTCAAAACATGGTCGATTGTTCTGGTAATTTGTTTTAACATCAGAAATATAACTAGATTATCGCTTTATCAAATCTGACCTCAATTTTGCATTGTGCAAGAAAGTTTATTTTTTCTTTGAAACAGAAAATTGTTATCGATTAGTTGCAATTTTTTTTAAGCTAGCGGAAAATGAGTTTTGAAAACCGTGAGTACTACAGTGTAAAGTGTAAGAAGTGTAAAGTGTACTCACTCTGTAAAGTGAGTAAGAGTGAGATAGTGAATTGAAATTTTCTATTGAATGAGTTTCGTTCACTCACCATGAGTCGAGTCGCAAAAAAGTAATTGGGTGAGTGGAAATAAGTTTCTTTTCACTTAAATAGTGCTTTAAATTAAAAAAAGAATAAAAAATCGAAAAAAAAATTTCAAAAAAATTTCAACTCGAAAATTTCATAAGGCTTACCCCTTACGTTTTTTTTGAGAAATTTTGCAAAAAAAAATGAAATTGTTTTATTTTAATCCCAATTGGTTGCAATGAGTTTCTTTTCACTCAAATAATGATTGAAATAAAAAAAAAGAGTGAAAAATAATGAAAAAATCAAAAAATTCAAAAAAATGAAAATTTACTAAGGGTCATTTTTGCACCAAACTTTGCCTATAACTCGGCCGGTATCTAACGGATCGCCAATCTTCAACCTGTGGTCGATAGATGGCATCAATGGCTACATTTTCTTCTTGGACGGCCATACCGTCAGATGTCTGTGCCTGAAGTTATTCAGGGAACCAAGTTCCTTACCCTGTTTTTGAACAATTTAGCAAAATTGAAAAATGTGATATATTTTAATGGGAATTTGTTGCAATATGTTTCTTTTCACTCATATAATGCTTTAAACTAAAAAAAGAATAAAAAATCGAAAAAAAAATTTCAAAAAAATTTCAACTCGAAAATTTCATAAGGCTTACCCCTTACGTTTTTTTTGAGAAATTTTGCAAAAAAATTCAAATTGTTTTATTTTAATGCCAATTGCTTGAAATAAGTTTCTTTTCACTCAAATAATGCTTTAAATAAAAAAAGAATAAAAAATTATAAAAAAATCGCACATTTTCGTTCAACTCACTTGCACATTTAGTTCGGGTCAGAACCTACTGAACCTATTTATATTTATGGGTCAGCCCAAATCCGCTGCACCCACGGATATGAGTCGATTCTGGGTCTCCTGCACTCGTATGACCCATCACTAGAGGAACACCCTTAGTAACATCTTGCTTTGTCTCCAAATGCAGTTTAAAAACAAAGTATCTCAGTATTCGCAGAAAAAGAAAGGAAGGTATGGATTGCAATTATTGACAAAGTGCAGGCACGCTCCGTGTACCGCAACTGGAATGTCTATCCAAACCACCAAACCACCTTCGAAGCATCCGGTACACGTAACACGTGCTGTATGCTTTACCGCCGTTGGGATGAGTTGAGGTTTGTTTTATTGTTTTTAATTTGCATTCATGCTAAGGGAGAAGAGGAATTGCTGTTTATCAAGTTGTAGTTGTTCAACCATCTAACGATGGAAGAAGGTGTCAGCACACTAATCGTCCAACGTATCGTTATAATCAAGATATTAACATCCGTCTTAATGCGAACATAAATCACACCGCAGATGCCAAGGGTAAAGTTTCCATATGATTCGTCAGCAAACTTTTTACTGATAATTTCTACCACGCATAACTGTGACGATGTGACGAACAAAACCATACAAATGCGTGAATATGGCCCGTAAAAATGTCATCTTTAACAACTTGCTAACACCGTGGTTATTCCTTTGGCAGGCGATTTAATTGAAATGTCCGCATAGAAACAATTTTAATTGAAAAGGCAATTAATTTGTTTACCATTCTGATGAAATAAAAGAAAAGTACTGAATATTTACGCCTTTAATTTATTACTGATGCTTTTAATTAATTTCTATTCCTGATGGTCACATGCATTATTCCTTTTTGTCACTGTTTTAATATTGATCGATAATGAGAAGTAGCATTTGCATCTCCTAAACACATTCAGAATCTCTTTGATTGAGGATTTGTGTTTTATCTTTTGTTGCAAGAAACTTTATCCTTGGCATCGGTAATTCCAGAAACTCTTCGGTGGATGGCACTTCAATGTCCTCCGTTAGAAACCTTCCGATATTATCATTTATAACTCCTTATCTTAAACTATTAGTTCAGTGAACCAATCATGGTCAACATCACAATCTGGTGGCCTTGACCGCAGCATCTTTTGAACCATTCCGATGCCATTCGGCATGCGATATTGTGCTCGTTAGAAGGAGTAACTGTCCTTCATAGGAACATTTCTACGGACAAGTTTTTAACTGAACGTCCGCGAGGAATATTTTCGAATGTTTAAAATTCATTGTGATTTAAAATATACATAGCCAAAGCTTGGTTTGCCTCTTCTTCTTTTGGGGGCAGTACAACCTCAACAAGTTTTGGCCATTATTCACTTTCCTTGATTTTATTTACCCATATTTCAAAGAAAAAATTATCAAAATCTTCTCTTTTGAAGAATTTCCTATAGGGAAACTGCATAGGAATATGAAATACTCGACGAATATGTTAGCAAATCGGCATATATTGATATAGAAACGCGTGCCATTGATATGAAATGTCAAATGCGAGGGTTGTTTACAAATGGGGGGATTGAAGAGTTGAAATATACTAAATTTATTTTTATAAAAGAAATATTAAAAATAAAAATTGAAGCAATATTAAATCTCAAATCGCTTTGTTACCATTAAATTGAAGCAGAAAATTAACAGCTCAAAGAACAAAAACGATCATATGAATTTGACGTTCCATATCAACTGCACGTCATTCTATGTTTGCCTATTCGCTTAAGTACTTGATGTTTCAACAGCTGTAATAAACAGCTGATTCCCTTGTAGCTTCTGATCATTTCACATTATGCCCTAGTTTTTTCAATGTTTCAACTCGTTGCTCAGAATTGCGAATGTGGTTATGTTCGTACTATTTTGATTGACTCGTTAGAATGGGGTGCTTTTTATGTGGGGTTTGGCTGTACATATTTTCATACGTAAAAAAACTAAATAAATTACTTTTTATTTCCGATCGTGTATCAACTCTTAACAATAGATCACCAATTTCGAAGAGTTGCATTATATTTTAATATTTTTTGAGAATTATTGATATACAATAGATCTTTGAAAGTAGATCTAGATTAAACACGAATTAAATGTTTATCTGAAAAAAAATAATGACAAGAAAAATAAAATGACAGATCCGTACTGTCAAAATGACAGAACCGGTAGTTCTAGTGTAAATGCAGTTGATACTTTTAAAATGAAAGTACCCTTCGCTGTGTTCAAAAGATATCGTAAAATCTTATTCCGGTTCCAGTAACGCTATCGTTATCGAGCAACACATACTAGGAAGTATATCAAGATGATAGATTAGTAATGGACCATGTGATTTTTTTTAACAGTACAAATTCTTTGAATATCGATTAGAATGTTGTCGTAACACAAATCATGCGTGACCTGTTTTTCTTTTTTTTTTTTTACTAGTCAACGTTTCATCAAACAAATCTGTAACGGTAGCCGCTAAGGTTTCGTTCGTTGGAAGATTTTAAACGAAAAAGAGAATGGGGGAAAAAAACACTGAAACGCATCACTGAGCGCATCACCAGCTATGCATTTTAGCTTTACGAAAAAAAAAAATATAACAGTATGCCCACCAGAAGAGGCAGTTCTATGGTAGAACGAACGGGTCAGAGTCGGACCATGCCAAAAGGGAAGACAAGTGTTTTTTCACGAACATATGGAACAAAAAAGGGATGGCAACAATGGAATAGGGTGCCGGTTTGGTAAGTAAAGCCAACAGAAAGAAATCCGTTAATCGTCGAATGGTGTGCCACCGTTAACGGTTTTTGGATACCCGACCCTTGATTATGTATTCCCGGCGTATAGTTTTGTTTGGTTTTCTCTCCTTAACTTTAGTACGCAATGTTCTTCTGTGTCAAAATACCACCAATCTTTCACTCTCTGTCGCTGCTGACGCGGCATCATGTGTTGCCGCCGGAAGACGATCGCGAACGTTTTGATGCAAAAGAGGATTCATTTTCAACAGCCAGCATGTGTTCAAATGATAAAGCGTATGGTTTTAATGAGCGCACACAAACGTACACGGACGTGCCTGTAAAGTGTTCGGCAAAACGCATGGTGATGATCATCAGCGATAAAAGCAACAAAAAAAAACATAACTAAAATCCGGTTACATTCATGCACAGTTTCATATTTTGCAGGCAAAGTTTTTGAAAAAAAAAACAAAAAAACACCCCAACCACATTGGTTCTAAAATTAACATAACAGATTGTCATGTTGAATCACACGGTTTCGCATCGTACCAGCGACCTTAGGTGGTTTTGCGAATGTCGGATATCGGTGTTTCGGTTTTAAAATATTACACCCCCTTTTTAACCCGCGTAGACACATCTTCACATCTACCTGCAACCTGGCGCCGGTTTTAATAAGCTTATTATCTCAGCTATTTTAAAGTCGTTTCGATCAATCCATGATTATTACGCGCGCGGTATAATGGAAAAATGCATAATTGAGCGTATGATTTGTATTAATTCTGCTGCTCACACACGTCTGCTGGTATTGCGCTTGCTTTGTATTTGATTTTCATCTGTTTGCAAATTGGACTGAAGAAAAAAAATCGAAAACAATAACTGAACGTTTCTTTTTCTCTTAATCAACAAGTAATAATAGTCGTATTGTACGATCGATTGTTAGATAACAGATTATAAAGAATACTATTCTAGTTGTAGAAAATATATCTTGTATAAAAACTCTAACAAACATGCTTTAATTACAATTACAAAGATTTGTTCTGTCATTTGCAAAATATTGTGAAACTGCATCGAAACCTTTTTGCTTTTAATTGTTTTTTTTCTATCGCAAGCGAGACGCACTGTTCTGTAAAAGATACCACGATGGTAAGCAAATGATGAATGGAAATATAGCAAAAAAAAAAACGCTATCGTGTCCTAGGGTGTAAGGGTCGATAAGAATCCCTTCCCCCTCCCCAAAAGAGAACAAAGCGTAAATGCGTGAACCCATCCACACAAATACTTCTGCACGAAACAGACGGATTTAATAGGTTATACAGTGCGGGGAAAAGGAGAAGAAAAAAATCAGCATCCCGGTTGTGTTTATGTTTGACTACCGGATTGTTTTGTTCGTTCGTTGTTGAATACATATATTCCTTTCTTACAGGCCTTTCCTACACTGAAAGGTACGGTGGTATGTACGCAGGCGCATTACAATGTCCCCAAGCCACCCACACACACACACGGTGGTTCCCATCCACCACCGGAGATTGCGTTACAAGCCGTCGCAAATCGATGTAGTCTAGGAGACGAAATCTTTACAACGCTGCTTGGTAGAAATTGTCGCGCAAGTAAAATGCTTGAGTTATGCATAAATCCTCTCTCTCTCTCTCTCTCCTAGAGGCTTCCGCAGGCCGAACCGTATGTCCGGGCATCTGATTTGATTTCCATTATCAGGTAAGGATGTAGGGAAGCACATTTTTTTTCAAATTGCATGATTAACTGGGAATGCTGGTTTCGGGGATGGAAAAATAATTTGTTTTTAATTGACAGCAAAATTGAAACGAGAGAAACCATCCGGGTTCGCACCATTCCATACCGGCAGTCCTGTGTATGTGGCCGGTTTTCGGTCGTATCCCAGATGCTGGCATGTAAAATGCATCCCTGACTGACGGGGGAATGGATTTGTTTCGTTTTCTTCAGTTTGGCTAAAAGAAAAAAAACAAAAAACTAACATTCGCCTAGTGCAGTTACAATCATACTTGTAACAGCACTAATTGTTACGTCTAAATGATAAAATCATATTCCTGCATTTTGCTGTGGCCTACATTTTCGGTGCGGGTGATGCTTCGTCGATTGGCGCTTCTTTGTTACTGCGAGCGGGGGGACGATCCTTTTGGCAAACCTCCTTTTCCACACTCCCAGCAGCCATCATCATCATCATTGTTGAAGGGTTTGAAGCAAATGGAAAAACGGCCATTTGGAGGGGCGCGAGCATTCACGAGCTTGCTCAAATTCAAACAGCAAACTACCCGCTCCCGGGCGATCAATTAGCGGCCGACGTGACGTCTCCTAAATGGAGGTCAAGCACCCCAAGAACCCCGGTCCGAATTTGGCGGTTTAGCGTGTGACAATTCAGCTCACAGAGAATCAACGATTTTTAATGCTTCGGGGTGGTTTTGCTGCTAATAGCAATTTCAGCTGTGCCGTGCAGTTTGTGATTCATCTCCAGTCTGGTCTCTCTGGTGCTTCAGTTCTGTTTGTTACTTCCGTTTTGGCGTTTCCGATTCGATTACCACAATAAATCACATTGCTGGACGTTCATCTTCAAATGGTAAAAGTGTCCGCAATTTTCAATGGAAACAGTTTTCCGGCAGAACGAATCAAATGCCAAACCAAAAACGGGCAAAGATAGTCCATTCTTCCCCCACACAAAGGCTCCTTCCATCTTAGCAATTGTGTGTACGGAAAGCAAACATTTATGAATTGCACTGTGTGCAATATTCGTTCGCAACCGTACATTTCTTTCATTTCCTTCCGGCAAAGCTCAGCTGCACTTGTCGTTCCACCCATCGTGATGCTTTTCAGTCAGTATTTATGGACTTTTTACGTACCCCTGTTGAAAGTTTTGCTTGCTTCCTCGGATTTTGTTTGATTGCAGCCGGGGATATGACAGTTGCTGTTGTTTGTTCCGGTACGGCCGTTTTTTTTTCTATCGTTTGATCGAAGCACCCATCTGTACCACGGCGCACGTTACCAAAGCACACACGCAAATTTTCACTGAGTATCTTCGCGCGATACTACGAACCGAGACGGACGCTACTTTTACAAATAAACAAAAATTAAACGCACTACCCACTTCACCGAAAATGCACTTGAGCGGCTGGACGGCAGGATCGAACTCTCGTAGGCGCATCTTGCGTACGACGTGTGCATGTCGACGGTAGAAAATAAAGAACAGGGCAGTCAAACACCATTGGATGGTTGGGGCATAAATTGAGTTTATTGTAAAATAGTGATTTCCTGTATATGCGCTTACGGTAATTAAAGATACGGAATCAATATGGGATATCAATATGAGAAAAATAAAAATATTAAAAATGAATTTCAGTCATAACTTTCCTTAGCAAAACATTATAACATGCAACTTTATGGTGCTTGCTTCCCTAAACAAGGTTTGACACATCTGCTTTATAGCGCCAAGACGTTTGGCATCGTGTTTTGAAGTGAAAATGACTATGCAAGAGGTGAGGCCCATAATATATCGTAGGCGGCCATTTTGTTTGCTTTTCGTTGACGTAAAAACATCGTGACGTAAAAAAGGAAAACCCCGATTATTTGGCCTCAAAGTGCGTATAGATATTAGGCGGGCTTATCCCTAATGATTTGACATCAGCAGAAAATTGAATTAAAATTTGACGTTTGTGGGTTCGATCTTTTGTCAATATGTGTGTGTGAATCATTTGGAGTGTGATGTGTGTGTGTGAAAATATCTTCTTCTTCTTCTTGGCTTAACGACCTCTAAGGTCATACCGACCATTTCTGGTTTACTAGCCTTATTTTTACCACGTAGCCGGATAATCAATCCTTGCTACGGAGACGGTCCGGATGGGATTTGAACCCGGTCTTGCCGTGTGGACCGGCGCCGTTTATCACATACACCGTGTGCGTGAAAATATACGTATCACAATTAAACCCACAAACTTCAAATTTGATTTCAGTATGTCCACCGCGTCAAATTTATAAGACCATCTAGTCTCTTTACCCTCTTTCATCCATGCTCATACATATTTACTTTTAATGACAAATATTAGCAATATATAATTAGTTGATATATTTTAAGTGAATTCCACTGTGTAGAGAAATGTATAAAATAGCTCTTTATCTTTAAGATTTTCAGTTTTTATGTCAAATCACCTTTAAGCTGTCATTTCCGAAATGCACGGATAATCCGACACCTGATTAAAAGGCAATCCATTTTTGTGCTACAAATAATTCTGAAAATACATATCAACTACCTCGTACTTCAGGTTTGTCCCCGAAATACACGGTTTACACGTGTTTACTGTCCCGATACTGTTGTCCCGATTTTAAAAGTTGAGCACGTGTTTGGACAAAATAAAAGCAAAGAGAAACATTTGAAATGTCAATGTAACGCATGGTAACGTTACATTGATTAACGCGATCCAACCCGCGAGAGTAGCAATAAAACTATGTAATGAACTATGTAATGAACAACACGTGCCAGAAAGATGAAATTTCATATTTTCTATTCACTTTATTCATGCTTATATATTAAAAAAAATCAATTGCAAAATACGTTCTATAATGTAAATATTATATATTTTTTAAAAATATTTTTCTATGCAACAGTACACCTGTCTGTAACGGTTTCTGCACCAAGACCTATTCTCCTCCTTTATTACGTTTGATTCATGTATCATTGCGATTACAAATTTCAAGATAAACAGTCTGGACCAATGATATTCCAACCACGTGGTGCCCGTTGCAGACGTTCCGGATGAGAGGGTTCCTTCATAACGAGATTTCTTGGATGCCGTGACAGCATCAAAACGAAGAAACCGGTAGTCGTTCCGTATCACTAATTTCCGAGCCAGCACCGTTAGGTGAAGCGAAACGCTACGAATGTATTGCAACAGCTTCAAAGAACTTTCAACTATCTTCATTTTCATCATTCCTTTATGATGCTTTTTTGAGGTTGCCCAAGCACGTATAAAATACACCATCTAGTAACATTCAATAAATATCATATACAAACGTGTTTTGCGAAGAGACTTTAGAGATGTAGAAAACTAATAAAATAAAAAAACATTTGTTAAGAAAGAGTCGATAAGATAAGATGCATGTTAAAATCTTTCGCAGTATTCTAGATTGTTTGCAGTTTTCTTAGGAAGTCTAATAACCGGTCTAAAATCTAAAGCACGTTGCATACGCTAATACAGGGCAGTTGTACTGCTTTTCAGATAGATGTGCATACCCTCAAACGCTCAATTTCTTCCCTTCGTAGACAGTTTTCACGTTCCCATCCCGTATCGTTGACTTTTTTTCTTTATCACAGTAAACATTGTGCTGAGGGCATTGTTTACGAATTTTCACTAATGATTCGTGCCTTTGGCTGTGGGTGTTCATACATATGCCTACTACACTTACACTCGTATAAACTTGTACATACATCTCCTGGCACATCAGGCACATCTAGATTTTATTCAAAAACCTTCACGAGCCTTCCGGAACTGAGGACCTGAAGGAGTATCTTCCACACACGGTACTTGAACTAAGTTAAAGTATACTGATCCTGTAAGATATGGAAAATATTTGTTTAAAATACCTTCAAATGGTTTAATTGCTTTTTTAGTAATACTTACCCATCACTTGAGCTGCGGAGGTGTTAGTCTGCTTAAGGCACTCGAATAGCATGTCATCGCACTTGCAATGAGACCTGCGTTTTGAAGAGAAACGTGTTACATTAGTAAGGCTAGTAAAAGCGCCGGTTACTATTAAAGTAACGCCGTAACGTACTTTGTGTAGATGGAGTTATTGCTCAGATTGTAACGCTTCTGGTAGGCTCGCACCTTCATCGGGCACAGATCGTGCGTACGGCAGCACCGATCCATCGATGCGTCCTCCCCGAGATCGTGATAACTCTCCGCGATATCTCCCGTTCCACACCATTTAGTACCGGGTATAATGCCACTAAGCAGCGAGAAAGAGCTTGAGTAGAAGATGCCTCTCTTACTGCTGCGATTTTTCATGATCATGGCCAAAAATCCTCCGTTATTGCTAGTGGCGGAACCGGAGTTATTGGTACTCTCCTCTTCCGCGCCCTCACGTTCCGGTCCCGCAATCCGATAAGCGATCGGTGAAGAGTCCGAACCTTCCACCGGTCGGTAGCTGTTACGCTCGTTAAGTCGATCTATCTGTTCGCACTGCTCCATCAGCTTTATCATATCGCGGAAGGAAATTTCCAGCGGCCGGTTTATAGTTGACAGATTGCGCAACAATTCTACCCCGTCTCCATCATTACTGTGAAGAAAATCATTGTACCAAAGTCAATAAAATGTTACAAAATTGCTCTGAGAAGCAAGTTCTCGACAATGGGTTTTGTGTGAATTCAATCGTAACATCTCCAATGCAGCTGCTACTTACTAGATCTCGATCAGTTCACATCCGATGAGACGTTTGGCGGGCCCGAGCTCAACCACAGCCACGGTTTGGTCGTGAAAGTAGATCATTCGCAGACTTTCCACGTCCAAACGACGTTCGCTGAAAAAACGGGGATAATAGAAAACAGAAAGTGCAAAATGGTCATTACAAAAAAAAAGCGTACATCTTCGTCGGAGTCCGGTTCTAGTTTCATTTCACCAAGTGTAACAAAGCAAGCGGCGGAGAGTTCGCAGCAAAACAACAGCGAACGAGGGATAGGGAAGTGAGAGAAACAACACATTTGGAGTTTTGCATTACCCACGTGGTAACGATAACAATAATTCACAGCAAATGCATCAATACTGTGGGTGTATTGAACTAGATACACGATGGACCATAAAATCTTGTAACAAGATATTACATATTAGACGAACTGATAAAGTTTATTTTTTTTCCAAAAAAAAAACAAGAAAGTTATTATAGTTTAGTCTTTTTTGTAGTCTAATGATAAGAGTAAAATCGTTTATAATATTATATTAAGTAAAATATTTTTTTTAATAAGCCACTATTAAGCTCTTTTAAAACCATTACCATTACCTTTAGAGTAGTAGAGTAGTAATATTGGAAAATTTAAAAAAAATCAAAACAAACAATGCTAAAACAAAACAACGCAACATAAAAAACCAACAAAACAAACCGGCTTAAATGAGTGAAGCCGCTCTCTGTCACGTACGCTGCTGTTGTAAGCCGTCGCGCCACGGAATCGCGTGCAGAGACGCGATGGGACGCTTGCCAGGCCACAAACATTGCAGACGGGTTAAAGTGAAAGTTCGTCGGGTTGGTGGCGGCCGTATGTTTTTTTTTCAGGCGCGCCTGCTGTTTTAAACATAAAACAAAAAACACAAAAACAGCGCGACGTGGGATGCAAATCGAAAGACACACACACACACCGTTAATAGCGTGCAAACAGTTGGCCAAACGGGCTTCTGTGTGCGCACATCTTCTCAGACCTTTCTCTTCCGGCGAGTAATGCGTTGCCTACTAATTATCACAATTGTCGAAAGGGATGCACTGGAAAGATTGGTTCACTCACCAGCAACTACTTTAATTTGATTTTAATTATTCGCTTTTCTCTAGACACATTCACTTTTTTTGCCAGTTAGTGCACTTTTCCGAGGTGTGCACTTCGTGCTAAAATTACCACCTCTGGTTGACATTAAGTCGCATTAAACTTTTTCTATATAATGATTTATGATTTCGCTACCTTACTGTCTATCAGCGGGACGATTTTCATTCTCTACTCAGACCCGGATGTGTTTACATCCGTCATAAATCTCTTTCTCCTTCAAAACCGTCTTTGGATTGTAGGCTTTCTTTTTTTTTACCTGTAAGATTTCATCGCATCCATTAGCCGACGTTCGACGATGTGCGTGAAGCCGGGTATTTGTGACAGCTGGAATGGCAGCGTTGGTTTTGCACGGGCAGTTGTTAGTAGCTTCCCACTCAGAACACCGACCAGCAGGATCAGCAGGAAACGGTAGCAGCGTGCCGACGGTTTCCAGTAACCCTGCCGGGCCACTAAAGAAGCTGAGGAGTCTTCGGCAGGCATCGTTTGCTGTAAAAAAAAAGAATTTTTGTTAAAGAAAACATTTTACAATATTTTTTTATATCAAAAACAGCCAACCTTTCCTACAGTTGCTTTGATTGGTGACTTTTATCTTAATGCTTGTTAGGAGAGACTTCAATGAGATACAAACGACGAACTCAAAAAAATAAATTCCAATTAGACATATTTCAAATTTATAACCAGAAAACAGGTAAAAAAACAAAGAAAGAAACACTCGCGGAAGGGTATGGTTATCAACAAGCCGTTACGTATTGATTAAAGCACGCTAAAGAACATTATGCAACGAAGCCGCACGCACGAAGACAGCCGAGAGCAACTTAAAACCGGTAACGCTAATTTAGATGCACACATAAATGGTATTATGTGGGACGAATGGAGGAGTTGTCCTACTGCGAGTCGATCTCATAATCATTGCCTATATAACACCACAATTTTTGCAAAAGAGCATCCGTGTGTCAGAAAAAAGCACACAAAATCGATATTCAATCGATCGTTGACATCAGTTGCGTCTATCAAACAAAGATATATAAGCGACCTGCAGTCATCATGTGGTAATAAATACAAATTGGTTCAAGTAATATTACTGACAGTTACTATTAAGTACAGTCATTTTCCAGACTTGAGTACTCAGAGAATTGAATACTTATTGTCGTATTACGGAGGATTTTTTACAACAATTAACGTAAAGATTACTATGAATAATAAAAACTTGAATTCCTCGTATCCAAAATCTTAAATTCGCGTATCTCAGGAAAAGACTGGATTTGATCTTGAGTCACTATTTGAACCTAATCTACATCACATTAAGTTGAGCGATCCAATATCCGGAGTTTAGTTCGTGAAGTTTTATGAGGACATATGTAAAAACATTTTAACAATTAATGTCTATAATGACTTCAAACACGTGTCCATCACATGTCAACATATCGCGTCAACACATGTCACCAAGAAAAACCTCTTATTGCAATCGCTTATTGTAGTTATGCTTGTAAATGTGCTTGCTACATTTGTTTCTTTGTGGATTGCGAAATAAATACTGCAAATGGAGAGACGATTGAAGAAGTGTTCGGCAGATCAGTAATATACGCAAATAACCTACATTGTCTAGTTTGAAGTCATAATGTACGCTACAAAATGAAGAGATATTGAATATCGGTCGGGAACAAGGGGGGAAATGAAAACACACACACACCCTGCTGCTTAAATCCTTCTCGAAACATGCGAAACCGCACGATGGTCCGACTGACAAGAAGGTCACTGGATAATTGCCAGACCAACAAACCGCTCTCTCCTACCAGAAACGCTACCGATGCATCATCCCTATAGTCTCACGTCTTTTCTTTTCCACCACTACACACTCGCTCGCTGCCCTCGTTATTGCTACCCCTACTCGGCGATAAATATTGCGGTCCAATGCTTACCCACCGGCGAATGTTTTGCCAAATATATATATGTGCAGCGTATCGTACCTCTGCGATCAATATGGGTGCCCTGAAGCATGTGAAGAACATTTAAAAAATATGCATTTTCGCGGACATTTCAAAGGCAAACGAGTTATTAAGAGATCATCACCGAATTATAACCAAATTACCCGATATACATCAATGGATTATAAAATTTGTTGTTCGACGAATATATTTTTTTGATATAACTACAGGTAGTCCCCAAGATACACTAGTATCACCGCGGAGATCTCCAAGAATCCGTGTAACTTGAATTTCCGCATATGTCAAATCTCCACACAATTGCGTTTGACAGCTATTGACGAGTTATAGAATTAATTTCCTTCAATAATCGGAATTCCGCTTTTTAGACGACTTTTTGAAGAAAAACATTACCAATCGTAGTAACAATTATATTGCAATTATACTCTTGATTATACCCCTCATCCTCGTGGTGGTCCGTCCTTGTCTGTGGTAATAAAAGCTACAAAGCTTAATTATTATAATGACAAACCACTGATGACGATTGTTAGTAGACCAATAATTTTTGGAGCTCAACTTCAATAACTATACGCAATCCTGATGTTTAAATAAAGGTTTTTCATCATTCCATCCACATGCATGATTATCATCTGGCTATTCCTATCACGTTCTCTCTATCATCCCTACGAATCATTTTGCTGTCGAATTTGGCATATAAGCGTGATCAATGGACGTGACGCAGACGTAGATTTTATAATCGCTCTCCAATGGTACACGGAGCCGACGCATTAAAACTTTGCCATTACCATTAACTATTCGTTACGCTTCCACCACCGGTGCCGGTTCTTCAGAGGTTTGAAGCAATTTGCTCAAGAGTGACACTTTGCATATTGCATATTGTACACACGTGTACATTGTGTCTTTATAGACCAGGGTCTCTGACAAAATCGATATCTTCGAGTCTCGGGTATCGTTCGTACTCCGACAGAAAGACGAATTGTTTCGTTCATCAGGCTAGATTAATATACATTGCCCGACCGGAGGCATGACCACCATTTGAAGCTTTAGCCAACAAAGGACAGCAGCATATAATCGATTGTGTAAGTATGTATCATTTTTCATTTACCCGTTTTAGCAATTGCTTGAATCCAAATTTAACAAGCATCAATGCACCTGCACTGCAAGAACTCTTCACTAATACCTAACAACACGGCCTGAAAGCCTAACCGCGAAGGTAATTATAATGATAATGGCAGTTAGTCACAGAAACGATGAGAACAATGTCTAGCGTCATCATTCGATGCTGTTTCAAGGCGATATGTTACGAAACGGCACAATCGGTCGGTACGGCCGTTTTTGGTGGTGGTGTGAAAGAAAACATTGGGCGACAACTGGTAGTTTCTACGAGTAGGCTTTTTGCATCGTTACAAGAAATAGAGGCCTTCAAATCGGGGTCAACCACGCTCAATGAAAAGCCTCGAATGAAATAACTCGCCCGTTTTTGGGCTATTTCTTGCGAATAGTCCGGACATTTTTGTCTTATGAAAAGTTGTATCGTAACCCCGAGGTTAAGATTGGGATGATTGACATTCGTTACATCGCTCAAGGCAGAATTGATGCAGAGAGTTCCATAGAGTGATGGAAGTATTACTGACCCACGGTTGAAGATCAAACTCAGCAAAATAGACTTGATCGACTCTCATTTGGTGTTGGGCATTTGTTGGTAGTACTTGACACACCTCTGTTTTAAAAAGCTTGGCTCAGTGGCTTCTTAACTCAACAGAACTGGAGATCAAACCATTTCCCAGGACCAAGGACTCGGGCTATTAATGAAGATTTTTCCTGATTTGGAAGATATAACCTTGAAGGTGATTCCTCAAATAAGGCGAAATAGTCATTTACATGGGAGAAGTATTACCTGGTACCTCGTTAAGTTATAACACTCCAGCTCAAGTAGAATTCCATTTACTTAGTTTAATACCAAGATTAATAAAAAAAATAACTCTTTAAACAATATACCTCAAGGTATCGCGAAAACTTGTGAAGAAATAGCTGTGTTGGGACAATCAATTGTGAAGATTTAAAATTCCACTATTGTACGCCTATGCATTATGTCATGCAAAACACGCGCCTCCACTCGATAAACACTAGTTGGAGGAGAGGCAACAACAACAAAAAATACTTGAAAGATGAAACACACAATGTGAAAGTTTTTTGTCAGTGTCTGAGAGTAATAGCCATATTATTTACGTGCTGCTGAGGTGTTGTTTGAGTTTGTTGTTTCTTTTTTTTTTTTTGAAGATTACCCGTGCGGATGAGCTTGGGATCTCTCAATTTTCTTCATTTCGCATATGCGTTGTGCCTACGCTATGTTTGCTGGTAAGTTGCGTTTCGTGAGCATTTTGGATCACTGCATGAAGACCGACCGAACTGCAGGACAGCCGGAAGCGGGGATCCAAGGGTCCTTAATATATTCCGTTTCTCTGGGCTTTCCCTTGTTCAGCTTTCCGTTCCTCACAGCTCGTTACGTACCGGGACGGAAATTTCCCGGTTTTTTGTTCGTCATTTGTTGACTCACCGCGTTGCACTAGTCGTCACGAACTTCAACACATCAATAATTGACTCTGGTGTGTTCAGGAGTACACCACACAGACAGCAAAATAAACGACGCATTACTTCTGTCTAGTTTACCATTATTTCCTTTCAACGTTTTTTTTTTCACTCAACGGATCACTATGGAAAAACTAGACAATTTCTAGCAGTAACAAACAAACCGCAGTCAAGTCCGGCCATACGGATTGTTTCCCATGCTCCCCCCCAACACGTACATTAGGATCGATCTTTGGAGAAATGGAATTTTACTACCACCCACCGTAGCAAATGGAAATGAGTACGTCGGTTGACCTGCAGGCTAGGCGGTGAGTGTCGTGCAGGTTCATGTTGACGTGCACGTGATTGGATGTATCGGCGGTTCCCAAACCGGCTACTTAGCATCGACCCGGTCCAGCAGTATCATTCGTACTCGTTCCCACGAACCTGATACCTGGTTCCGGCAACACGTGGAAAAATAATAATGTACCTTCACGATGTACGATGATGAGTTTGGTTTTTTTTATGATTACTCCCTCCGGGCGACCCTGAATACTTACGTACGTCCTATATTAGTTTTTTTTTCTAGCTTTGTATTATGCTTTTGTTTAACCTCTCTAGCTCTTATTGCATTTTTGAGTACATTTTCCAAGAATTCTACCAACTTAGAATAGAAAATTACAACTCCAAAGGAATCATGAAGAAGAAACAAACTGAGTTCCTTCCAGATACAGTGCATTCATCGCCCCACAACTTTAGTTGGTACGTGCAAAGATGACAGTGTCACGATAACCTACCTGTTTCGCGATGTACTAATCTCGGTTTTGCGAAATCACCCGGTTAAACTACTGGAGGTTGTTTGCTGTTTCACCGTTTGCTGTGTACCGGTTGCAATTGATTGCAGACTGAAGAATTGCGTAAGTGATGCGTCCAAGGGTTGGTAGCACGCTGCCTTTTAAAAGCTTATCATCATCCTTTGGGGTCACTATGTGTGTGTATTCGACAGAAGAAAAAAACTAAAGTAACACACGGTTTTGACACCTTTCACCCAACGTTTGAAACCGGACTAATAGCGAACAGTAGGTTAATGTTGGATTGCTTTTAATGTTCGTTAAGGTTTAAGCCTTCACACAGGGTCTGCTTCAGAGTCCCATCAGTGCAGTCCATCTGCAGTTCTATGAGTACACGTGTTTTAAATTTTACGGTGCGCGAAATACTACCGGAACGGAACGCGCAAACGAAAATCTGCTGCAAAATGCACGTGGGAGAGCTCGAGTCTCCAGCCACTCGACGCGGTTCAGACAAAAGCTACGTTACGACTGAGAGCTCTGCGTAGCGGGACGCCACTGCAATGTGGCCAGACATTGTGACTCGTTACTTCCCTGCTCCACACAAGCTGGGGCACAAACAGCTCACCCTGCGGCCGTGCGCGGCAAATGAGTGAAATGAGACGTTAAGCGGCGCAAGCTCAGGTGAGAGCGGCGTTGTGTGTGTGTGGCTGTGTATATTTACTTTGGTTTTATAGTACGGCTGGAGTGAAAGGAGCCATCGCGATGGCTCCCGCATTAGTGCAGCATAACGAAACCGTTTTGCCGAGGTAAGGATGGAAAGTAGTAGAAGGTGTGAAAATGTTGGGAAAAGATGGGAACGGTACGATCGATTTTTGGAAAAGATCGGTAGCTCATTTAGCAATCACCAAGCCGTCTATTTATTTCGAAATACACTAAAACCATTTTTTATGCAGGTCATCCTTTGATGAGAGGTTCCTGAGATTTAGGATGGTATCTAGAGTTAGTTTTTGATTAAATTCATTATAACAATTAAATGTGTTAATCCCCCCCGCAGTAATGAAAACGTTTGATGATAAGAGAAAGAACTCGGATTGCCTTTCATTTTTCATCTAATTTTCCGTACCTTCTTCCATTTTTATAAACCAATATGAAAATAAAAGCTTGAGTCACTTATAAGCTAATAATTTGGAGATTAACCTCCATAGGAAGTTATGAAGTAACGACAAGCTAGAGAGTTGCTCAGCTCTGAGCAATTTTCTGTTATCATCAAGAGATGAACACTTTCACCATCTTACGCGCCGTTATGCTGTTGCATCTCCTTGGAGCAAACAGCTATAATTAAAGATGGATGCAATTTAGTCCTTTCTGGCGTGATTTAAAATTCTTTTCAAATCAAAAACTGATCTAAGGGGCCTAACTAGGGCCTTAATCTTAGCAAGAATCAAAGGAATTAAGCAAACTGAAAATCGAAAATGTATTTAACATTAATACAAAATGGTTTATGTGAGCTTATAACACTAGAATTCATGGTCACAACACGCTGATGATGGTTTTTTAATCATCTTTACAAAAAGTGCTCTGTCACGATTGATTTTTGACCTAATGCAACGTTCACTCTTCGGCCAAAGTCATCTGAGCAAAGCCAAACCACGTGTTAATGCAATCGTTTCAGTTAATGAATGCATCAGTTAAAAATTGAAGTCAATTTTCCAGTCCAATCAAGTTGATTTAAAATGTCTGTATGTTTTTTGTTCGCTTTTGTAAACGATCATTATTTGAAGGTTTTTTTCAGGCTTGCGGATTGAAATAATATTTGAGTATGTTTATTGCTTTACCCAATGGCCTTCGATTCGTTCAGTATTTATCTTTGTCCTTTGTACGCATTTAATTTTTTTTATACTAATTCCTTATTCACTCTGAAAGTTCAGGTAGCATATGTTATTTTTTGTTGTAACTGTCGCTATGAACTATCATCTTTTCTTTATTTCTTTATTTACAGGTTGTTTGAATATTCGTGATGCAATTACAATAAATTACAGGTGTACTTACATCATTTATTATTTTATTTACATATTTTACGATCGCACTAAAACCATAAATGCTTGAAGTTCGTTACCTTTACGTTAAGCGCCGTTCAGACGTATGAGCTATCTTGAACCGGCAGCAAGCATTTTTCATTCTTTGACGAACATCCAGGAATTTTGTTGTTGAAATGTCTTATAGAGACTTTGATACCTAAGGAATTCTTTCGTCTCCAACATCCATGAATGACTGAGTAACAAACACCTGTCCAGATAAATAGCTGAAGGGCTATTGTTTTTGTTTTTGAACTGAACAGCAAACGTTTGAGAGCGTTCGTCACACGTGTCTTATTTCTTTTATCTGTACGTTAGCACTAGGGATGGGAAAAATATCAAAAAAAAGGTTTGGATCCGACTCCGAAGTAACGGCTCATTTCGGAGTCATAAAAAACCCGGCATAAACGCCTAAGTCATTTATAAGGCTATAAACCTTAGGAGATTTTCAAACTGATAGATTTTTTTAATTTCTTTTATTATTTTTTTTATTTAAAACATTATTTGAGTGAAAAGAAACTCATTGGTTGCATTGGCATTAAAATAAATCAATTTAAATATTTTTGCAAAATTTCTCAAAAAAAAACGTAAGGGGTAAGCCTTATGAAATTTTCGAGTTGAAAATTTTTTTTAAATTTTATTCCGATTTTTTTATTTATTTTTTTATATTTGAAGCATTATTTAAGTGAAAAGAAACTGATTGCAACAAATTCGCATTTAAATAAATCAATTTTTAATTTTTTTTCAAAATTTCACAAAAAAAAATTTTTTCTATACAGAGCGAGATGGTCCGGATGGGATTTGATCTCCGGTCTGGACTGGATTTGATCAGTTATCCGGTGTCGTTGGTTTGACTTTATTTACGATGCGATTAGCCGACTGCGGAGCTATTGTAACGGAAGGTGTTCCAGAGTCTTTAGTTCCGAACCAGCTCGTCAGCCAGAATAGAACGTTCCGAAATGCACATCACTAGTGGAGCACCACCAATTGTAGCGAAGCAACGCAGTTCAACATGTTGAACAACATGTTGATGTTATGAAACCGTGCGTTCGTTTATATGTGACATCAGGGGGTCACTAATTGTCACATAGCGGCAACATTGAAAACAATAAATAAATAAATGCTATGAAATCATGCAAAGGGAAATTATTCTCGTTGATTTTTCACGTATTATTTAAAAACCAATTTTATTTGTTGATCATTATGAACTACAGTTTTCGTTTGAGAAAGCCATGCTTGCAACGCATTATAATCAAAATATCTACAAAATTTAAACTGTTTCCTCTTTTCAAAAGTTAATAAAAAATACAAAAAGTATTCATATTCTTTTGATGAAGGGACAGAAGGGCTTAACAAATCTAATTCGACGATAATATTGCTCACAACTGTGGGGAAACAGAATCGTTTTTTCAAAAAATGGAACGAATCGTAATCAAATCGGTTCGAAAATCAAACAATCGAACAACTCTCATCCTTTATTATACCATCAACGATGACATAAAAATGTTAACAACTGTTATGAAACGTCAAGCATTTTGTTAGCTAAATGATAAAGATTTCTCGCCAGAAAAGCAGATAAATTAACATAAAATAAATCTAAAGGAAAAATGTTACTCTAGCACTCAACTCCGATTGCCTATTTCCATGGAAAATGTGTCGACAAAAGTCAAAGGATATCCTCTCTTTCTCCCAACCCCGTGTACCAGAATGGGAAAGGAAAAACTATCGGCCTGTGCGTTAACAACATCGACGCATGGGGCAACGCACTTATATGGAGCACATTGGTGCGAAAGAGTGGGCAGCGGGTGCGTAGAAAGAGAGCAATAAAAGAGTAACATAAACTTACCATGGACATGGGTATAGATGGTCTATACCGTGCAGAAGGAAGAAAGAGGAAACCATCGCAAGAAGTGTAGCATAAGAAGAGAGAGCTACCAATATAATAGAAATGTGTACCAAAGCGAGCCAGCTACAATCCTTAGAGGCAAACTGTCAAAATGGCCGTCGAGGTTTGCTGCTGTTGCTGTGTGGTATCGTCGTACGGTGCACACACTGCACACGGTATGTGTCGCTACGAGTAATAGATCGAACCAAAACTATATCCTGCTCTTGCGTCCTAAACTAGTTGAACAAACAAAAAAAAAAACAATAGAACGCAAGCATCCATTCGTTGTACGGATGGAAACTAGCCGCGCGATTGGAAACTCAGCCAAATTTCCACGACAATAGTGCACTGCAAAACCGCGTAGTAACGGGTTGAAGACAACGAAGAACGGCAGGAAACAAGGGGTGTGTAACAAGTGTGGGGAAATAGCAGAAAAAAAAGCGAAGAAGTAGAACCAGTGTGCAAAAGCGAAAGAAAGTGCTCCCTTCAATCAACTATTTATTCCTGCAATAACCAATTCATCGTTTGAAGGGTTGATCCAAACAAGGAGCAAAGCACAAACACACACGCACACAACTACACCCTGTAAGGCCATCCAGGCGCCAAGTGCAATAAACCTCACTGCAAACAAAAGCAGGAATGAAATGGCAAACAAATCATAAAAAAAAACGGCGACAGTAGCTGCTTAGCATACATTCGCTCCAGCTGCTGAAAGAAGTATCCAGCAGTGTTTATGCTGCTTCTGTGTGTTGGTGTGTGTATATAAAAGGGCCACATTGACAGGATACGTTACTACAAAATGTGGTTTACCTTTGTGGAAAATCCACGCCACTATTCCCACTACGTGAAGTGAAGGCCATATTGGGCCATCGTGCAGTGAAAGAAGGACGCCATTGGTGTGGTGCGGCCAAAGGGAAGTGTGTGGACATTAAACAACAAAAAAATGTAACCAATTTTATTCCCCGAGAAAAGAAAAAAAAATCCCTTGATCAGAACGGCCACCGATCCCGGGGAATCATCCACAATCAAAGAAACGATCCCCCCCCCCCAAAACGCCCCAAACACGGGGTTGCACGCACCACAAAAAAAACAAAAAAAAAATAGGACCATAGTATGTGAAGAGCGAGAGCGAGAAAGAGAAACAAATAGTAGCAGAATGTGGGTGCGAAAGAGAGCGGCAAAGTGACAGACCGTTTCAATCAAAAACCTTTACCACCCCCTTTACCACCGTTGGTGGTGGTGGTGTGGTGATGGTCATCACCCTTTTTCTTGTGCGGATGCGTTTTTTGGGCTCTCGGCAGCAGCAGTGGCGGTGTAGTGGTGTGTGCGTACGCAAGGGTAGGAATGATGACTGTGCGACCACACGGTAACAACAACAACAACAACAACAGACCGCAACTGGAAGAAAGCATTTACACCAGCCCACCTTCCAACCCCCAACCACCCCCCCACCCCACCCCGTACTCGTGATAGCAACAAATGGGTGTATTTGTGACCGAAAGCACAAGTTTGGTGTGAAAAAACGCGTTCGGTGTGTTTTCTTTTGTTTGTTTGTTTGGTTCGTTTCTGTGCGATCGGTGTGTGTGTGTGCGCGAGCGCACCTGTGTTTGCGTGTATCCTTGCGGTGTATCCTGAAAGCAAAAAGGTAACCATGCTACCATACAAATGCACCATCCTTCCTGTTGGAACAGTGCTAGAAATGTGTGTTTACTGTGTCTGTCAAGCATGACCCATTTTAAGCCGAAAAAAAGGGAAAAATCTACCCCCGCGTAAAACCCGTCCCATTACATCGCGCTGGCGCATCTGTACGTGTGTGTGTGCGTTTTTTTGTGTATGTGTGTCGAGCATAATACAGAAGGGTGCAGCAATCCCCCGCGGGGTGTGGAAGGCAGACAGCCATCGATTCATGCCAGAAGAACCCAGTATTTGTTTACCTTGCGTATGTGTGTGTAATTTTGTACGTTAAAATGTGTGCCGTGTGTGTGCGTGCGGTGTGCGTGTGTGCCGCAGTAATCAACACTGTCAACAGCAGCATAAACAGAGGAAGAAGATGAAACAACAGCACGCGGACAGAAGGCAAAGGTTTTGAACAGCAAAAAGGGGACACATCAACCCAATCAACCAAAAAAAAACGCCCCCCAAATGTGGTTTCACAATCAATCCGCAACGCAAGATAGAAATCCTTCTTGTACGAAGCTGGTCCTTTGCGTAAGAAGAGACTATGTCCTTACTGTTAGCGATGTTCGGCATGCTCTTGCTACACTGCTACTAACGGTGGCAATATTTATGTATTAAAAATATATACAACTGTGTGTGTGTGTGTGCGTTCGAAACACGCGAACGCATGGTCCTTATGGCATTGGCCACAAGTCAGCAGCAACAACCCATCAGCAATCAGGACGACTCCAATCCGGTAGGTAGCAAAGAAGTCGGTAAATTAAAACCTCTCGGTTACCAAAACTGGGTTCACATTTGTACCATTGATTCCGTCCATACACATCCCCTTTTTCAGGTATCCTGGTATGGATGTTTACACTGGTCACCTTGATGATCTCACGTATCCTTGATGGGTGCATATTAAGGCATAATGGGGGAGAGAGGGACATTAACACGGTCCATCTACGTACTTGGTGAAACATGTAAGAGAAATCGGATTTGTTTTTTCGTCGTCTTCTATCCATCGTCAATCCGGTTTCCAGTGTTAAGAGTCACCATCTGCAAATTGAGTATTGGGTGAATCTGAATCAGATTCATGATCTGATGATCATGATGATCATGGTCACCCCCACACAGCACTTTTAATGAAAATTAGTTAGCAAGGAATTATAAAAGATTCATGAATCTTCGAGGATTCATAAATCTGTTTGGAGTCGACTCATGACTTGAATGACTTTTCACTGACGATTCATATGAATGACTCTTTTCAAAAGATTCAATAAGCACAACACTAGTAAATTGTTTCTGTGACTAAATGAATGAGGGGGCGTCCCGGTGGTGTATGTGATAAACGGCGCCGGCCCACAAGACAGGACTGGAGCTCAAATCCCACCCGGACCGCGTCTCCCCTTAGCATGTACTGACTATCCTGCTACGTGGTAAAATAAGTCTTGATACGGCCAGGCCGTTCTAACCGAGCAAAAAAATAAATAAATGAGAATGAGAATGAGTGAGTTAAATCTTTCTTATGAGTGAGTTAAGTCCACCAAGAGTTGTTGTAACTCATATGAGATTCAACTCACTTCTCACGAGTGAGTTGTGTAACTCATCAAACAATCTTTTCACTCATGAGTCACGACTCTTTACGGTGAGTGAGTTATTTAACTCATGAGTGAGTATAAACTCGTTAGTGTCTTTTAGGGACTCAGGAGTGAATCCACCTTAGACCTTAGACACCTTGTGATTCTCATCACAAGATCACTAAATTTTTATTTTGGGGATTAATGATGAACTTAAGACTTTTTTTGGCTCGGATATCTGTGATCTCATTCTTGCCGATAATCAAAAAATAAATTAAAAACATATTCAGATTCCTCAATAGAACCTAGTAGAAGGGAAGATTTATTGGGAAACTGATCCCTTCAGTTCGGAGGAGCTAAAAAAGCCGATGTTTGCTTGAAAGGTTAAAGTAAGTAGGTCAAGTTCCGAGGCGCAACAAAAATCCCCACTAACTGATCATGATCGATTGGTGAACTGTCTGGAAGTACAGCCGCCATGATGTGAGTAGACGAGAGGAAGCAAAAAAAGTCATGTGTCCCACAAGCCAAGTACAGAAAAAAGGGGTATCTTTAAAATGGTCTTTTAAAAGCGAAATGCAATAAAAATGGCACAGAAAAAACAGGTTTAGCAAAACACATTCTCGCTCTTTCTCTCTTTATATGTCCTGGGCACAAGTTTTTTTTGTTTTGTCTCGATCTCGGTTATTGGTAGTATTTCCTGTTTTGTTTTGTATTTTTAGGTCGCTGCACATATCTGTCGTTCACGCACCGCTATAGGACCCGTTGGTAACTTTCATTTGCCGGCAGCGGGACTGTGTGCATCGCTTTGCTGCGTCACAAAGAAGAATCGTGTAGCGCAAATATGTGCAAACTACAAGCGTATACTGCGTATTACAGATCGAAAAACATAAAAGGAAACATTAAAACATTAGTACTATGTGATGATGAGGATGACCCTTGAGAAGAAGGGTTTCTTTTGGGGGTAAAATAAAAACCCCCAAAAAAAAACAATCTACAATTCCAAGTCCCAATGGATGTGATGATCTTCAAACATTCCCTTTGGAGAAAATTGCATAAAATAAAAGCATGCTGCTAACCGCCTTTCTTTCCTCACCCTCATTGGCCATAATAAGACAAACAAATTTACAAACTTCTGTCCAATTGCAGCTGGTAGCAGACGGAGAAGAATGCACATTCAAGAGCAGCAGTATTAAAATTGCCTTAGACCTCTCTCTTACCGTTTTGGTGGGCGCCAACAAGGAAGCGGACTGACTGAAGGACGGTCGCATTTTGCCCGAGTCGCATGCGGGACTAAAATTAGAATTCGTCTGCCCTAAAACACCATCCACCGCGTGTGTGTGTGGATGTTGTTTTTTTCCCCCGGCGCTGTTTATTAGGGCAGCTTCTCAGCCGATGGACACAGATCATAAACATGTTCGCAAAACTGAAGGCAAAAGGGTGTTTGGAGAGCACGACACGGACCGATCTGTTTGTCCAATCGTGTCATGTGTGTTTGACGTTATATTACCGATACTGACCGAGTCTCGAGCTAGAACAACAGCTGCAAAAATCGAACAACTTTACCATGTTAGTGGAAGCAAAAATTATTATTATGCAAAGATCTGATCACACGAAGAAATGTAACTGCGACAGCTTAATAAATACACAAAGATCTTTAAACACCGTTTCCCGCTCAGCTGACACCGCGATCGGCAATAAAATAAAAGGCGGCCGAGAATAAACTCATTAAACGTATAATCGAACCGGTTGCAGTAACTCATGAATCGATGAACCATTGACAGGTTTTTTTTTATGTCTCCGAAGGGTTAAAAAGCATGCATTTTTACGATCGACCCGAGCGCAAATATTTATAGCGCCGTGTTGTAAATGTGTTTTCCTCTTTCCTGTTTTTTTTGTTGCTTCGATCGTCCAAGCGCATTTATCTGTCTGAGTGCGCGCGAATACAGCGAACAATGCACTTTTTTTTATTAGATGCTTGTTTGGATGCACTTTTGAGCGTCGATCTGCACACGATCCTGCACACGATGCGTGGAGAAAGAACTTGCACAGGCACAAAAACGGTTTTGCCGTGTGCAAAACGGTGGATTCACAATTTAATCTGAAAGCTGAAACAATATTTCGATTTATGTCGACACGCTTGATAATGATTGAACATGACTGGTGAAGGACAGGCGATGTGCAACGAAAACGGAAAGCAATAAATTAATAGCAACGAAAAAGAAGTGCCCCCGATGGTCGTTGAATTTCGACACACAGACACACACACATATGCAACTTCTTGTGCATTTTTCTTTTTTTGTTTTGAAAAGAATTTTGTTGTTTACCAAACTAAAAAAAAAAAATGCTTTCTTGTGACCTAATTTGGGAGAATTTGATTTTTAACGTTTTGATTAGTTTTTAACGCACATTAAAAAGTAAAAGTATACGTTGTGACATTTATCTGGTTACAAGTGTCATCCTTGTTAGGCGATGATTGCAACTCAAACACTACTAATAGCAATAAATGGATGAAATTTTATTTCAACTCATCCCCTCAAAAAAAAAAGACATACATTCGCAAAACATATGGCCTCACGCAGAGAGGGGGTTTGTAACAAATACAGCCCCGTGTAACGTTTCACCGTTGATGCAACACATATTCGTGAGCCTCGCTTTCCGTTTCTTTCCGATGGCCTTCACGGTGCACGCGTGTTCCGAAAGTAATGCCGACCGAGGGGAGGGGGGGAGGCCACCGGGGGCTTTTGTGCGTAGGAGTAACAGTGTATGTGTCGGCTGCTGGGTGGTTGGTGCGTGTCCATATTTTTCTCCCTTCGCCTGGTGTGGTGCGATTTGTGGTGACCAGCACCAGAGTCTGTTGGGTATGTGAGATTTGGAATAGTTTTTTTTTTTAATTTATTTGTGATGGGAATTGTGGAATGTTTTCTGGCCGTGTGATACCGTTTGTGAAATTCCTGCATCAATGAAAAAATGTCAACCATCGCATCGGATTTTGCTTATTTACATCAAATCGATGCTTTGCTTATCAAAAATTCCACCAGAACCATTCGCTGGAATCAGCACATTTTGTTGTTGTGTTTTGCCTTGCCTTGTCTTCCGGAATGCAGTTCCTGGGCAGTGGAATGTGTTCGCTGTGTGATAATGCACTCGTATGTTCGAGCGCTACAACGCAGATGATTTTATACGAAAAAAAAACTATGGTGGAGCAAGCACACATGGTGGTGTATGTGATAAATGGCGCGGGTTCCAAACGACACGAACTGGGTTCGAATCCCATCCGGACCGTTCCCCTGTAGGAAAAGGACTTGGCTATCCAGCTATGTGGTAAAAATAAGTCCAATAAGCCAGAAATGGTCGGCATGCCTTAGAGAGCCAAGAAGAGAGAAAGAGAGAGAAGACAGCTAAACTTGTCCTTTAATAGTTCACATGGAATTTTAACATCCCTTTTCATTTGTAATATTTTTTTCAACTTCCATGATGGATGTCGCGTTTTGCTCCAAACATAAGCAGAGTTTGCATACGCCAGACGATGAAGAGGCATCTAATGTAAATAATAGGTAAGTTAACTGAACCTAAGATTGGTGAATAATCGAATTAAATGTTTTTCTTTTGTTTTTTTCATCCCCCCATTTCAGCCGTAGCGAATGCCAGAAGCTCAGAACCAGTCAAGAGACCGTAGCCTTGATGCTTGGGTCAAACGAGCATCTTCGTGCCTCGTGCGAGGATCAAGTTAGAGCGACGAACATCACGGCGTCCCGTATTACTGTCAGCGTCAGTAATTCCAGCACGTTGGAGAGCGTTTTAAATGACGAATCAGCGCATAGATATGGTGCCGGTGCAGTGGAAACCGGCGAGAGTAAGGTTGAGGATAAGGCAGCCAGTCGACCGACGTCTGCCTGCAGCAGTGGTAGCAGTTCTTCCTCATCCGATATTCAACAGCACCTACAGTCGATGTTTTGTTTACTGCGGCCGGAGGAAACGCTCAAGATGGTACGTACAATGCACAGGAAATCTTTGTACTTGATGCAAGTGTTTTGATGCCGTGTTGTGATGGGAGTTTCCGAGCGGAGGTTCACCAAAGGAAAACCGAATTCCGTCTTCAAAAACAATCCGGAGTCAACACCGGATTCGCATCCTGTCGACTGTGGAATTTACTCCGCAACCCCTTCTGAAGTTGACTCCGACAGTGTCGATCCGGTGTCGATCATGTTTTTTTAAGTTTCTGCATTAGAATTCTTCAGGTCTTAGCGGAGTTTTGCTTAGGTTTCAATGCACTTTTTCCTCAAAATAATGTTCCTCATTTTTCCTCAGATTTTGTCCAAAGATTTTTAGTTGAATTTCATCATAGGTTTCCAATAGTATTCCACAATTTTTTGAGGAATTTTGTGTATGAATTCTTGAAGTTTGTTGTGGAGTTTTATACAGCTTTCTTCAGGATCTTAAGATAGTGGCTTTCCAACAATTTCACTGATATTCCAGCTCTGTGTTATGAGGAGTTTTCCTCAGTTTCCACCCAGCTTTTCCTAAATATATCGGCAACCTTTCTTTTCAACTTTTCCCAAATATTCTAGCAGTTGTCCATAATTGTCTTCAGGGTTTTCAGTGTTATTCTATTTTTGGAGCTCTGTATGGAGTCTTGGAGCTATGGGTCTATGGAGCTACAATGCTCTGTAGATTATCGCGTTGTTTTAGTGGGCGTCTCTGGAGTTGATATCAGTGTTAACTCGTGTGACGAGTCCCCGGTGCCGATGTTACGATTTTTCGATTTTCCAACAACATTCCACAAATCCTTGAGGAATTTTGTGTAGGAATTCTCGAAGTTTGTATTGAGGTTTTCCACAGTTTTATGTATAGTCTGAAGAGAGTGACTGTCTGAAAGTTTTTCATACATTTTCTTTCAGTTTTCTTCAAAGATTCTGCCATTGTTTCTTAAGTTTGTTCAAAATCTTCAATCGAATTGCTTCCAATTCCTGACTAAGGTTTTCTTCCTTCGTTGGGAGTAAAGTTTCCTATAATTTTTCTGGAGTTTCGTGGATTCCGCAACTCTCATGTATGGTTTACAACAATATGCATACTAAACATCTGCTTTGACGTACCATTCTATACAGGCTGTAAAACTGGAATCTTTACGGACGGGTCGTACGAGGTATTTGGTCGTGGTATCGCGCACCGTTACAAGCAAACGCCATAACACCGGCACGCTGTACCTTACCGGCAACGGAAGCACCGGCACCACAAACGGTAACATCTCATCGTGGCCATTGTCAGCGACGCCGGTACCGATCGTCACGCCAACCGCGTCGCAACACTTTGGTCGTAGCACCTGCCCGCCACTGTCCGGCACGGTAACAGCGGCCCATATGCGCCACGGTAGCTGCACCAGCGAAACATTTGCCGGCATTGATACGTTTGTGTCCAGTCTGGACAACTGTGTCCTGAATGTTGGTTCCATCAGCAGCAGCGGTCGTTTGCCCGATGGACACGTGCCGTGTAGGAGTGATCAATGTGATAGTAAAACTAATAGTAGGTTAATTAATAGCACTGGAACGGTTGAGATGGCACCGTCGGGCATCAGCAGCACCGACCCGGTTGGTGAACCTTTGGAAGGTACGCCCGGTACGGACGATGCGACGATCGGCGATAAAGTAGACTGCCCACACGAATCCGCAAGCGCCTTCAGCCAGGGGGAGCTGCAAAATCAACAATACCAGAACCAGCATTCGAACAGCAACAGTGCCATCACCGTCGAAGGTGGGAAAAAGATCGAAGAATCCTGTCTCCTCGGCATTGATTGCAACGAACGTACGACGGTGGGATTGGTGCTGAAAGTACTCGCCGATACCTCCATACGGTTAGACGGTGATGGGTACGTATGTCACGTGAATTACTAAAAGAAGTTAAAGAATTTTTTATATTTCACCTTCTAATTCTATTTTTTTCTTCGGTGTTTTGTCTTTTTCAGAGGTTTTAGCGTGAGTTCGTGCGGCAAGCAGCACATCTTTAAGCCGGTCTCGGTGCAGGCAATGTGGTCCGCACTGCAGACGCTGCACAAGGCATCGTTTAAGGCGCGTGAGCACAATTTTTTCGCGGGCGGACCATCCCACGATTGGGTGTCGTACTATGAGGCGCACATTGATTCGGACCGTTCCTGTCTGAACGAATGGAACGCTATGGACTCTCTCGAAAGCCGGCGGCCACCGTCGCCGGGCTCAATACGTAGCAAGTAGGTGTTTTGCGGGCAAACAAACGGCAGCTACTGGCCACTATACTGTGCTTCCCTTATCTACTCCACTGTTACAGACCAACCGAGCGTGAGGAAACGGAAAGCGTAATACGTTCCAAGCTGAAGGAGGTGATGATGTCTGTCGATCTGGACGACGTTACGTCGAAGTTTATACGCGGCCGGCTGGAGGAGTTGCTGGATATGGATCTGGGCGAGTACAAACCGTTCATCGATGCCGAAATGCTCGTCATCCTCGGACAGATGGATGCGCCGACGGAGATTTTCGACCACGTGTATCTCGGTTCGGAGTGGAACGCAAGCAACCTGGAGGAGCTGCAGCGTAACGGGTATGTGTGCATCGATTAAACTTAAATTTCGATACTAATCGCTGTTTTTTTTCTCCCAAAAAAAAACATTCAACAGCGTCCATCACATACTGAACGTAACACGCGAGATAGACAATTTCTTTCCCGGGCTCTTTCATTATTGCAACGTCCGTGTGTACGATGATGAGAAAACGGATCTGTTGCGGCACTGGGACAACACGTTCAAGTTCATCTCGCGCGCCAAGATGGAAGGTTCGAAGGTACTTGTGCACTGTAAAATGGGTATCAGCCGGTCGGCATCGGTCGTGATCGCGTACGCGATGAAAGCGAACGGTTGGAACTTTGATCATGCGCTGCGCCACGTCAAGGAGAAGCGCAGCTGTATCAAACCGAACAAGAACTTTCTGATGCAGCTCGAAACGTACCAGGGTATGCTGGATGCGATGAAAAACAAGGAAAAGCTCCAACGCAGCAAGAGCGAAACGAACCTGAAGCTGGCCGGTGCAAAGGAGGGACGCTCGTTACCGGGCAGTGAACCGACGCCGTTGATACAGGCACTGAACGGTGCCGGTGGTGGTCAGTCCGGTGGGAAAAAGCAAACCGCGAACGGTGTACTGCTAGTGTCCACGGTAGGGAAGGCAAGCCATATTGTTGAAACGGTCGATGTCAATCTTTCGGCTGGTGATGGTGTTGAGAAGACCGAATATGCAATAGCACCGGAAGGGGAAGATGAAGGAGATTCTGGTCCTGGTCGGGGACGTGCAAGGGCACGTCAAACGAAATTGCAACCCGCCCATCAGCAACACTTAAAGCAGCAGCAGCACGTACAACCGGCGAACAGTACACAAACGCAACCGGAACAACAAATGGCGTTTCCCGCCAATCCGTGCGTTAGATCGAAGCACAACAAAATTATGGCCAATCTCTTTCTACCGGCGGCCGGCAACAAGCTGTTTAACCCTTGCGAAGGCCGTGTTTGTACGCGCGGTTCCGGTGCATTAAAGCGCCACAAAAGTCTATCGCCCGACTCGTTAAATCCTCGCTGGTCCGGTAATTATGATTTTGACGTTTCCTCTCTTGCGTACGCCGAACAAGCCTGTCCGGCCTCCGCTAGGAGAGCATCACGTACCCGCACCATGCTCGAACTGGACAATCAAGCCGAACCGTATGCCGGCGTGACGGCGGTCGGTTCCGCCGGTTCCGGGCGCCGAAAGCAACAAAGCTACTCACTGGAACATCTGCACGGTGGTGCGCTCGAGATGCGTTCACCCTGTACGGAAACGAAAACGATACGGATGCCGTGCGGCAACGGGCAGAACTACAGCGTTTCCCCGAACCAGATAGTGCACTTGCAGGACAAGCTGCCAGCGAACGAGGTACGGAAAAAGGTTTCTTCCAGCCTGGCAACGACCGGTACGGGTTCGTCAACCACGACCATAGCGCGCGGGGACAGTATCTCCCGGAAACTGTTCCTCAGCAGCAGCAGCAGCAGCATTGGGCCGCATGAGCCGGGTTCCGGCGTCACCGGTCAGCCACCTGCCGCAACAGTGCCATCCACCGTACCGTCGTCTTCAGCAACCTTGGGATCCACGGTGAAAACAATCGTTAACGAGCTAGAGTGTAATAGCAGTAGCAATATACCGGTCGCACCACCGCCACTGCTAACCGATCCGGCCGCAATACTGTCGACCGTCGTTCCGATACCGATCGCATCCGTAGCAGCGGAAGCGGCAGCAGTTGCCGTTGCTTCAGCCATTCGTGAAGCGACTCGGAAGGATGTTCCCGAACCGAAAGATACACCGTCGGCACCGGACGCTAAAGGTGATGATGCTAAAGGTACGAACAATCCGGAACAGTGGGATCCCGGAGAGACCGACGGCAGACCGAACGAACCAATCTGTTGGACGTCTTCCGCACAAATCATTCAACAGTGCCCTGGTGGGGGTTTTGCGGAACCAACAAACAGCGATGGTGGTGGTGCGAACAGTAGCGAGCTTGGTGAAATTACACCGGAACTCCCAGAGCCATCAAACTGCTGTCCCGGCAAAACATCGCGTGAGGGCGTTATGCGCCAAAGTTCGTGGAGTAGCTGTGATTCGAGCTGTACCGGTACGGATGAATCGGGACGGATCGGTGGCATTAGTCAAGTCCGGCGGCTAGGGTCCACACCCGGTCCGTCCGGTGTGGTGCACAGTAGCAGTGCGGCGGTAATCGAGGAAAGGGAAGAAATACCGTGGCATCCTGGGACGGTGAAACGCACGAAGAAACGCATCGAGCAGCGCAGTACGAATGCTGCGTGTGGAACACTAAAATGGAACGCGCCGCCCGGGACAGCATCATCCCTGCAGCCGACACCGTCCGCATTAGTAGAAAAAGCGACAACGGGTGAGGAGGCCGCACCCGCACCGGTAGACGAACATTCACAAACGCGAAAAACTGCACAAGATGAGCTGGGACAGGTGGAAGGCTATCATCCGCATACCGTACGCGAACGGCAGGGAATGGTTTCGTCGAGTTACGCACGCCTATCAGCCTCAGCACCGGATTCGTACAACCTTTACGCGGAACCAGCCAGCCGGGTGGTTGAACCGCACACAGTAACCGAACCGTTGCCTGCGAAGCGACAGGTTAAGCTTAACCATCAGCATTCGTTTGCCGGTACGGGGGAAGGAACCGGTTCGTACTGTTTGCGGGTAAGCTTTCGTACTGGTGATCGCCAGCAGCACCAAGAGACCGGTGATGGTGCTGTTGAGGAGGATACGTTTAATGCGGGTAAGGTGAGAAATTTAAAGATGAGCTTTGAGGCGAAATCGAACGACCGTAGGCAAGGGCCGAAAAAGGTACGTTCGCTTCCATCGTCACCGGTTGCGGTGCACGTAGCGATGGGCAGTCAAACGAAGCGACCGTCCGGCGCTCAACCGGTTTCTACCATCTCCTCCACCACCGTTATCCCGTCTTCATCCTCCTCCGTAATGTCCACCTCACCATCATCATCATCACCGGTGCCGGGGGTGGCGACCGTCGCAGGACCGGCAGGAGGTAAAAACATTCACCAGTGCATCACACCACCCGAGGATGTGACGGTACGCGATCTTGTCGATCGGTATGAAGTGCAAGGTCCCCGTACGCGTACGACTGGCAGCAATTCACTGTCCCGAACGCAGCGTCCACGTTCGGTATTCGAACCACTCAAACAGGGTAAACCGTTTGCACCAACCGCTAATCTGCTGTCTCACTCCACCACACAGTGGCGGCTTGATGAGTCGATGCGACCACCGGTACCGCCGCTCGTTCGTGGATTAGTGATACCGCAACAGAGTGGGAATGGTGGAAGCGCCACCGTATCCTATAATAATAACAGTAGTAGCAGCAGTAGCAGCAACACCACGCATAACAACGTACAATCGGGTCGCGTATCGTCCGGACCGAGTGTTGGTACTAACAGCAACAGTAATACCAGAAATAATAACAACACGCGCATAATGCTACAGTCTGGTGGACCTGGCGACGGTGTCGCTATCGGTACGGTGGGTGGTAAACGACCGCAGCAGCATGGTAGAACGCATCCGCTGGCAAAAATAAGCCCCAGCGCAAGGCATCACCATCATCACCTGCATGTGCATCACCATCATCATCTGGTGCATCATCAGTACAACATTGGACAGCTGCAGCAGCATCGTCACATCGGTACGGCACCGGGACCGGGCGTATCCGGTACAACTGGCCCATCGGCCACTGTCACAGCGAACGCTTACAACACGATGTGAAACCCCAGTCGCTTTATCCACCAGCTTGAGACAACATTGATTGTTGGTTCCCCCCCTCCCCCCGCGCCCCACCCACATCCAAGACGTCGTTAGGACAATCTTAGTGGTTTTGCGATGTTTTTTCCTCACCTTTTTTGCTTTCTATTCTACTTTTGTACCGTGTTCAAAAGAAAAAAAGGTCCAATTATGGCCAAGGGACCATTTGATACTTTTTTTTTTGGTTTTCGCTTTTGGCGCAACACCTTTAAGTGATGAAGTTTAAGCTAGCACAAACAGTCAACAATATATTTTATAGCTTTTGTTTTTTTTTTTCTCGATTGTGACGTTGTTCATTTTTATATATAAATATATTTATTATTAACGATGTATAGAAAGCGCTCAAGTTTTTGTTGTGACTCGCAAGCGCGCGGCACATTCTCTTTCTCTTTTTTTTTCCTGTCACGTCCCACGTGGTATTACCTTATTTAGCAAAATCCCGTTTACTGAACAACGTCAATGGTGCAATAATGAAACGATAAATCAAGGAAAGCAGCTTTATGGTTTTGTTTTTGTTTTTTGGGGTCCTAGCAAATTAATCCCCACGCTTATTCTTAATTGTTCAATTTTTGGAAACAAAATTTACGTTACTCTGTGCATGCATTTCAATAAATTGTATTTGTTTTTATACTTCCCCCCCCCTTTTTTTTTGGTTGTTACGTTGCTCAATTACAGCTTCACGCGTCCTGTTACAAAATTAACATTCCCTTTTACTTGGAAAGGTTTTTCTTTATTATGTTGATAATTGGTTGATTTGTTAAAGTAAACATTTGATGAAACATATTGATAGTGATAATGCAGTGTCAATAATTTGGACAAAAAGGGCATTCACTCGAGCTTCCTTTTGGACGGCAGAATAGTCTATGCGAGCGAAACCGTGCAATCGTAAAACAAAACAACAATACCCTTCGAAACAGGCTGCTCATGCTTCGCTGTCTACTTCTCAATTAGTAAAAACCTAGTCAAAACCCCATGAACGAAACAAGCTTGTTCGCATTTTTATTATTTTTTTTTTTTACATTTTTATCATTCCAAGTTAAACATCACGCTTGTATGATTTGTTATCCCAATGTCCAGAGCGCACAGTGAAACGATTGCTTCGTTTTCTCTGTCGTTCTTCTTCTGCTTGTTTAGCCTGCTCATGGTCGGTCAATCCGCTTCCAGGGAACTCGGTCTAAGGCAACATCCACGGCTGCATCCGTTCGACTCCACCTGATCCAGGCAACGAGAGCTCGCTGTGCTCCTCCTCTACCTTCTTGGTGGAGCATGAGTGGCATTCTCATCACGTGCCCCCGGCAATCGAATCCTTCCGGCTTTGACAACCGCTCAGCTAGCTCGTGGTCGTTCCATTCACTGGCACTGCGTGATCATTTTTTCAACAAAAAAAAACTTTTGATCTCCCGCTTTATATCAATTTTCTAATTTCCTAAACATTGCAACACTTCCTACTGTTAATGATCTCGCATAAAACAAATCATAACGAAATTACAAAACAAAATGCATAGGCGAAGCAAATGGGCTCGCGCGTGTGTGTGTGTGCGCGTCATAATAAGGATGTGTTTTAGGGACAACAATGCGGTTTATGATTGTTTTTTTTTCATCTTCATTTTGCGTGCGCTTGTTCCAGGGACAGTTGTAGGGATAGATGCTAAGGACATGCTGCACCTGCATTTCCATTGACAACACGGCCGCGCCGGCTTCCCAATTAATGTTAGGTTTATTTTAATGATACATGTTAAACGATTGTGCGTGTGTGTGTGTGTGTGTGTGTTTTGTGTGCGTATTCGTGTGCATATGTCCGTGCATGTATATAAGCTAGGTAGATGGAAGCAAACAGTGAAACCGACTGTAGGAAGCAAAGGATAACCAATACACGTGACGTGCAAGGATTCAGAAGAGAAGAAAAGAAAAACAAGCAAGAACTACAAAAATAAGCCCATCCGCTGTGTACAGTTAGTTACTCATTCAATTTCATCGAAAAAAAGGGATACGCTAAACGTTAAATCAATAAATGCAGAAAAATTATGCCCCCAAAAATAATGTCTTTTGAAGGTATTAGATTGTATCTACCATTACTTGATTATGTGCTTTCTTTTATTTGACTTTAAGGTACATAATTGAATGGCTCTGTAAGTAATGCTGGATATACGTTCTTATAAAGGGTAAGTTAAGGTAGGAGAAGAAGAGATCTTTCTCATTGAAAAGAAAGAAAAAGCGCTGTAAAGGATCTATTCTTTTACATTACCCCAAAAAGAAATATTATTGTGGTAAAAGGATTGCTTCGGAACACGAATTGTGATACAAAGATGCAGACAAACAATTGTATACTTTAATTTTTTTAATTTATTTTCACTAACTGGCACACCATCTGAAGGAACTAGCATCACACCTTCTAAAACAACGCAACCATACATAAAAATAATAATCTGATAAAATAAATTGTATGGATGGTTTTGTTGTATTCACCCCTTTTTTAGGGTTACAGTCTACTCGTGGAAAAAAACAAAAGGAAATCAACTATTATTTTGTGGTTGTCGCGTGCTTAATGCGGAGTCATTTGAAACAACCTTCATTTTTGCGAACATCAGATGCAATATTGGTGGATCAGGTGTGTGTGTGTGATTAACAAAAAAAGGTTAAATTAAACACTTTCGTAACGAATGTACAACGTATCTTTAAGACATTTTTGTTTCGACTGATTTAGCTAACATAATTGGTGTGTTAGACAACTACATATGATGCTGCACTTTGCATTGACGCAACGCTTCGTTGAAGCCCTCGCACAGCGTCAAGTCGGATTGGTTTTGGGCACAGGAAAGGAACTGCTTCATCTCCCAAGCGCACGGACCCGTCTCACCGGCCTGATGAGCGGGGGCAGGTGCGTACTGCTGTGGAGCGGCCGCTACCGGTGCAGCTTCCTTGGAATCCGAACCACTGAACATTCCCGTTAGCGCATGGCCCACAGTATGACCCTGAAAAAAAAAACGAGTGAGGTAGGTTAGTATTGCTTACGTTTCGATGCAATAAAATCGAGCAATAAATACTTACCACCGCTGAACCGATGGCAACACCGCCCGCTGTTGCGGCCATTTGCGCCATCAAACCAGGACCCTGCGATGGAGCAGCCATTGGTGGGGCAACGGCAGCTGGGGCTGCATGCTGCACAACGGGTTGTTTCGGGGCAGGAGCTGGAGCAGGGGCTGCTGCCATAGGAGCCCTGAAAAATTGTAAAAATATAAACAAACGTAGTTAGCTTTATGAGTGTTAGAGAAGCAGCAATGATCCAAAGGTCAAAGCTACGACACAGTTAGGAAGATCCTGCTGAAAAACATGTGTGTCATCATGCATCCAACAGTCTAGAAGAGTCAACGGAATCTTCGAGATGTTTCATCATGCTTTTCCTTTTCCTTACCGACTGATGTGACCACTGAAAAACAACACATGAGTAATGTGTGTTCGCATTTTCAAAAAACGACATTTCATCGTATTATGAAATGTGGTGCAATGACACAGAAAAATTTGCACAGTTTGGAAAATAACAGATTCATCATCACAAGATATTAGTTGTGATTTAGCAGCACATGCTAAAATCATATGCACAAAAATACTGACGCAACACGGGCCCCATCACGCAACAATATCACACCACCTTTCTTTTCTTGTCTTTACTATTTACAATAAACCAAGATGTTCTTTGTGGGAGATTCATTGTTGGTTGAAGAGTTATGCTAATACATAGAAAGGTTGTCCAGTGTGACGTTTTTACATAAATTATGTAGAACATCCAGATCATGAGATTATATAACATTGTTTTTTTCCAGATGTTTACCACGCCGATGGTTTTAGGCTTGCACAAATCAAGAGAGAAAAAAACATCGGTGAACTAACCTAACCTCAATTAGCATAAAATGATATGTACCTGCGAGCTGCTGGGGGTGGCGATGCTGTACGTCCTCGTCGTGGCATTTTTATGCTCACTTTAATAAATACTTTTTGATTGAAGGTTTTGAACAACAATAATGATGAACACCTGATATCACCACAAGCTTAAATCTTTTGCTGCGAGTTCACTTCACGTTCCACTTGCTTTGGTATGCTTTAACTTTGAGATCGCTATTACACAGTGTTATGACGGTAGACATGATGGCATAGAAGAGGAGGTTAGCCAAATATAAACTTCAAATCTGGTGCAAATTTGACACAATGGGTACGGTATATAATAAAACAAGCTTGTATTAAACAGCATTTATTGTTTGTTAAATTAAGTTTGATATTTTTTGACAATTTATAAAAGAGTAATTGTTTTTTGCAAAACAATATCAGTTTAAAAATAATTTAACATCGTTATGATAGAAACAAATAATCGCAAGAAAGTTTTAGCATGCAACAAATTTTCAAGAACAATGTAAATGACATGTTGGTCCCTTGAAATTAAAATAACGCAGTTTTATATTGGTTCAAAATCCCATAAATATTGTAATTTTGTTTGGTGAATCTTTTTGTAGTATAGAAGGTATAATTATCTATAAGTGATAAGTGAAGTTAATTAAAATAGCGATAATGACTTGCAACGCCGCTGATAAATGGCTTTCTCAAGCACCCGTTGAATAAATGAACTCCAAACGAAGCAAACTACTAATATGAAAACAGTGGCATCGGAACGAGAGTTTTCATGCAAAGAAAAAACATTTCGTATCGAAATAATCGGCTAAAGTGACTCGAAACTAAAAGAAAATCGTCGCGCGATTGTGAAGTTCCATCCTACAAAACGTACAGTGAAATGCATGAAGTTCAATTTCGAGATTTGCGGATGTTTCCGCAGCTTCCAGCCTCACATACATTGTCATCATACGAAGACATAAGTACGGTAAGTTTTTGCTAAAAGTAAACGGATAAGATAAGCTTGCCGTAATGAAAATGTTTTCTCTCTATGGATATACGTTTATTCTGATGCTTTTTGTTTCCATGATTTGACTCGATGAAATATTGCTTTACCAAACATTCTTACCTTCTACCGTCCATGCTGCAATAAGTGAAAAAATAAGTAATTCGTATTTAAGATCGGCTTCTGGTTTCTATCAACTCTATCGTTTTGGGGAGAATCGGAGTGTGTAGTCGGCATAAGCAGGAGGACTGTTCGGGATATAAAGCGCACAAAAATCATTCATTACGGATACATCGAAGAGAAACACCAGCTCTTTATTAGGCACTAAATGTTGAACATGTTATCCATTTGCGCAACCATTTGGTATTTGGAGCATGGTGAGCAGCAACTAAGTTGCTGGTTTGGAACATCCTTACGGTGTCTTCGGGGTTTTCGGGGTACAATTCTGCTTCAGCTTAAGCTCGCGTAAAGCAGCTTTGGCCAGTCGCTGATCCTCCAGGGTGACGACCACCATAAGTTCTGAAAACGTGCAACAAGATTAATTACACGCAGTCACTTTTATGTTTCACTTCAATGAATGTATGGTTTCGGTTAAATTACTTACTCTTTTTAGTGCTCCAGCGTTTATAATTGGGCTGGTGAATTGGCTTTCCACCGGTGTCCATTTTCAGCGGTTTAAGATAGCACGTACTGTTCCTCCTTTGGCTGACAACGAAATGATGCCAAAAACGATGAGATGAATGAATACGATTACATCATCAGCACCGTTGCTAGGATACAGGGCGTCAAAAATTTTAATTCGAAAAGTTTTTTCTTTCACGCTAGTAGGCTGGACGCTGGATGAATGAGGAATAATATATGCAGAATGAACTAGAACGGATATAGGAAATATGTTTATTATTGAACTTTCAATTCTATGCGGATTCATTTCCTACCGAAGGAAGTCCAATGCGATAGATACGTTAATTTTAAACACAAAAGCTGCATGACTTCTCACGGCTTCAAATTCCATGCAGGACCACAGAAGGTGATCAACATCGTGGAATCCAATACCGTAGCCACAAACTTTTGTCTGAGCCAGATTAATACTCTGTAGATGTCTGGATGTGATTCGACATGTGTCGGGATATCTGCACGATCTACAGAGAGCCCACCGAACCAAGGCTGCAGGAGGGACACTGTTTTTTATTATTTTTTATTCTTTTTTTATCTAAAGCATTATTTGCAATTTATAAAATTTTGCAAAATTACTCAAAAAAGAAGGTAAGGCTATAGCCTTATGAAATTTTCAAATTTTTCGATTTTTTTTAATTTCTCAAAAAAATGGCAAGGGGTACCCCTTATGAAATTTTCGAGTTGAAAATTTTTTAAAAATTTTTTTCTGATTTTTTATTCTTTTTTTACTTTAAAGCACTATTTAAGTGAAAAGAAACTTATTGCAACAAATTCCCATCAAAATATATCACATTTAAAGTTTTTGCTACATTGCTCAAAAATGAGGAAAATTTTACATTTTCTCAAACAGGGTAAGGAACTTGGTTCCTGGAATAACTTCTGGCACAGACATCTGAGGGCATGGCTGTCCAAGAAGAAAATGTAGCCATTGGTCCCATCTATCGACCACAGGTTAAAGATTGGCGATTCGTTGGATACCGACCGAGTTATAGGCAAAATTTGGTGCGAAAATTACCCTTAGTAAATTTTCATTTTTTTGAATTTTTTGATTTTTTCATTATTTTTCACTCTTTTTTTTATTTCAATCATTATTTGAGTGAAAAGAAACTCAGTGCAACCAATTGGGATTAAAATAGAACAATTTTATTTTTTTTTGCAAAATTTCTCAAAAAAAACGTAAGGGGTAAGCCTTATGAAATTTTCGAGTTGAAATTTTTTTGAAATTTTTTTTCTGATTTTTTATTCTTTTTTTTAATTTAAAGCACTATTTAAGTGAAAAGAAACTTATTGCAACAAATTCCCATTAAAATATATCACATTTATAAAATTTTGCGCAATTTGTAGAAAGCTTCGGTTGACTCGCTAAAGACACCGAAGCCTGTGATCTCCTCAGAGGATGATCCAACAGTGTAGTACGTGCTTGTTTGGTCTAAATGGCCATACTTGTTCATGAAAATCCTCGGAACTACCCTCGGGCGAAGATCATTGGGTATGGTCTTAATTTCCATAGAGGTATTTGTTGTTAAAATGGAACTATCGGTCTCAGGAAGGACAGTACGGTTTAATGCCTGTGGAGCGCCTGTAAACCTTGGTAAACCATCAAAATTTTGCTCTTAGAACCTGTCTCTAGAAATTCTTTAAAATTTCCTATTATCAAGGGATTTGACACTGAAGAACGAACTAGAAGGCGAATTGACAGCATTTCATAACGAAGTTTGAGTGGCATCACTCCGGTCATCACTTCCAGGGACATGTTGTGTGTAGATTTCGTGCTGCCTAATGCGAGTCTAAGAGGAGAGTACCGTTGTCTTATACAGTCGTAGGATGTCTGATAGGTGTGCGCCCCACTATTCGAGTAAGTAATGACAAATATTTAAGCAAAGCGGAGAAGAGGTAGTAATAATGCAAAAAACCATATCGAAAATGAGCACAATCATTTATTATGAGAACTAAGACTAGTCCGTTTTTTTGCGCATAGATAAAACCAACTGTGTAGCTTAATGTTTAATTTCATTGAGAACTCAATTCCCTGGTAGCTTTTACGTAAAAATTTTATTTCAGTATAAAAGGACACTTAAAAATATCCTGAATTATCTGTTTATTTTTCCTTTTTTTGCAACCGTTAATCTTTTTCTTCCGCGTGTTTTTTTCCCCTCGTTTTTATTACTCTTCGCGTTATTCTACTATGCTTGGCTGGATGTGCTTACCCGTTTTCGCTACACGTCCTAGCCCGTAGTTGTTTTGAAAAAAAACCCTCCCGCGCTGGTTGTTCGATCTGTTCGTATAATCTGTCCTGCATTTTGGGTAGGTTGAATGTGTTTTTTTTTACCGGGATGCGCCTCACTGGAAGATCTCCCATCATTTTACCAAGTAATAATAAGAATTAAAAACTATTTTCCTACTTATAGGCTACTGCCTACTATTCGCTTGCTGTATTTGCGAATATGGTGTCAGCAGATGAACCCGAGCAAGATCGCCCTCGGTCGCCGGCCGCCGTACACCCCTGGCAGGCAGCTGGTACGAGCTGTTTTCCTCTTCCCGTGATAAAGCAAAGCGTTGCAGTGCAAAGTCCCAAAAATTGAATTACACAAAAGGCATAGATAAACCTTGCCGTAAGCGGACTTCTGCCGACAAAGATCTCTGCTTCATCCAAGGATACGGATAAGTAATTGATATTTCATCATACATTTTGAGACAGAGAGAAAAACAGCTCGGGCGAGCGTACGCGTTGTCACTCTGGTTCAGTTCGCACCGATGTGCTCTCGTACATCAGGAAAAGATAATGGACGTTTTTCCTTTCCTTTCCTTTCCTGGAAGTGTTTCTCCAACAAAACAAAAAAACTCCACCTATCTTTTACACTGTGTGCCCGTTTCAGCGATTGATAAATGCTTCTCATTGATTCGTATCATCCAATATCGTTCCCTTCCGAGTTCCTGGTCCTGCTGTTTAAATAGTGTTCGAGCGAATTGTGGTTTTTGTTCCGTTTTTTTGTAAAATTCAGGTCGTCTACGTAGGAGAATGAGTTTGATATTTTGCCGCCAGGTTTGCTTCTGGGTGGGCCCAAGCCTAGTGCAGGTCGATTGAATTTTGTTTTTGTTTTTTGTTCAATGTCAGTATTGCGTACCTATTTATACGTGATAGTTGAATACTAAAGGAGTTGCATCAGAACTATCTGTGAGAGGTCGGGACACAACGAGTTTAGTACCAATGCCAGCGCTAATCCTTTATGCTTTCCGGTATGTTGCCTAAGTAGTACTGCCTCCACTCAAGTCAACGATTGGGACGTATTGCAACAGGGTAAAACTGTACAGAAATCATGTATCATGTTTTTCCGAGCTTCAATAAGTAGATTGTTAGTAGCAAGAGGGCTTTTATGCTACCCACTGTTATGCACGTTTTGTTTTTTTTGTTTTTGTTCTTATGTTTTGCCCGTTCGAATTCGTTCGATTCACAAAATTTTGTTTTTCCTTTTTCTCCATTTTTAGTTGGTTCGTTTACACACCCTTTTTCCATTATTCACATTATCGCTTCTCAGATCAGTATTATTTCTTTTGTGTATGTGTATATCTTACAAACAAAACTTGCATCACGTTGCTCTTTTGTTTTTTGTTGTTCTTAGTTTGGGTTTTGCTCAATTTCTGAGTTTTTGTTGTTCCCACCGGTTCAAAAATGGGGAAAAGATGTAATGGATGTTTTGACATTAAATTTGAGGTTACATTCGAGGGGTCCGAAAGTGAAACGAACCGCGCGTGGTGCAGTGTGTATTGGTTTGTTGTTAAAATTATGGCAAAATATACAGAGATAAAAGAGATTATCGTAATAATAAAAATAAATTTAATGATAATTATTAAAAATAGTTACAGTGCAATCGCAATTGTGTTATTAGTAGCGCCACTCAAAATAATTCGTCAAACGTGATGTAGCTGCCTCAAAGCTTTAGCCAAGGTGTGTCAGTACTTGAGCGTTGTCAGACATCTGATTTAGAGTAAAAACAGTGCAAAAGAACTACTTTGCGGAGCGTGTGATAGTTTCTATATCCTATCGAAAAAAAAAAATGAACTTAGCGTCCGCGATAGCGATAAGAGAGAAATCTATTGTGAGTGAAGATTTTGGCGGCAATCAAATATGTTGTAAATTGATTCGAAACGAAATTCCACGATGCCCGCCGGGGGATGTGTAAATTACGTTCGCGTATCCGATCGTCACCTTTAACGTCTCTTTTATAGCATCTACCAATAAGACTTATAGCAAACAACAAGTTTTATAGCGGATACTACAGAACACTAGTTAAAGGACTACGCTGACCAATTTCGAACAAGCGTGCGCGATACGGACATCCTCTCAGTGTCCTCTAAGTTAGAAACAACAAACAGAAGAGAAAAAAAACTAATGCGTTCAGCATTTGCCAAAAGTTCAAGCGATCGTATGAGCCTTTTCGAAACGGGGTTGACGTCGGAAGCAATAAGTCCACCTGACTACTATCGACTGTGTGCCGTACACTCTAGCGGTTTACCAGTCGATAGTCTTCAGTTCGAAAAGTAGGCCGACAGCCGAGGGAGTGCATATACCATCTGGTTGTCGGCACCTGCTCCGACCGGTCAATCATCGGGCGGCTGAGCACATTAATCAGGGGAGCAAGAAATTATGCGCAGGGGTATGCAACTATACCGTGATTCTCTGCCTGTGTGTAGTGCCTGGGGATGGAGCAGTCTGATGTTCGACGTTTGCACTTCTGGTAACATTCGAGCTTTTTGAGACACACTCTGTCAATCGCCTACGAGCCGTCACACATGCTGGCAGGGGAAGGGTTTAAACTTGGCTAATTGACGCTTTCATCCAGGACAGTACCTCATACAGAGGTACCTCCTCAGTGAGAGTCCTTTTGTTTTTGACAAGTGTGCGGCAAGCAGATACAATCGGCAGATAAAGGTAGACTCTGTGCATGAAAGAATGCCCGCTATGCGGGCCCTTGTACAGCGAGTCCTTAACAACCGTTGTCAAACATAAGCGGAGAGTCGTATAGTCGCTGATGGTTAATGATGATGATTATCGAAACAAGAACAACTTGCCTAAGTCTCTATTGTTCTGCACTGTTTGCTGTTGAACACATACAATGCCTAGACAGGTGCAATCAAGAGATAGTAATTCATGTTTTGTTTAAAAAAACAAACGAAAACTTGAAAGCACTTTAGAACTTTAAAAATGTGTTTAAAAAAAACTAAAACATTAACCACATCGGAAACGGAAGCGATGGATGTACATACTGATCGCCTAAAAGTGTATGGCGCTATACCGGTATCGGTTTGTGTCGATCTGGTGTGAGTGTATGTATATGTGTGTGTGTGTTTCTGAGCGTTTTTCTTCCTTTAGCCGTGCTAATCTATCAACATCTTCGTGTCCTTCTATCGCTAGCGTACATTGTCGTCCGTTGAGTCACCCTCAGTCCGTACTTAAGCTTACTTAGTTCTAATATCGTGCATCCCGATCGCTGTTGTCGACGTCGTCGCCATACTGTCTACCGACCTTCGTGTCTACCCATTCGTTTTGCTGGCGACGGACGTGTAGCGACGGGCGTACTGTTTCAGCTCTAACCCGGTCCCAGTTCTCCGACGTATCCGCTCATCTTCTTCTGGCCGCTGCCACGGCAATCATCTGTTGCAGCATCGGCTCAGGACTGCAGGCCTTCGGTTCACACTGCATCTGACCGTCTCCGCCACACCTGATGGAAGGGGGGAAGAATTCATCAATTCAATATGTCTCTCGGTATATGTCTCTAGGTCACTCATATCTCAGAGCCTAACGATACTTACGTGCATCTCATGCAAGGGCCGGAAGCGGACGCAACCGTTTCACCGACGTTGTACGGCTTGCCCTGAATCTGGCAGCCGCGCTTTTGCACATGTCCCTTGTAGGCGTGCGACAGGAAGTGTGGCGGCAGCGTGGTCGTTGTGGTGGTCGTGCTGGTCGTCACGTTTAAAACGGTTGCCATCGAAACTGGACATTCGTACCGCGGACAGCAGAAACCGGCTATCGGCTCTTCGTTGCAGCCGCTAATTGGCGGTGGGCAAGACTGTTGGAGGCAGATAATATCACTGCGGAAGCAGAAGCAGAAATCGCACGGATCGTCGCGCGGTATCTGTTGGGCGGAAACGTACAGCTTGCCACCGTAGCGGCAAGTGCCGGGACCAAATGCGGCCGGATCTTCCTCTTCGCCGTAGTCATCCTCGTAGGAGGACGGTGGGTAGTGTGGTGGCATATGGCCGTAGCCGGTGTCGTAGTGCTGGCCCGGTGCTCCATACGATGGTCCGACAGTTTCCGGTTGTTGGGTGGGTTTCGCTGGGGCGCTACTATCATCAGGCAGTCCCGTAAACTCTGGTTCCTGTACCTTTTGCTGGTCGTCCTCTTCATCGTCGGAGAAGGTTGGCTTAACGGCAGCTTGCTGCTCGTCACTGTCATCGGCTGCTGGCTGCTGTGGTTTCTGTGGGAGTTCTTCGTCCTGCACAGGTGCTACTGGCTTCTCGTCCACCTTCTCGTCCAGCCTATCGTCCAGCTTATCGTCCTGTCCGAAGACTGGAGCAACCGTGGATTGCGAAATATCATCCTGAGCTGGGGTTGATGTCGATACCTCACGTACAGGCTCTTCTGCCTTGGAATCTGACGGCTGAGATGTGGTAATTGCCGGGGACGCACTTGTCACCTCAGTTACTTCATCCTGCGAAACCTCCGGTGCAAGAGTGTGTTCCTTTTCCTCATCCTGATTCAAAACGGTGGTACTAGTTGGTTGACTAGCATCTTCCGCTGGTTGAGTGATGGCGGTGGTGTTGCTGTAAGGTACTGGGGCTGCAGATGATACTGGTGCTACAGTGGATACTGGTACTACAGTTGATACTGGTGCTGCAGTTGATACTGGTTCATCTTCCTGTCGCACAGTGGTTTGCTGCTCGGTCACCTGCGAGTCCGACATCGGCGCCAGCGTTGTGTACACCTCAGCTTTAGGAGTAACTTCCTCCGATGTTTTATCTTTCGGCGATGTACTCGTTACATCCGATGTCGTGGCAGCTTTCACTGGCGTAACTGTCGTCGTCAATGTCACCGGTGTATCTTCCTCCTCTGATGAGTCGTCATCCGCGTTCAGATCGTCTGTTTGTGGTTGTTCCACTTCGTCCTGTTCTTCCTCTGAGGTAGTTGCAGCCTCCACCGGATCAGCTGGCTTGATCGTGGTCGCTGCAGGTGATTGTACTTTATCGTCGCTTTCTGGTACACTGGCACCTACGGTTTCGCTCGTTTGTTCCGGCTCTTGTTTATCGATTGGACGGTATCCTTCACTGGTTTCATCATGTTCAGGTTCCTGTGGTGCAGCGACCGTAGTTGACGTCGAACTTTCCTCCTCGCGGACTGGTTTCGGTGTTACGGTCGTTATTGGGCCATCGTCATCCTCCTCCTGGGAATCATCGTCATCGACGGGCCCTCTAGCAGTTACCGACACAACCGATGGAACGTTCTCATCCTGTGAGTCAGCCTCGGGTCTTCCCGATTCATCGAATGGTGCATTCGATGTTTCATCTGTAGACACGCTCTCGTCAGATTCCGTCTCTGCAGGCTTCTTATCTGGCGCATCATATGTTGCATTTGGCTGTTCGGGCGTAGCGAATGTGGTTGAGTGTGCAACCGCGTCTCGATCATCATCATCATCGAACTCAGGCTCTGCTAGCGGATGTTCCTGATGTTTGTCGACAGCATTAAAATCGAATTCAGTAGCTCGAACCGTAGTAACCTGGACCTCTTGCTCGGTCGATACACCCATTTTCTCCGCTTCCGTGCTTAACGACTCTGGAAGCTTATCTTCGTCCAACGGCAAACTTGTGGTCGTCTGTTTGTCTTTCTCTTCTGTAGCTTGCGCTGTGGTCGGACTGGCAACCGTCTGCTGCTCTTGCTCGAAATCTACGTCATCTTCTAATGGAGCGGGTTGTTCAGAACCTGGTGCTGGTTTGGCGGTAACGTCCGATTCCGGCTCTGGCTGCTGTTTCTTATCTTGAATCGTATGTGGCGCCAAGGTCGTCTGTGTCAGGTCATCTTGCTGATCGTCGTCCACCTTTTGGTCTTCTTCAGAATCCTTCTGGGTAGCTTCGGTAACAGAACTACTATCGTCATCCTCTTTAGTAACAGATTCTGCTGAAGTGCTCAATTCTTCCGATGTGTCAGCTGCCGTTTGAACCACTGGTACTTTCGTTACTGTTTCCTTTTGCTCATCCTCATCCTCGTCACTGGTATCAGCATCATCATTTTCGATAGCACCAAAGTCTGGTTTTTCCGTTTTCTCATCCTCTTTAACAACGTCCTGCAAAGGTGCAAGTGTGGTAGACTGTTCCGTTATTACCTTTTGTGTCGGTTTAACATCCACAGTTGCTGTGGTGGTTTGCACTTCATCGTAGGAAACAGTAGCTTTCGTTGTAGCGTCATCTTCGTCTGATTCGACTTGATCGTCAGATTGCGACACTTGATCTTTTTCCGTTTCGCCTTCATTCTGGCTGTCGAGATCCTGAGACACTCGTGGTGTTGTGGCTGCTGGCACATCTTCTTCCTTATCATCCAGATGGATTTGCTCATTATCTTCTTCCTCCTCCGATTGTTCTTCATCATGCGTCGGAATTCTTGGAGTAGTCTGTTTGTCCTGGTCTTGTTCATCAGGTTTGTCCTGTTCGTGTTCATCGTGGGCAGCGATGGGTGACACGGTAGTAACCTTTTGCTCCTCATCCTGTGCACTATCTGCTGCCACAGCACGGGTCGTTGTTGGATGTACGGTTTCCAAATCTGGTAGTGTATCAACTGTATCATCATCTTCCTTTTCGTCCTGTTCCGGTTCAATTGCTGGTTTCGCGTCAAATGCTTCACTAGGGCGAGTTGTCGTCGTTGGTTGTTCTTGTTCATCGTCAGTCTTTTCGGGCGCATTCGTTGTAACATAAGACTTCTCTGTGGTAGATTGAGGCTTGGTGTCCTGTTTATGACCTACAGTTGTTAGTTCCGGTGTATGTTTGGTGGGTGCGACTGTTTGCTGTTCATTTTCTTCAATATCGTCGTACACTGGTGTCTCGTCTGGCTTTTTAATCGGTGTAGCGATCTGATGAACATCCGCTACGATTTCGTTACTTTCCTCTGAATCATCGTGCGTGATCTGTTCACGATCCTGTTCCGGCTTCAATGGTGCAACGGTGGTTGGCGTAACTGTTACATGATCACTGTGCATAGTGGTACTCTGTCCAATATCGTCGTGTTCCTTAATTTGATCCACAGGTTCAAGTGGTACCGTTTCCTGAGGAATTTCCACTGGTAATGGCATTGCTACGTGCTGTTCCGAGTCATCCAGCGATGGCTTGAAGATAGGCTCTTCCGGCTCATCGTCGTCGTCCTGCGGGAAATTGAATCCACCATCCTGTTCTGGACTGATAAGGTTGTCATCGTCTGTTTCCTCCCTGTCTGCTGTTTGAGGTTTCACTGCATCCTGAGTAGGTTTGATGTCGTCAATCGTCGGTTTGACTGCACCCTGAGGTGGAATCTTTTCGTCTAGCGTCGGTTTTACGATCGGTTCATCTTCATCATCATCAACGCGGAAGATGAGTGAATCATCACTGGCAGATTGTACAGTTGTCTTCTGCGTAACAGTCGCTTCTGTCGTTTTGCGGATATCTTCACGATCTTCATCCGTAGCTTTCTGTACAGTTACCGAAACAGGGACGTCCGATTCCTTCTCAGTAACGAGAGCTGGAGCAGTGGTAGAGGTTTGTTCTTCATCTGCAATTGTGGTTAGTTTTGGTCCCGCTTCTTGCACAGAAGGTGTCGTTTGTTCAACATCTATCACTGATTTTGAAGTGCTCGGTGCAGTAGGCTCTACATTCTCAATTTCGTCCTTTTGCTCTTCGCTAGCACTTTCACCACTTTCGAGCTCATTGTCCAGGGCTGCAGTTGGCGTTGTTGTTGCTTGCTGCACGAGATCTTCCTCTCGGTCTGTACTGATGGTTGGAACACTCGTCGATTCGACCGCTTTGAGTTGGGTTTCGGTCATTGTTTCCCGTTCCGTATCAATGTCAGAGGCTCGAGTTGTAGTTGCTTCCGGCGCACGAATGTCTTCACCGTCCGCGACTGCCGATGGTTTATCGTCATCTTCAACTGTGCTAGAACTGTCGTCACTCTCTATATCGTTGATATATTGCTCTGTTGGTTTATGTTCCGTTGCGTCTTCTACCGCTGGCTCTACAGGGCGAATCGTCGTTTGCATTGGACGCTCTTGTTCATCATCTCGGTCGACCTCTCCTGCTATTGCTGGGTGAGTCGTTGTTGAATCGTGTTCCGGTTCGCGAACACTTTCCTGTTCGTCATCTGCATGGATTTCGTGTTGCTGGTTGCTGTCGTCTTCCGCTTCGTCAGCAGCAGGAGATGTAGTAATGCCTTGTTCATTGTCCATTACCACACCGCTAGTAGTAACTTCGACTTGGACAACTTCATGCTGCACCGAGCTGCTCTCGACCTTTTCTTTGATCGGCACAGCTGTGGTTTCACTTTCCACTGTTAATGTTTTTGTCGTTGTTGAATGCGTTTCTTCGTCCTGCACGTGCGTTACTTCCTGCTCATCTTGCTCTGCTTCTGGGCCGCGTTCGGCAAAATCACCCAACGTGGTCGATTCTTCCTTCTGCTCGGTGGTGGACACATCAGCTGATGGAGTGGTATCGGTCGGAATATGCTGTCCTTGCTTATGCAATCCTGTTGAGTGTTTTGTAACGGTCTCACTCACGGTGTCGACCAGCGGAGGTAAGTTGGTTGGCGCAGCCGTGCTCAAGATAATGTTATCATCATAGTTCGCCGTCGTTGGACGATTACCAGCAAAATAGTTAATATTCATATTCAGGAAAGGTTCGTTCGGACGCAATGGTTTAAACACCTCATCATCCAAATCGAATCCAGCGCTATCACTTTCCGCCTCCGATGGTTGACTGGACTCATCATCCTCCTCGTCTGTGGAGGTGAACTGTGAATCGGAAACAGGTGCCTTTGTCGATGATTCGGACGATTCCGCACTTACATCAGCGGACAGTTGCTCCTCGTCACTTTCGGCATCGCTTTCCGTCGAAGCTTCAGTCGATTCCACTGATACGGAACTTGCCGTGGAGGTAGTTTCCTTCGGGCAGACGTACGTGGGACAGCACTCACCGGACAGTGTCGATTTCGGCGTACAATCATCCCTCGGAGCCGCCTTGCAACGTACCATTTCGCAGTGCACGATACTGTTGGAGCAGTGGCACGCCACCTGACATTTACCACTCGGTGGTACGCTAGCACCATTCTCGTATGTGACACCGTCTATTAGACAATCACCTTCGCCTGGAATCGATTCCGGGAAAAGCTTGTCGGGACTAATCACATGCTGGTCCTCTTCAGGCTTATCCTCGACTGGGGTTGCGTGCGTTTGTACTTCAGCTTGAGCAGGTGTCACATGCTCCTGTTCTTCGCCACTTTGATCATCTTCCTCGCTATGTTGGTCGTGCTCAACCTCATGATCCTGTTCCTTATCGTAGCCTAGTTCATTCTCTTCGTTCGTTGGCTGCCCAACCTTTTGTTCGTCCTGCTCCAGTGGAATGATTGTGTTCATTTCAACCGGCTCTTCCATGTCCGCGCCAGGCTGTATATGAGTCTGTTCCTGCTCCTGTGCATCGTCCTCCTTACGGTCACCAAACGTAGGTGCATGCTCGGTCGTCATCGAGTCGGACAATACGTGCGAGTCTGCCTCTAATGGCATGTTGGGCAAAATCTCATCCTTGGGCGGTTCCGGTGTCTGTTCGATCGCCAACGGTTCATCTGAGGTGGTTGGTATTGGTGGCAGCTCGGTTACTACAACTGCTGGTGGCAACTCTACGAAGTCTTGCTCCGGCTGATCATCGGCCTTCTGGGCAGCTTCCTTCTTCTCGGTGCTAACCTCTGGTTTGTCTTGCTCTGGTTTCACGGCTTCGCTCGATGGCACGTGCGCGTGTGTTTCCGGCTCAGTAGATAGTTCATCACGTTCCGGACGAGTTGTCGTGGTGCTGAATTCTTCGGTTTCTTCTTGCTTCTCTTGACTATCGTCTTCCTTCTGTTCTTCGCGTTCATCCGACGATACAGCATCATCGTGTTCTGGCTGATGTTGCACCACATTTGTCTCCGTTGCTTCGTCGTGATGTTCATGGATCTCATTCTCCTTTTCGTCCGCATCCGCTAGTGGTACAAACTGTGGTGGAACTGGCGTCGTCATCACAGATTCGGTAATATCCTCGTCATTCCGAGCTGTCGTCGGTTCGTTTGACGCTGCAATCACATCAAGCGCTGGTTTGGGCGTGCTAGTTGCCTCCTCATCATCCTCCTCAGCTGATACCTGATCAGCTTCTGGCGCCTCCGGTGCAATCTTAGTGGGTGCAATGGTCGTTCCAGAAATGTCACTCGGAACTTCGGCATCGTCATGAGTCTCCGTGGACGTTTCGTCTTGTACTGCCTCAGTCACATGCGATAGTGCGTCCGGTCGTGTTGTAGTCACCGCAGCAGCATCAAAGGTGGCATCCACGGTAGTAGTTTCCTCCTTCTTATGCGGTACTTCGTGTCCGGGGATGTGATCACTTGCAATATCGAGCTCTTCACTGTCGGATGGCTGTGCCGTAGTCGCAACTCGCTGTTCATCGTCGACCTTCTCTGGCACCTGTTCATCATCCTCTTCGTGGCTATCGTCCGTCTGGACGTCCTCGAACTGTGGTGCCACATGTTCCTGCTGTTGTTGCTCGTCGTCCTCATCATCATCAGCCGGCACTACATCCGGAACCTTCTGTCCCATGGGTGCCATTGTTGTGCTACTTTCCTGCGTGGCCTGAGTGGTCTGAGTCGGTACCGATTCCTGTTCAGATTTTGTAGATTTCTTATCGTCATACTGCTGCTGATCTTCGTCCTTCTCCTGTGCATCATCAGCATCGTCATCGGCCGGTGTTGGAATACTGGGCACGGTGGTCGTCAGCATGGCGGCAGCACTACCATCGCAGATGTATTTGTCTGGACAGCATTGTCCTACGGCCGGTGGCAGTGCGGTACAGTTCTTGCCTTCATTCTCCAGAGGAGTGCCACACTCCTGTACGGCGCACACGATGTCACCGCGCATGCAGTAGCAGTGCTCGCACGGTTTGTCCGTCATGATCAGCGCACCATCCGCGTACGTTTCGCCGTTGTGTACACAATCCGTCGATACCGATGGCGATACCGTCGTGGTGAGGATGAATCCAGGTGTTGGGCGCACCGTTGTAGTGCTTTCGTCATCCAACATCGGGGTCGAATCTTTATCGTGATCTGTAATGTAATGTCGTAATCGTGATCAAACATTTATCCCACTAATCTATACACTAATGTGGCGAAGTATGCTTACCGCAATCGTATTTCACTGGACAGCAGACACCCTTGTTGTAGATCGGTTGGCAACCGTCGATGTGCAGTGTACACTCCTGCATCACACAGGTCGTCATGTTGCGGATACAGTAACACAGCTCACAAGGTTTTTGTGGATTTGATGGCACCTGCAGCAAAAGGGGGGGAGGGGGAACGTTAGCTTACCGTTTCATCGGTAACAGCACTCTTCCTATTTCTGCACTTACTTGAGCTCCTTCCGGATAGAAGCGTCCATTGATCGAGCAACCGTACTGATCGGGCGCACCGACCTCACTGGATGAGGTGGCACCGAGGGCGGGATTTGCCGTCGTCTGATGATCGAGCAGCTGCACTTCTACCTCCGGGCAGGTGATGACCGGACAGCACTGGTCTTCCCGCTTCTCAATCGTGCAGTCCTGCCCGATCGCCTTCGTGAACGGGCAGACGCGCAGATAGCACATCAGCATGCGATCGTGACATGTGCAGTTCAGGCAGGGTTCGTTCGTCATGATACGGTCGCCCTCGCCGTAATGATTGTAGTTGTAGTAGCATCCAGTCGATTCGCCGTAGTTTTCCAATTCTGTCTGATCACTTTCATACATCGGGGCTGTGGTGAGGAAAAAATAGTATTTGATGTTTTTTTTATACCATTTCGATACTTTCTCATGCTCATGTAAAATGCTACATCAAGTACTCATTTTTTTATATTATGGACCTGTGCTATAAAGCTATCTTTAGGCTACTTTTTACACACATAGCTCAAAACTGATTCGTACCACAAAATAGAGTTCCGGAAGTGGGAATGCTCATTTGCTGTTTTCACACCGTCCGCCTATTCACACAACTCCGAAAACAATGGCGGAATGAACTACTAATCATAAACTTCAAGAAATTTAGCGTCCGTTGTGACTAAGCGATACATTTATAAGCTTAGAAAATTGTCCTCGGACGAAGAAACTTTACCAGTTTGTAAAGCAAAAAAAAAACAAACAGATCTAGTGTACATCAATCTCACGCTAAGATGACTGAAATAACCTCTGAATTATATGCCACGGTTTATGTTCGACCTACAGGCACAGTAGCCTTGCTAGTGGGTGTTGAATTAAATGTTTATTTTTTTCTCTCTCTTTTAAGTCACTCTGAACTGTTGAATATGCCATTATATTGTCTCCACCTTTTTGCGGCTATTTTCTGTGGATACAGTGCAAAACTGTGCCACAACAATGCATCGCTTTTCCGCTGTCGGTCCAGTTGAAGACATGCCTTGACGTATAGTTTCACGCTGATTCGTTACACTGCCGGAAGTGTGCAGAAGGTAAATGGTAACCTGCAAAATATTGCCTTATGACAGTAAGCAATAATGAGTATCTTATACAGACACCTTCGCCAACTTCATTTAGGAGTGGCTCAATTTATAGGTTTTAAGTACTTTAACGAGATCACTATGTTCGCCATCAATCAAAACATTGTTCGACTGTAGTCAGTGCAGCGGTTGGCGATCGAGATATAGACTACGGTACCGGGACACCACCCCAATCAACGGTTGTCTTCCGCAATAGTTCAAGGGAAAACTCTCCCTTATATTTCCGATACTCGACCTTCTTCGAGCCGGTGCGATGTGTGCGATTGCTGATGACAGATAGGTTGGTGGTGGTACGTGATATCTTTGTTCCGAAATCGGATTGACGGTTTGTTTATACACTTTCTTCCCTGATTTCTGCAACTGCTTGTGTACATACAGGCAGACGCAATCATCCAAACGAACCGTACATTCTATAAATATTAATACACAATCATGTTATGTGGTCGACACGTAAAAGCACGCTCCCTTTTATTATTTTGCCTCGTTCCGTTTGCCATTGAAGCAGGATTCGCATTACAAGTTAGGGCAGCCAAGACGTTCTGTGCGTTGTCAACTGTCAAGTGATTGCGGAAACGTCCAACTTTGTGATACGGAAGTAGAGTTGGGGTAAGTTGGTTGTAAAACAAAATTGGGCTAATACATATATATGGGGCATACACCTATATCATATCCCATTGGTAGTGATTTTATTTGATATCCTGACAATTTGTTTGGAGATATGAAGAAATCTTGGGGAATAAAGAATATAATGTTGGAAGATGTGGAAATGGAATGGAAGTTAAGATTTTGGTCACAATCTTCTTTATTTGTTAAATAGGTCAATTTAGTGTCAACCAAACAAAGAAATACTGCTGTTATACTACTATCAAGTGAAAGTCTGGTATTTCTATTAAATCTGACATATGGGCTAGCAAACACCCTCACTGAAGAACTGTCCATACACCCCTACCTCAGTAATGAATAATGAAGAGACCGGCTCTGCCTATTCCCCGAAGATTTTGGAGAACATGATTTATTTCGATAATTAACCTGCATGTCCGTTTTGTCTGTTTTGCACATCTGTCACATAATTCGATCGGGATGCAATCGGATAAGAAATCGATTGTCGGATCATTTGCGAATATTGGACATTGCGAAGTATTGCAAAAATTCCAACAAAAATCTTGAATGTTTTGCATTTGTTTTGCTTAATATTGAGATAAAATGGTTTTTGGTGTAATGTTCGCTATATATTATCAAACTAGACTTTATTCCTCTTAAGTCTTCTTGAGGATAAACGCAATGTCTTGGGTAAACTGGAATTTTAAAATTAAAGGACATTATGTTGAAGTTATTAAATATGTTCCATATTTACATATTCCATGTCTGAAGCTGTTAAATATGTTCCAAAGAAGGACTTCTAGTAAAAGAAAAGGGATAGCTTGCAGCGTCCAATATGTGAGAGACAACTTACGCCACGTATCCAGCGGGAAGACCTATTTCCTATGCTACTGTGTGTTGTTTTGATGAGCTAATCTATATGTACGTTTATGTGAAATTTTAGACTCAAAAGGGTCTAACAGATTCATTAAGAAATCAGGAAAATTGGAGAGAAAATTAGACCGATGCCTGCATTAGGGGAGAATAGGACATCTCCCGTCCTATCTCCTGAAGGCAACACATTCGCAAAAACGGGAAGAGGGTTCTCCCTTGGATTAAGTTTATTTAACACCTTCAGACGAACGTTACAGACAAACAAGGCAACAAGGCATCCGCAAATCGCCCACACGTAAACCAACACGGGCTTGATTGTGTGTTTTTGGGAAGCGTGGTGTGTCGAGATGAAGTTTTTGATAATTATAATTGACTGTGAGATTTGGTAAAAGCAGCCAGATACTTGACCGTCCGGTGGGTTGGTTGCATTATTTTCGGGGACCCATTTATCATTTGTGCCGATTTTATCGTATTGACACGTGGTACACAGAACCATTGTCTGGGTTTATAATTGTGTCCGATCCGAGCAAATCCGCATCCGCAGTGTGGAAACAAATTACACCAAAGGGTGGGGAGATCGGCGTATGCTTACGGTGTGACTAGATTTCACATTCTTCCTCTTGCTTCCGATGTTGTTTGCGGTGACCTGGTCGTGCCCGGTACCGTTATGAAAATATTCGATTCCCGCTCAAAAAGCACCCTCCTGCTCAGTATTCTCAGAGCATCTTGCAACCGATTGTCATGGCCTGGCTCATTACGGTTGGCAAACACACGCACACGTGGCCATGGAAAGGGTGACTAGCAATCAAGCGAAAAACAAAATAATAAAGGAAACCACACGTCCAGAGAAGCTGAGATGCGGATAGCCGTAAGTTTTTGTGTTTTTCTCTCTGTTTACGTACCCACAAGCCTACCTTTTGCCCTTCCGAGTCAGCACATCGGGGGGGGGGAGTTGAAGGAAGAAAAAAAAAACATAACAGACAAGAAATTGAACAACTTGTCTAGCTAATTGCACACGGCCACAAGACGCCTGTCCAAAAATAATGCACGACGTGAGGATTACTCATGAGTATAACCTCCCAACAAAAAAAAAAACAAGTGACGAACGACACATTCATTACTCCTCGTGTCATTTGTCATCGAATGCTGGATAAGCGCTTTTTCTATAGCGAGGGGAATGAATTGGAAGGATCTCCTGTGATTGCTGCTAGAGCGATACGTCTAGAAGACACATTCTGTATAGCAGTAAGTAAATAATCTTCTCCAAAGGTTGCTCTTCTCTTAGTCAGTAATCGAACGATTTGTTTAGTTCTTCATGTGATTAGATGCGAAATATCCATAGTCACTGGATGTCTATCCCTGGTTTTTTTCTTGCTGTTCTTGAACGTTCTACGTTCAGGGACACAGTTGATAGGGGGAAAAAAGTATTTTGAGGTTTGTTTATTATTATTAGCTATTTCTTCTACAATACCTTGCTATATAGTAGGTAGAGTTTGTAATCACACCGTTTGTTACTTACCGCTGTTAGACGCTGGTACCAGAGTTAATGCTATTGCTATTATTAAATAAACCATCGTGTGGTGGTCGAGCCCAAACAGGCCCGAACTCCTGATAATCATCCTGAGCGTTGAACTGTGATGTTTGCTTGTCTTCGTATAAGATGATCGTTGGTACCTAGTCAAAAGAAGAAGAATTGAAGAAAAAAAACAAAATAATTAGTTATGTACAATGTAAACATCTTGGTCTTCAAGGTTATCAAGTTTACAGTATATTTCTTGATTTTATAATATATTTATTTAATTTTATTATTAGTTCCAAACAAGAAACAAACATAAAAGTGGGTTTTTGTTCTTTTCTCTTTTTTTTGGGAAAACGCCTTAGGGTTTTTGTTTTGCGCAAGGTGACGAACCCACACTGTCGTGGATAGCGTGAGAGTGAAAAAGTGGCACACAGCGTTTATTTTGAAATAAGCTTCCTCTAATCCAGGGAATTGAACGATCCCGCTTTCTCTGTAATGATGGGGGGGAAGGCATGAAGGCAAGCAAAAGCGTACTAACATATACGCCGATATACGCTGAGCATGAAACCGTAGCATCCTTGGTTGCGTCGAAAATTTCATACATATTTTAGAAGAATACTGCACAAGGTACGGAGAAGAGAGTGTCACGTAACGTCAAGTTTTTGTTGTTGCTCCACCAATGTTAACTTCCGTGCTCAGTAAATGCATAAACTGTCCTCCCTCCCTCCCCCTCCCCCCCAAGCGTCTTATGGACGTTTGCGAGGAATTCATGTCACTGAAGTAGAAAGGCTCTGGTGCAAGTACGTGGCACACGTAGCCGACGGGTGACCGGAATAAGCTTACGGTAAAAACTGGTTCGCCGTGGTGAAGGCACTGTGTTCGCCTTTTTGCTTCGCCCGCTAACCTTTTCCTGTGCCGGTGTGGAAAACTTCACGAACGCGGACGCAAATTCCGACCGGCACGAGCATTCCGGTGAAAGTCGTTTGCCAAATGTGTGTATGTGTCAAAGACGCGCAAAGTGGTGTGCAGTGTGAGAAGTAGAGTGGCTTCACGGTCAAGTTTATACGAAACACGGTAGCCGTACGAAAAGTAGATCGGTTAAGCGATGCAGCGTTTGGCACGTCCATGAACCTCCATGGAGTAGGTCAAGTCTTTATGTGTGCAATATTATATATATTTTTTTTGCTGGAGTTAGTTGTAGTTGCCTCATTATGTTGGAATTCAATGGTTGTATGGTTGCTTTTCAGGGTTCAGTAACCTGAAGTTAAATATTTTTTATTCAGCAATCAGGAGATACTGGAATCACTTCAACGAACATCAAGTATATCGTTTGAGGTAGGCAAGCGACAAGGTTCATAAAACAGAGCAAAAATTCTACTATAAAACTATTATCCACCCATCACGATACGGCCGCAGTCAAGCAACAAGCTACAAACACTGGAAAAAAAAGATGTAGTCAGTCGAGAATGTGAATATCCCAGTGGATGTCTCGTGACTTCTGTTGACCGTTAGAAACTGATGGTGGGTTGAGTGTTAAGCCACCACATACGTATCATCCCCCATAGCGTGTCTGCACGGTTTGCAGCCGTACGCCCCAATGCCCAGAGTCCGGTCTGCACCGGTAACTAAATACTAACATTTAACGGCACTTTCCTGGAGTCCGTTGCGTTGAATACCTTGTGCGATCATGGCACACGGGTGGTGCGCGTGAGCGAAAACCGTAAGAAGCGCCCCACCTTGGGCTGGCCTTGGGGTGCGATTTCCAGATTGCAGAAAGCAGACGCAGAGGGAAAGATTTGTGTTTGCAGCAGTTTTCTCTACAGCGCGTTTTCGATCGTAACGAATGCGGCGATCTTATGTGCGTGTTATCTGCTGCGCCTGGGAAAAGAACGCCTCTCGGTGGTTGGCTAATTGGATCGGCGATTGAACGCCACTTTTTTCCTTCTATTCTCTATGTGCTGGTTGGGTGTACAATTTCTACGGAAGGTGGTGTTTAGCAGCGAATTATCAAGGATTAGGAGCAGGTATTGTGAGTGGTAGGTACAGCGAGCAACCACTGTAGAGTCCGTAATTGCTAGGGGGGGCTACTGGTAGCCATTTGAGTTGTTAAGATAGATGATTTGTCAAGTGGTTTGTGTGCGATAGCTTCAGCAAATTGTCATATTGATGGCTCCAAGTACATGAAGACAATCGGATTATCAAATCCTTTCCAGATGAAGTTGTTTATTTTTCTTTCAGCCTTAAGTTTTAACCACCACGCAAAGTTGCAAATGTGATTTGAGGATGTCCTACGTGTTCTTCGTACCTGACGTCTACAAGTTTCGAAACTGTTGCTATTCTAATTGATGACTTTCGAGTCTGTTAACTAGCTAACTACCGTGGCAAATTAAGAATCTCATGATTGAATTTCGATTAAGTAGTCGACATCCGGTCTGTCGTTTTGGTCGATGTGTGTATTCTTCGTTCTTGTTAAGGTCACACCAAAAACCCGTGAGACCTTTGAGGGACAAATAGCGAAAAATCGCCACCAGATATTGATTCACACGTCAACAACGGCAAGTGGTGGTAATAAATGTTTTGGTTTTGTTGCGCTAGCTCCGGAAGATTGATCTCATCTCACAGAGCTAAAGCTCTGTGAGAATTGTTTTGAATTTGTTCTTTTCTTGTTTTGTTTTTTTTCGTCAATTCAATAGATTCGAAGGGTCGTTCAAAAATTCTGCTAAATTAACCATCCTAATAAACTAATTGCAGGTCGGTAATTTTGTATGATGGGCCAATTCCTTTACGATCATCATTGACGTTGAGGTAAGTTAGCACCTAAATTAGTCTTGTTCGGATCGATTCACTATGCGGTTGTGAAGACCTCGTTCCTCAAGATTTTCCTCACCTTTGTGTCAATATTATGCTTTATATACAATACTTCCCATAATTTTATAGCATTCACATACTGATATATTGATCTTGTAAAATCACAAAACAAGCTGTACTTAGTTATCTTCCCTTATCCTTAGAGTGGAAATAGATTGGCGGTAAAATACTTCACCGCAAAAAAATTGCAATCGCTTGTATTACAATGAAGGCTAATGCTGACGGATGCAGATTTTAACACATTGCACATGGTGGAGCACCGCGTGTGAAGGTCGCGAATGTTCGTGCCTGATCATGCCATCGCAATGGGGGAGACGAATATGTCTCTGGAACACTCGTACCTGGAAGAGTTTTCTCAACTCTCGACGAGGGAACCGACTTTTTTCCCCTGGAAGCGAATTCTTCTCACGTTGTCTTTCCTACGCGGGCGTTGGATACCACCGTGAGACGCTCTAAAAGCACTTCAGATGCCTGTTCGGAAATGCGATAGCGGTGAGAGATTATGTCAGAATCTTTCTACCTTCTGCTTTAATCGCAATTTGCAAAAGGCCGTACTAAACATGCTTTGGTTGGTTGAAGAAAGTATAGGAACTGAGTACTTAGAAGTGTATTTTTATTTTTAACCAGAGCATTAATGCTTGAAACGTCTTCAGTATTGAAACGTCAAAGGTGTAGTTAAGTTACAGGACTTTCATATTTTTATTCACTGAAGAATATTTAAAATCCTTGAAGAATATTTAAAATCCTTGAAGAATTTCTGCCCTATGTGCTTTAACTTCAACTATCGCTGTATTTTTATTTTTGTTTTTTTTCTGTTCTTAAGCTGCGGGGCCACGACAGTTGAGACTTTCCCTCAAACTTCCTCAGTCACTCAATTCCCTCAAAAAGCGTCTCAAAACCAATGTTCCCGTGGCCGTTTGAGGTTTTCCTCAAATTCTGTCACACAAACAATCACTCATGCTGCCTCTCTTTTCGTCAGCGACAACAAACAGTGTTTGACAAATGCTACGTATTTCATGTAATTGTAATCTTTGTTCGAAGGTGTTTTTTGATCAATTTAATGGAAAATATGGTCAATAAAATATTGTTTTATGGAAAAGAAAGTATTTAAACATTTTATCAATCAAAAGAACGAAATTCAAGGGTAGTCTTTCGCATAAAAAGTTTAGTTTTTAAATTAAAACGTATACATAAATTGTGTCACACACTGTGCAACAAATGAACAATTTACAGTCGCAAAAAACCAAAAAAAATAAAAACACAAATATGGTGTTAAATTATAATTGATGTTAATTTTAGTTCTTCAGTAGGTATTTGCATTAACAATGCCACAAGAAAAGTGTACTTTCATTGAAAAAAACCGCAAACAAAAATATGTTTTGTTTACATTCTGAACAGCTGAGGCATCGGAACTGTCAAAACGATTCCTCAAAAAAAGTCTCAAAAAGTTTTTGAGGTTTTTGTTGATCGGCCAGGTTTTCCTCAAAACGCAAATCCCTCAAAATCACTCATGAGTTCCTGAGGTTTTGAGTTCTGAGGGAATCCTCAACTGTCGTGGCCCCGCAGCTTTACATTCCACCAAGAGTGATATGCTATAACAATCTTGATCCGGGGAGTTCATTACCGGCTTTAGAAGCATTGCCGTATTGCCGAGAAGCAGAAGATGGTACTTTGACCGGCTCGGTACGTGATGTAGCCGTGACAATGCAATGCAGAATTCTCTTGAATCTCGTAAGGTTCAAGTAGATACATAAAATTGCTTAGTGGGTGGGGAGGGTAAAACGCAAAGTTGTTCGGTCCACTTGGACGATCGTTAATGGTTTGCCGGCTCCTGTCAATTCAGCACGTCGGCCTCTCCAATATACATGCCGTGCTTTGCACCCATGCTCACCTTGGCGACCCAAAACCGGGAATCGCGTCATTGGAAAAGAATAATGTTGCCAATCCGTGTCCGTGCACTTCTGGCTGTCCACTTTCTCCACGGGAAAGACAAGGGTTTGTGACAAGCGGATGATGTTATGTGTGCGTGCACACCTACATATAGACACACACACAGCCGAGCGTGCGCACATGAACATACGCACGCACACACGATTAGGTTATATTTTTCGGGGTGAATGTTTGGTTTTTTTTTGTTTCGCACTCTCCCCCCCCCCCCGCGCACTGTGGAGCAATATTTTGTGCATTTTTAGCGCGTTTCACCGATCGAAGTTCTTGTATCGGAGTTGACACAAAACCCACGCCTAGCGTGTTGTTTCCCCCCTAGAAGTCTTTGTGCATGTGTGTGTGTGTGTACACGTTTTGGGGGGAGATAGCTTACCCAAAGTTCGTTAGGCATTCCGTACACATGCGATTCTGCTGCATGGGGGAATGGGTATAGAAAAGGCCATTTTTTTTCGTAACTCAAAATCGAATCAATTTCGTTTAATATGCCTAACCGGCACGGAACCCACTAGATTTTCGAACGTGTGAGCTTGCCAGCTTGGAAATTATCATTCCGCAAACGTGTGTTTCGACCTGCTGATATTTTTCGCAATGTTTTTTATTTGTGGTTTTGGTTTGAAGTTTGATCACTGTCGGTTACTATCCCTTGTGCAGGGTGGTCTACAAATATATATTTTTGGGACGTTTAAACTAGTTTCATTTTCGTGGGGTTTTCGCTAGTTCTTGTCACTTAATTGAAACGATATAGACCAACGAGCAGAAGCATATCAATTTGTCTTTTTAAATTTAAAAAAATATATAAAAAGAACTGTCCGGCTCTCTACCAAGGTGTATAAAAACAAGATGGAGCAGAAAATATTAAAAACAATGGGAAAAAACACATCTAGTGGTTTATCGAGCTACAATCACAGTATGAGATAGGTTTACCAAAAAAAAAAATGTCGGTCGAAACTACATATGTATATGTGTACGGCAAAACGGTAAAAAAAACTCCATCATCCCAAGCATGTATTCCGACAATCATCTAATCACCGTTATTGCTTCCGTTCTTGCAGCTGTTTGAGACAAAAGACAGCAAGCGTCATGTGTTTGCGGTGAACTTGGAGTCTGGTTGGTACGGCCATCTAGACAACCATTATGAAAGGTAATAAAATTTTTCTACCGGTCGTATCTCTCGAGCACCCGATATAGCCGTACAGAGAGCTAGCGCAAGTATATCAGCTAGTCCCTCTAGCACACTGAAAAATTTGGGAAACAAATTGACAATTTTCAATTGAAGCCCGGCCGCCGCCATCTCCGGCGCTGGTTTTCGGGTGTTGGAACACACAGGGAAGAGACCGACATACACGTCTCGGCCTAGTTTGGCCTTTCCCCACCCCCCGCTTTGCGGACCGGAACTAACAACCTTTGCCGCGAACGTGATTGGCGTGGGCAGAGCTCGGAAATACACTCGGTACGCGTGTCCGGCTCAGCTAATGTCTGGACTGGATGCAAAAGCATTGCGTCATGATGAGGGCGGTTTTTTTTTTATTCGAACAACTGCGACAGTTTATGTATTTTGTTGTGTGAGCCTGGCCCTAGCTCGAGGTCAACTTTGTACGTCTATCAATATAGCTGTTTCAATTGTTTAAACAGTTCAAACTGCTTTCTGGCATGTATTTAACACATCCCTCCGCGGTACTGTGTGCCGGCTGTCTAGCCACGGTAATACCTTTCAGTTTAATAGCTCCTGGGTAATTGGCGAATCATTCTACATGCCACAATATATGATGCATGAGATGAGGGTTTTTTTTTGTATATTTTGGGCTGAGCTGAGCTCTTGCGGTTGTGGTTAGGAAGTTTATTGATTTTTCACGGCGTTACCAAAGGTAGCCGCTTTACATAATTAAAATGCTCTCTCTCTCTCTGTCTTTTTTTGTTACACAGTTGAAAGATGCGAGTGACACAAGGTGTATATACCTGGCCCGAACTTGCCTTGCCTAAAGATAATATTTTTCCAAGGAATTTAATCTAATTAGCTTATTACACTCCCAGAATTGCTAGAAATCTATCCCTGCTTAATGAAGATTTCATAGTATTTGTAATTTCCCCGTCCACATCTGCTCATCGTCGATAATACTGTTCAGCGCACACCGTTTCGCCGATGTGGAATGAATTGTTCACCGTACCCCGGGCATCATGATGTAGCGTATCTCGGTACCGGGCACGCAAGCAATGATCGCATGATTGATATTTGTAAATTTTGCGGCCATTTTGGGGGCTTCTTTAAGTGTGGTTTTTTTTTTGTTTGGTGCGGTTTTTCATCTGTCTGAGGTTTTGTTTACACGCGCAAAGGCAATTGGATTGTAATGGTTTTACATAGATTCGCTGTCGAGAGGCTTCGTCTATTCTTCTCCATGCGGCAAACTATTGAAGCGCTTCCTGAACTGGTGAAGTTTTTGAGCAGAAAAGTTCGTTGGTTCGGTGAGCAATATTTTAGAACCAGATCCATTTGGTGGCGTTGCCCGTTAAACCCCGTGCCTTTCGAACGCCACGGTTGCTATGCTAAGGTGACGCTTCCGCCCTTGCGGAACGAACTGCTGAGCGATGAGGCAAATTGGGCATTACCAAGTGGTAGGATTAAACAATAATGAAAAAAAACAAACAACGTAAATTCATACACATACACATACGCACACACATACACTAAAAAAAATATAACTTTACAAACCTCGGCTGGGAGGAAATATAATGCAAGGCCAGCATCATGGATTTTGGCGATGAGCAACAAACCGGACAAGCGCCACAATGCACGAAGCGTCTCTAAATAAACTTGAAACAGCAGATCACGCTGATGAGCCACCGAGCTTCACACACATACACACACACACAACCCGGAAAGTCCAAATAACTATCGAACATTATCATTATCATCATTTTCCTCTTTCGCTTCCTCCATTCCTTCCTACTGATCTGAGCTTAGCGCTGAAGTGTATGGCATTATAGGTGGGAGCTCCCGTCGTCATTAGACGGGAGCAGAGCACATCACAAGCAATCACCATCTAGTTTAGGCTGGTTTTGCTGCAATTTAAAGATTACTTGAAGATGGTTCTTCTTGCGCATTTAACATTTCGGGATCACGATTCGCAATATCATGGTTGGCGACCCCATAATGGAGAGCGGTTGTTGTTGCGATGATTTCGCATTTGTCCCGGAAGACTTGCATGAATTAATTATTCCATTCGTCTAAAGTCGGCAGACTTCGGGGTAATCTGGAATTGTTCGGATCTGTTCGACATTCTCACGTTTTAGTTTTCACAAGTAGCGTGCAGCGCTGGAAAGATCAGCCGCTGATGATGTTCCACTTTGGCGTTTGTCGCAAATCAAACCGCAACCGCGGCGTCTAGCTACAGTAGGCCAAAAATTTACTCAGCATCATTAATCAATTAAAATAATGCTGGAACAGGCTGCACCTTACCCTCAGAGCACGATGATGGTCAGAGATGCAAATGAATGTTTCGTCTAGTAATCTCTCCAAATTTGAAGTATTTCATCGGTTGTCCCATTCAAAGCCATTCCAAGAAGAAAAAACCTATGTTGTAATCTTTTATCTGACTCCACTCGATGGTACGGGAGTTCAGGAGATATTGCATCCTGGCGCACTCGTCTTCGATACAGTCAATCGTTGAGGATGTTCAGAAATAAGCAAAGCAAAACCGGAATTAAAATGATTCCAATACTCATGTAGATGGTTGGGTGTGTATGTGTGTCTATTTTGAAGAAAATATCTGCAACTATCTGGTGTTAAACCAGATGTTGTTCTGCTTTAATTCCATTCCACATTCGCCGCTTACGGCATGTGCCCAATTTCCCAATTTCCCCATCCTGCCCAGAGGTCTACCGAAGAAGTGCTAATCTTCCGGCGATTGTATTTGTGTGTGTGTCTGTTACCACTATACTCGCTGTAATCGATCGGGTTGAGAAATGTTCGGTAGTAATAGCACTACTGACGCATCATTACAACCACTTGAGCCGTTCGGTTCACAATTCTCTAGTAGTTCGGCGATCGGCGTGGTCTCGTGGGTTTTTTTTTTGGGGCAACGAAATTGAGTAGAAGCTAGCGTACACATAATGCCTTTTCTAGGTAAGTTAAGCTGTCTGGTTTCAAGCATGTGCGAGATGAGCAAAGCTGCAGGGAGTTACGGTTACGACGAATAAGATGTTGTCCAGTAGTAATCTCTTTTTGTGGAGGATCTTGTCTAAAGTGTTCTTATGCTCCAATGCAATGGAGGTATATTTCTAGAGTACCAATAGACGTCTGGGTAAGATATTGCTCAATCACATCCAGTGATATGTGTCGATTATCATCGAAGAAATGAAGTAACACAACCTACACAATGTTTCTTTCTTTACGTCTTCGGGCGCGTCATAGACCACCAGTACTTTGTGGTGTGACCATGCTAGGCTTTGTTTATCAATACTCCTAACAATGCTAGTGACAACTTGTAAATGAGTGGAGTACCGTAATAAAACACATCTTGACCTTAAAATTATTGTAGTGAAAGGATAGAAACAGACCTACATGTTCTGGCACAAACTTCAACAACATATCGCCATGATGACGACAAAATCAAGGTACACATAAATGGAAGAACCGAACGCTAATCACGCTCCGCTTGATGACCGATGATGAGTTTTATAACCTACTTCTCACCGTTGGAGGTCAAATCGCCTTCTATCTTTCGTTACTTTCCCTATCAGGGACCGCGCATACAGCGAGAAAGATGAAGAAAATTGCAAAAAAAAACACTACATGACTGCTAGTGAGAAGCGAGGTAGAAAACTATTAAAGATAGATTTAAAAAATCTTCCACTTTGGTCGAGACCCCCGAAGCGATGTTCCGGATGCCAGCAGTGCTTCGATAATTGGAAAAGATTACTCGCAGGGCTGTGGTACAATAATTAAGGAGGTACCGGTGACAAATAGGAAGGGATTACCAATGAGGAGCACAAGAGACATCGTACCGAAATAGGCTGCAGCAACATCATAACGTGTATATAGGCGTTAGTAATCTCGAGTTCCAGATTTAGCCAACCCATAACGTAATACAACGCTAGTGGATTAGCTTTTCTAATCACAAAATGTGCAGTGCCTTCAACTGGTAAAAATAAAATAAAAAGAACCTAACAGACGTAGATCTCACGATCTTTGGATCTTTTGCCACCACAGCAAATCACACCGTTTACCTACCAATCATCCCTGGGCGACGGATCGATATTGTTGCTAAAGGTTCCCAGCTCCAGGGTCATCGCAAAAGGCCGAAAGCACGCTTTCTCCGAACGTCCCTTCCGAGCGTGTTGCATGAAATAGAACAGCATGGGAATGTAGGTATCGCGAGTCCACGCCGTACGGAAATCCGTTGGTGGTGCGCTATTTCCGGGACATCTTAGCCATTGTCAGGCTTTAACTAATACGGTGCTACGGAGCCTGCGGGCCTCTGGGCAGGATGCATTCCTGACCTTATGGTCTGCTAGAGTGGAGCTGCTTGACTCACACAAGCTTTCTGCACCGCTACCTGTCACACAGTCATCTGCGTCCCCAAGATCCCAAGACATGTTCGATCTGGGTGACTCCTGTTTGAACGTCCCATACACTCCGTCTTAAAACACGAGTCGACTTTTCGCCTTCTTCAGAATGACCCACGGCCGTCGACCATTTATTTCCTTACATGTTTCCTGTCCTCTCCCCATCCCCCCTTCCCTCCCTCTCAACAAGCGGAAAAAGAGGTCAGCAAAGCAAGCCCCTGGACCCGGGGTGAACCATAGACGATCGAGCTCCAGGTCTTGATGGCAATCGGTTTCACCGCACCATCTCACTTGCGGTCGTGACTGTCCCATGAGTTCCAACACATCCTAACCTCGTGGGGATCTTTGGGAAACTGGCGCGAGCATCACTCGTCCGCTCAGCAGCTATTTACTTTCTTATTGTTGGGGCTTGTTTTCGTTGCTCTCTCGCCGGCTCTTCGTTTCGCAGCACTTCGACTTCGATTTCCGAAACGAGGCAGGGAAAACGGGCTTTTAATGGCACGTAGCGGAGGCATACATACATGCATCGATACATCGGCGATAGAGGTAACAGAAAATTCGAAAAGAAGACACGTCTATGCATCAATCGTACGCAACGTATAAAGCATGAGGGATCCGTATAGTGTACCAACTGCAAAAGTGGGAAGAGAAAATAGCCAGAAGGGTAGTGGATGCTGTGGATGGACCCTGGGACCTATCGAGAAATGATACATAAAGAAGCACATCTTGGAAGAAGAAAAGTGCCTAAGAGCGGAATAAGAAGAAGGAAGGGGAATAGTTGGGAGGAAGAATGGGGGGAAAGATCAGCATGACCATTTCTATTTCTTTCCTCGTTTGGCGCGTTGGTATTTTGGTGTATCTTCTAATACTTGCGATCTTATGTGTTCGTCCTCTAATTTATTTCAGGCCCCCCCCCAACCCTCGGGGGCCTCGCACACATCTACCTGGAGAACCAGGCAGAAAGATCCGATTTTGCTGCATAACCTAATTTTCGGCTGTCCGCCTGTCCATTTCCCATTTTGGAATGCGGGAATGGACACCATTTCGCAGAGTACCAGTCAACACACACACACACACACACACACACACACACACACACACACACACCAGAGTGTTTGCGAGATGCTGCAGCCGATATAATTATCTTGCACTGCCAAGGTGTATATATATTGCCTTGCGCAACGAGTGTGAAGAAAATTCCTTGGAAATGGTCAGTTGTTGTTTTAGAAGTTTTGTGACGCAAAACTGCGCTTGTTTTACCTGTATTGGTTAATTCTGGTTCGATAGCTAGGCGATCGTCTAAGCGTCGTCTTAGATTTGTTGCAATTGTTGGAAATAGTGCTCAAGGATCGCCATCTTTGATGTATAAATTGAAATCGAACTGGCATGTGCGTACCCGTACCGAATGTTCTGACGAATCCGATGCATTGATGCTGATGTGTATGTGCCGGTACGGTCAGTCCAAGTCATAACGGTATCGATGGTTTGGTCGCAGCAAACCGGACCGGATGGATCATTCCCAACCGTAGAAGGCGTACGGATAGAGTGTACCGATATGCCCGTAGTGTACATTACTCAAGCGATTGTAGGGTATAGTACGGTAAAAAGATAGATTCCGTACGGCACCATTATACCCACCACCAGCCTGTCAACTGTCCGTTTTGACCACAATCTAAGCAACCTAGATTGCGCTCCCACCCAAGAGAGAATGTGTGCGGCGTGCCGCGTGCGTCGCTGGATGGGTGCAACCGACTAATATTGATCTGGCCCGCGGGGTCTAGCCGATGGAAAAGACCATTTCACCATCGGGCTGGAGAAAAGCAAATATTACATCAGCCTCCAGCTCCAGTGAGAAGACGGGTCGGTTCGGTTAAAGCTCGCTGGCTATACGGTAAAGAACAGTAAATGATATGTTGCCGATGCCTAATGCACTGTTTGACGATTTCCACAATGTCATGTTGGTGCTTTTTCTTTTGCTTTTTTTTGTTCAGCGGGGGGTTTATGTTTTTTTTTTGGTGCACAATCAACAGAGACCGTGTACCGGATAAGGGAAAAAGAATGTAGAAAATATGACAAAAACCGTGGCTCCCTAGCAGAGGGAAGAGACCACTATATCGTCTTCCACGCAGTGGTGTATCAGTAGAATGTGTATCGCAAATGTATGTCAAAACCTGAAATGCCGTAAGAAAACTGATTAGTACGATCGGTAAGCTGGGTACTGGGTCGGGAGGATGGACCGTGTACACTTGCACATATATTTGTGCAGGGATGTTTGTAGATGCCTGGTCAAGTTGGCAGTCGCACAGCATACACACGAGCGTCCCCTAATGCCCGCCCCGTGTGGCAATCTACCAGCCGAGGCCGAGGCTAGAAATTCAATAGGTCACCCCAGCAAAAGAATGGTGGCCCGAACCTGATTAGAAAGCGATGGCAGAGATGATGATCGTTACACTGGTTCTATACGCGCAGCACCATCAAACGCGATGCAAAGAATTAGTGTTCAATGCCCCTCCGCATGTCTTTAATGTCTGTCCATTTTCCAGTTTTCGAATCTTCTGCTGCACACTACAGCTGCGAACCGATCGGAAATGATCGGCCTGTTGGACACATTCACCTACGGGAAAAGGGGGTGCCGTTTGTGCATAAATTCCCTGTGTGGCATAAAGGAATGGCGCAAGCGTGCGGCAAGACCCCATTTTGCCTCCTCTGCAAGGTGAAGGGATGATAAGATGCGGTGATGGTACCTTTCTCCAACACGAAGAGATTCTGAATGAAGGTTTTAGCGGTTGCTGCAGCTACGTTTCACCAATCATTACGTTATTCGAACGGCTTTGGTGTGCTTGTAACTGACTTTTTCTTTGTTCCAGAGGGACTTACTAGAAAATATTCTATTATGAGTAAAGTATGTATTTTTTTTCTTTTTTTTTACCTTTTTATAAGAATTTATTTGAAGAAATAATTTGACGTTAGGAACTCCAAGGGGATATCTGTCTATGACACCATTATGTGTTTAGGTCCAGCTTAAAATGGGGTGAGAGAAAACAAAACCGGACAGAGAGAGAGATAAAGAGATAAAGCAGTGTGACTTCTGTGAACCGAAATCGATTTAAGCATCATCTAATACGATTAGATCAATGATTTGGGTCAAGCAAATTCGAAAACGGTGCCAACACCACACACAAAGTGAATTTGAACGGTTTTTTGTGTTTTTTTTTGTTTTTTTACTTTCTAGTATAGATTATACATTCTACCATTCTGTAAAAGTCTGAAGAAAAAAAAAACGAGTCAGCAAAGTTTATCCACCCCAAAAGCTTAAGGAGATTCGGTCAGAGATTTTTTTTAGTGTCAAAAAAAACAATCTTCAATCGAATGGAATCTCCGTATGTAGTGAAATAAATAAAAACAAACAAACAGCAAACAAAAAAAAGAAGAAGAAAAAGATTAGTCGATCAAATGTTCGTGGAGGTGTTTTGAATTGATCGGTTTTGTGTTCGAACCAGTGCGTGTGCATTCGGGGGGTTTTTCATCTTCTCCATCTATTTTCGGCATCTGATGGCGTGCTTGAAAGCGGGTCATCGCTTCCGGATAACCCATTTTTCTACCTAGTGGTAACCAATTTCCTATTTCCTTGTTTCTTCTTCAACCAATTCAAGAAGGTGCCTGCATTTGAATCTTTTGGTGTAAAATTGCTGACATATTTGTTTCAAAACTTTTGTAACATGATTTGATGCCTGCGTGTTAAAAAGTGAAGTTAGCTCTTTTCAACTTCATACAAAAAATTGGAAAAAAGTTTTGAACACATCTCTTCTAGACATCTCCTGAGAAGTTTATCAATTATGGAGAAGGAATAAAGATGATCTCTTTTTAGAAGCATGACCATCGCCATAACTGATATGTTCCGTTCAGCTGACAATCTCGGCCACCGGCAAGACACTGCTAGACCACGTACTGTCAATTTGCTATCAAACACCCTCGGGCAGGCCTTGGCAGAGTCCGATGTCTAGGGTAATGTTCGCAAAACGTTCCCAATCTTCGCAGCGGCGTTGAAGAATGATGAGAACGGTCATTTTGCGAAATTGTCGAGACCTTGGCAAACAACTTGCATCCGATCTTATCTGCCGGAGCATCGTGAAGTCTTCCCCCCCCCCCCCCTTCCTTGATTTCCTGCGGGGGAGGATCTGCCATCGTAAGATCACGTACGATTATGAGATGCGCGATCATCATCGCGCCCGGTAAACGATCATCTCATCATTCTTCGCGCCGAAGCGAAGTGCTCTGGGCCCTGTCTAGGCCGTTTCGTGTGTCTTGTTTGCACTATTTTCTAGTGCAACTCCTCACCGCGGCCGTCGCTAGCCGGCCAGCAAAACGAGCGACGTGAATGGTTTAATAAATAAATTGCTACCGGTATCCCGGTGCGAAGCTGTTGCCGTACTCTTACGGCACTGTCTCGCAGTTAAGCTGAGACACTTTTGTTTCACGGTTTTCTTTTTTTTTTTTGTGGTCATCGAGTGTCTCAGCGTCAATGTACACGCATACACACACACACTTTAACAATATCTCCCCGCATGCTAAAATCGTTTAGAAGATCGGCTCCACCACCTCCTGCCAGATTTGGAAGCGGGTGGGCGTTGAGAATGGATGATCCCGTGTGGAATGAATGAAATCTTCGCAACGGACAGCACAAAAAAATAAAAGCAGAGCGCGTAGGCAATAGCAGGAAAGTAAATGAGATGCATACGACACAAATTTCTGTAGAATTCGTCGCCTGCTATGCGATTGACCTAAATAGACGTGTCCGATATCACCTGAACATTTTAAAGGAAATGAAGAATACAACATTCCCTAAAGCGCTTCTTCTCAATGTAGGTGAAATCGAATGGTTTGCCGATACGGAAAGAAACCCGTGATAGAAAAGAAGCATCCCAAAAAAAGTAAAACATGTTGGAAATGTTGGAGGGAGAAGAGCCTGCCTAGAAATTGGTTCCTCGCAAAAGTTCGAATGAGATACGATCTCTCGTGAAATGATTCAAAGCCGGTCGACACGGTTGAGATGCTATTTCTATTGGGAACCAACCATGCTAACATTGGGGCTCAACCCGTCCAGAATCTTTGTCCGGCAGTAAATATGTGAAAAACGAAGATATAGCAAACTAATGAGCGGGGAGTGCGGGGAGTAGGGAGATTCGGGTCCGGATGGACGAAACTAACGGTGACAAGCGGTCCATCGTTTTTGGGTTCATCGTTCGTAGGCTCGTGTGTTTTTTTTTTCACGCAAACATAGCGCGTTTCCTCAGACAGCTGGTATTGCGCTGAACCTACGTCTATGTCTACATTCGGTTTCGGAGTTTGCTTTGCGTTGCGATGCTGAGGAATGTATACAGGTTATTGCCGGTGTTCGGGTTTACCGATGACGTAGAGGACGAGACACAGTCTCGGCCTCTATCTGTACGAGTCCGATCAACACGAGTCGGCGAACATTGAGCGATACAGGTTTCCGGTTTGGAAATGGAAGTCAATGGTGATGCTACACTGCGAAGACCACCACCACCGAATCCGGAGATCCATTTTCATCTTTCTTTGTTCCTCACGGGTGTAAAGTTTTTCGAAGTCGAAGCTCATTAGTATGCAGCGCAGAATTCATTGATTGCTCTCCATCGTGGCCCCGAAGCAACTGGCGTAGTATAAACAGGGTGACACCTGTTCTCCCATAATCACCTGTCACTTTTTGTTGATGAAAGTGGGTATCCTTAGTTCACCCACCCATCTATTTCTGGTGTAGATTATTTTTTCGTCTTTTCGTATTTTCTCTCTCTCTCTCTCTCTCTCTCTCTCTTTTGACACTCTTTCCATATATATTGTGCGCTGGCAGCCAAATTGGCGCCTAACGGTGTCACCGGGGTTTTAGTTTTCAAAATTCTGGTTCTTCCACGCGCGATGGTTCATAATATCCGCACCGTAAAAATCGTTTTCCCACGAGATCTCTGCCACCTTCACACCGAGACCCTCGGCCCGGGGACCGGAGATATGGTTAATAAAACGCAATAAGGCGAACCGACCGAGCTTGGATGAAAGGAAGTTCATTTGTTTTAATGCTTCGCATAAGGCGTGTGTATTTTTTTTTGTTGGGGAGATTCTTTTATTTCGCCCAAAAACAGTGGTTTTGCACATTCTTAGTTTAATCGTTTGGAGTCGCGTGTAAAGTCACCCGAATGAAAAGGGAAGAACAGAAACATGTGAATGACAACACATCATGTCGAATGATTGGTTTGTCACGTTCGTTGAGTTGTTTTTTTAAGTTGGTGGAGGAGTTGACTCAAGCACTATTTCTGTACGTCAATACATCACTTTTAGCTTTTATGTTTACCATTATATTTTGATAGTAATCTAATGTATAAAAAATTTAAGATGCATTTTTTCTTCTTCAATTTTTGTCTTTTGAAACAGACTGATAGATAGTTAGGAGTTTTCCTTCCTCACACGCTTAGGAACTTCGTTTACTGAGCAAGTTCGTTTCGTAGAATCTCAATAAAAGTTTCCCGATTCATCAACAACGCTGCCAGTAGCCGGACGCTTGCCGCCAGCGTAATCTTAAGATCATATTTACGCAGACATTGGCAAAACCACCGGCCTTGCGGTGGAGTGTCCGAAACACCACCTTCCAGCATCCACTTAGCAGTTAGATTTCTGGTTGCTTTTGTTTGTAAATATTTCCCGCTAACTTCATCCGGTCATTCTAGCCATCACACTCCGCAGCAGCAGCAGCAGCAGCAAAAAAAAGCAAAGTTAAATATTAATGGAAAACCTCTAGCCGACGGGCGAGGCTTGCGCCTTGACCGCGGCATTCGACGTTGACCGTGGTTCGTGTCGCGATCTCTCGCTTTTAGGTTGGCTGATGCTACCCCAAAAGGTTGGAATGCAAGCAAGTTTCTGTGTGTTTTTCGTTTTTTTGTTTTTTTGTTTTGTATTTTGTTACAGAAGGCACGCAATCACGCTAAACCGTCCAAAGATGAGAGGTTTGAAGCAAAATAAAAAAAACGCGATACAAAGACGAGATCACGGGCAGATGCAGCTTAATGAGCGCGTCTTGAAAGTATCGGGAGGTACGATTTTAATTTTTAATGCGCGAAGTAAGAAAAAACGGAGCAAGCTTACTTTGGTGGGAGTGTTATTTTGAACATTTTATTTGAGTTAGCGTGTCCAACGTGCAATTTTTACAGGCTAACATGGCTAAGGGTGGAAGTAAATTTTCCCACAGGATGACCTTTCCATTGAGGTGAAGACACGAACTTAAAATTGTTTGTATAGTGAGAACGTTAGAAAAAAGCAGCAGAGTATCATGTGGTGGTGTTGTAGGACAGAAGAAAAATACGCCAGAGTATCAAAATGGTGGAAAGAATTTTTCAGTTTGACAGTTTAAGAAGATGGGTTGCATTTGCATGCAGATTTTTATTTAATCTCATCCATATCACGGCAATAATGTTGCGCGTTTTATTATCTCCCGCTACGTAAAGCGCTATAAAAAAGGCACGAAATTTCAAAGCTCACTTAACTTTGATAGTGCATTTTGCAATGTTCTACAACGTACTATAGACGTCGGAAAATGCATCGCAACCGGTTCGTATCCGGTGGAAGCGATGAAGTCTTTCGTAGCGGGTTTACGCAAGCAGCACCGATCGAAACCGTAACCCTCTCCCCATTGATTTGGGGGGTTGGCGGGGTGGCGGGGAGGGGGAAGGGAAAAAAACTAACAAACCAGAATACGAAAAGAAACAGAAGAATAAACTTCCACAATGCTCCATCCGTCCTTTCGTTTCGTATGGTGCGCTAGGAGGGAGTAACGAAGACAAAAAAAAAGAGAGATGGAGAAAGAGTCCGCTAAGGCATCTCCAGAAAATCCAGGTGAATGATCCGTTAAAACCACTTCACACATTTGATTAGCAAGTTTCCGCCAGCGTATGATGGTTCCGCGAGCGCACGAGTGACCAGCCGTTTCGAGAGATACAGTCTGTGTAACAGCGAATGGTTAAAGGCAATAGAGCGAGAAGGAAAAAAAACAAGAAGCTAAAGAAAAAGCAGTACAAAAACCCGAAACCGGGAGTAAAACAGAGCCCTATGAAACAAGCAGTACAAAAACAAATTCCCCCAAAAACCTCCCAATCTCAAAAATCTGAATTACCCCACAGCAATAGCTGAAAACAACAGTATTAGATTGAGGGAGAGTGGCTAACAAAAGCCAGCTTTTTTTTCTTCCTCAATACAACGTATACGACTAACTAAGAGCAGTAACAACAACAAAAAAAGTCGAAAGAAAGAAAAAAATTGCTTCAAAATGCGAGAAAAACCAGAACGGCGAAAGAAGCAAATTTGATGAAGCAAAAGAAAATAAGCATCACACATAAACACATGGAAAAATAACAAGACAGGGCAAACGGAAGGAAAACGGTGAACAAAAAGAAGGTACAAAAAAAAATGAAACAAGAGCAAGGAAGCAAGACGGTGACGAAAAGCAGGTAGTCCAAAAGAAAACCGTTCGCTCTTAACGCCGCGATGCCTCGGCTCGGAGGAAAATGAACCCGATCGCATCGCAGATTCGATCCGCACGTCTTTTGCTTGTGTAGCCTCCATCGATAGGCCCAGGATGGAGTTTTAGAAGAAAGGAAGAATCGGCCAAAAACGGCCCCGTCGGAGACGGGATGCCTTGCGGAGCCGGGGGGGGAGATGGGAAGGTTGTGGGTTCAAATGATGGGGGGAGTGTGGAAGGGAGGAGAGGGGGGTTTGCATGGCTCCAGAGCGCCATGTCTGTACCGAATGGGCAGGTTTGGGGGGAGGAGCAGCAATTGGAAGTCGGGTTTTTGGTTGCGCTTCTTTCAGGGTTCAGAGGAAGAAGACTTTTCCCACCGACAACGTATAAGACAACGGCCCCCATCCTCAACCCCATCAGAGCGCGATTCGAAGCGAGAACATTCCGCTTAAACACGGTATGAGTGAGATGAGACGATAGACAATTGATTTTGGGCAGAAGGTGCGGACATTGAATGTTCGCAAAAGGTAGTCCGTGGAGGTCTCAAGGTTTACGAAGTCGATCGACGATCAGACAACCAGTACTTCGAAAATGGACGCATTTGATGATTTGTGTGGATCTTGAGGAGTACAAGTCATTGTTGTAGGAAAAAAAAGCGAGAAGAGAAGCATACTCCACTCAGCTACTGCGTGGCAATTAACATATTTTGGCGCCCTTTCTTCTTTATCTAGTCTTCTTGGTCATTTTCGTGACACTCAGGTGTAAGATGAAATTGATTGTTACAGAATTTCTTGCAGACTCCATTACACCACAGAGTCCCGGTCGGGGCCTCAAACCTGTACGTTCAATCTGGAGTTGGGTTTTGATTGCAAAAAGGTAAGACTCACCTCTGTACAGTAGTAGTGTGGACGTTGTCTAGTCTCCTGGATTTATTTACTGATATTCAGCTAGCGCCGAAGAGAATTCCTCCTTCCGAATGGCCGGGATTGATCGCTGAGTCACACCCTTTTTTCCTGGTGACACCGGTACTGCCTGGTCCCACCACCCCTCTGGAACCCTTTTTGGCTTTTCTCACCAAAAATCCGCAGTGGTAGTGGACCTTTCGCTACGCTAGCCGTACAGCGAGGACGCGGCGGGTTGATTGTGTGTGTGTATGTGTGTTTTTTTCGTTCGTGCGAAATAAAGGGAAGGCGCTCTTCTTCGGTGGAATAAGGCGAATGAGCTACCTACTGCCTACTGTAATCCGTTATCGAAGATGCTGTTAGCACGTACGGGCTATCGTACGGCTGCAAGATTCACACACCACGGACACCACCAGGCGAATTGAGACACACAGGCACATTAACACACATCCATACACACACCCACACACACGCACGCACACACACACATTCGCACGTACAGACACATACGCAAGCAGACCAGGTGCAATATACCGTGGTAGGTAGGGTCATCGGAAGTAGTGAAGTAGTGTGTAGGGTTGATGAACGAAAGATGTGGAAGAAAAAAAAAGAACAGAAGATAAAAACACAAAATTAAATTAAAATTCAAATATCCATACGAGTAAAGGGGGCCCGTTTGTGGGCGAATATGAAATTGTTGGCAACAAATACACCGCTCCGGATCGATCGTCTAGCATCGAGGCATTGAGATCTTAATCGGGTCACGGTAAGATTTTGGTGCTAGAATTCAGGATATGCCTCTCTTTTTTTGTTAGACGACTGCAGAACATGGTTGGTAGTAGAGTGGAAACGGGTTCTTGTCATTTCCTAAAGGATCTGTATGTCCTCAACACTGTTCAGCTCAAGAATTCGAAGGTATTTCGCTTCATAGCACCGCTCTCAACAGTTTTAAATTGGTCCGTTTGATTGAAGAACGTGATCGGCGGGCAATATGATGATATCACTAAAACCAAGGGTTCCTGCCGTGAACGCCTAAGGATTGTCTGTATCGCACACTTGTTGGTTGAAGAAGTTCAGATAGTGGAGGAATCCGGACGCACACACTATTCACTTTGCTTGTAACTGCTGGATGTAACTGGTTATAAATGCTAGCAAAACTTCCCAATTTTTTGCCGTATAACACACACGCACTTGTTATTTAGTTTGCAAAACCAAAAAAAACGTAAACCACTTCGGAGGGCAAAACAAACAAGACCGAAAGGATAGCTCGTTGGATGGAATAAACGCATTTCATTGGGGGATACGATATGCACGGGGGAAAACTTCAGGAGATTACCCAAATTTTGGAGCCTAGTAGCACAACAAGAATTTAATTTTTTTTGAAACCGATCAGCAAACTTGTGACGGAGATCTAAGATTTTGTTGAACAACAATCCACAGGAATCACGATATAAAATTACAAAAAAACACCTAAAAACTAAAAGAGCCTGGCTTGAGTTACTCGCTTACTGAGGTTTTGTCGGGACAGCAGACCCACTTATCTGCTACGAATAGTTTTCGCTGCTATGATGGTGGCCTCGACTGGCCACACCGACCACACAAAACAGACTGAACTTGGTTGGCCGCTTGCTGGTGCCACGGAGGACACCTAAACCGAAACTGGTCCCAATGATGATTCTGCTGCCTTCTACTAATGGTAATGCCGTTTTCTTTTGCACCATCAACCGCGCTACTCCTCCCCACCTACCCTCCCCCCCTCCCACTCCTCCCCCTGAGGGCCCATCTTCAACAGCATCCCCCTTACCTCGAACCTCTCGCTCTATCTTTCTTGTTCTTTCACACTGTCTGTCTCTTTCCGCAACAACCAACCAGTCGGCGAAGACGATGAAAGCCCAACCGTCCGTTGTGGCGTTCACGTTCAAACTAAGCAGACATCAACGCATCACCGACACAAAAAGCCTAACCCGACGTATAAAACCATGCCGAGATTCTGATTTCCTCCCGTGCGGTTCCCTCTCAGTCGGCACAAAATCTCCTCCCCCCATTCCTTCAACCTCCCTTCCTCCCTCCCTCCCTCCCTCCCCCTTCGCCTTTGCCCACCCAAGCTCTTCCTTCATTTACCTTTTTCCCAGTTTCTCTTGTTCTCATTTTCTCTCGCTTCTAGCGTTTCCTACTCTCACATTGTGTTTTTCTTTATCTCCAGTCACCACCGCGAGTGTGCACATTTCGCATCTTCTCGGCGCTTTTCCATGATTTTTCCGGAAATCTTTTGCGCTCTCGCATATCTTATATATACTCACGCCGTACCGGAAAAAAGGAATCTTCACCATTACGCGGTGAGAACAGTGACCTCCGGAGAACGCACGCACGGGGTGGTTCAAGTTTCAACCTGCTCGTTGGAACTCGAGATGGCCAGAACCAGAAATCTTTAAACTTCGATTATACTGGTGTCTTCTCTTCTACCCTCAAAACGGTACGGCAAACTGTACGAAGCTCTACAATTGCTAAATAATATCAAATCAACTTCCACAACTGCATTGCACTTTGGTCTGTAATTTCCGCAATTAACCAACAAAAAAAAAAGGTATGCGGGGATGGCTCCACCGTACCATCGAAACTTTAATCGCTCTTGCATGTGACGTCTCTCATCTGAAGTTCTGTAAACAACTCATCTGCCACTCATCTTCTCATCTCATCAGTAGGGGTTTTTTCGGTGGTATAGTGTACCAACGCGCTCGGTCCCCCATGCATTCTTGGGTGCCTCTTGTGCTTTTTTTTTTGGTCTCGGTGTCTTCTCAGTTTTATCTGTACATCCTTCCCCGGCTTCCCTTATTTTCGACGATATCTCCTTTTTGGGGAAGTGTGTATGTTTTCCTATCTCTGTCTTATTTTTCTCTCACTTTTTCTCTTCGCCTCCTCCCCCCCCATCTCCCCAATCTATCCTCTTTCTCGCTCACACTCTCTTCATCTCACTTCAGTTTATCTCACGTGCAGAATTCCGATCTATCGACATGTGTGTCTAGCGAACATGATTCCCAACATCCGTTTTTGCTATAAGCGACGAACTTGATAACTATTTCCGAGTGTTTTTTTCTTTTTTGTTTGTTTTAAATCCAGAAAAAAAGGAACTCTCAACACTCAACATCCGGTTGCCAGTATCATTACCCGGACCCGGTAAGCTGAAGGTTTTTGATACATATTTCACCGTTTCTGTGTCTGGCTGAAGTTAACGCTTGATCAGCGGCCATGCGCGCTGATGCGACTACTTCAATCTCCGGCACCGTTTTGGGCTGCTGTTTCATTCTGTCTCACGGTTTGATTTATGCTCTTTTTTGCCGTGTCGCCAACAATCGGGCCAAATTCCGGCTACCACGTGTGACACGTGTCTACACCTGCTACTGTCGTTTGTTGCCGGTCGTACATAAGCGCCTAGGCTCTCGCTCTAGAGCTGTGTGCGTGTGTGCCGTTGCTAGGACGACGTCAACGTTTTTTCCCCCGAAAACGAGCGTTTTTGATCCTTTTGTATTTACCGAGCGCCCCTTCTTGTCCCGTGTTCAATGCGTACTTTACACAATTTACACAGATGCTGGAGCACCAATCGATTCTCGCAAGCTCTCCTGCCGCTGCTCACCAGATTTATTCAAAAACAACAAAAAAAGGGAATGGTGAGAATGGCCAAACATTTTTATAGCAAATTGAGGGTTTATGTTTTTGCCGGAATAAATGCCGGATTTGTCAAAACAAAGAATATTGCAACAGCTTAATAAACTGTATAATAAATAGAAAAAAGAGGGACAAAGAGAGAGAGAGAATTAGAGAGACAGAGTGTGTGTGTGTCGGCACAACTAGGAACACGAGAGTACGATCTCTGTAAATCGGATTTTTCCACGGCTATGCTCCTTGGTTTTACTATAAAATGAGCGTGTCTGGTGACCCACACACAGATGTATTGCCGGAGCCGGGAAAATCTTCAAAAGGTGCTGGAAAAGCGTCACCGGCTAACAATGCGAAAACCCGGCATTTTTAGTCCGCTGTTTTCTCCGTTAGCTAATTGACAAGTAGCCTAGGCGGGGTGGTGGAACAAAAATGCGCCTGATACCTGAACGCTACATTCTGATACTCTATACCTTGTTCACTTTTGCTTCTTTTACAAAAAAAAAAATTACTCGAAAAAAAAATTTTTTTTTGAAAAAAAATTCTAAACCTTGATTGCTGCTTCTCTATGCATAATTCAACAAGAAGCGCCTCACGCAATTATAAAAAAATTTTTGCTAAAAATATATCCTTTTAGGAACTCAATTTACATTGATAAAGAAAGCAAAAAAAAAGGAAAATTGAATTCCGGAATCACGGTGTTAGCACAATCACGTCACAAGTCGGTGCACGGCTGCTGGACGGCACAGAAGAAGTTTGATCGTTGGAAGAGCGGCAACAGAAACCCCGCCGAAGATCGCAAACGTCGGAAGGTGCGTTTTGTGTGTGTTGAGAGGTGATAAAAGGGGTATCCAGCACAAGTTCACATGAAAGTTGGAAAGTTTCATTCTAACAATTGTCGTAAAACACTTCTGATTCACCACCCGAAGTTCCAAAGGATAAGTTCCAAAGTTTTATGTCTAAAAACCAACCGTGCGACAACACCTTTCGTTAGGCGAACGTTCCTATTTTAATTTAATTGAAGAAGGAAACAACACAGAGAATCTAAAAAACGCGGTCCACTTGCTCTCGCACAATGCAAAGGGTCATTTGGTGCAATATCCGGCCCTTTTTTGGGTAAGGACTACTGCCGCACACAGACACATATGTACACAGATACACGCACTAAAAATGCACGCACTGCACTGAGCTAGGATGCTGCGGGTTGTAGTCGTTGTTGTTGATATTGCCAGGACACACGGCACGAGGTTCGAAGGGTTTTTTTGGTGTTGTTGTTTTTATTTTAATTGCTGCACTATGATTGAATTTGCGAACCCAACCGAAAAACCCTATTTTGCACTATTTTTGTTGCGTTCACGGTATATACATACATATATTTTTTTTTTGAGGATGTTTGGTTGTGGAGGAATGATGGTCTACCTTTACCATACAGGATGCAGAAAAAAACAGTGTTCTCGTACTTCTTCTACTACTCCCCCCCTTTCCCGCGCCTGGGGAACGTGTGCTGTCACAACTAATTCACACGCACTTTTGCACGCACGCACGGGTAGCACAACGCACTGGCACACAACGCACGCGTACAGTCACACGACCACATTCACGACCAAAAATGCACACGGTGTGTGTGTGTGTGGGGTTGTGAGCACTCCTTGCCGAAAAACCAAACCCCCCGGGGGTAATCGTCAACTACCAAACACAGTCGTCTGTTCGAGGTCTCTTCTGGAAGCTCCTGCCTCGTCGATGTGTTCTCTTGCACTAATGCCGTCTGCGCTGGTTGCGTCCTCTTAAAAGAGCTGAAACTTAACAGCGGGCCAGCTAGCGAAAGATGCTACACACGCACTCCGCAACTGCTCCAACCGCTCCACCACCGCTCCACCACCGTTCCAAGTGCTCACGGGGGGGGGGGGGAGGGAATCTACACTACTTCCAACCCCCCCTCCCCCCCTTTCCACCCCTCACCCTCTCTTCCTCCCTCCACCCTTTCCCCACCCCTCTCCATTACCATCCCTTCTTCCCGTGCTCTCGCTAGCCCTCGATCCCCCCTTCTCCCTCCCTCCTCCCCCTTTCCACCCCTTTTTGATTCTCCCTCGTACATCACTATCTTTCTCATCATCCGATTCTTTGCTTCTTTCTCCATTTCCACCGGGGAGGGTTTTTTTTCTGTTGGGGTCTCGTCCTCGCCGTTTAGCCGTGAGTGACGCGCTCGCTCAGCACAGGTGACGACGAGTAACTTTGTGTGCACAAAAAGGGCAAAAATCGCACTCTGATTCTCCATTATGCTATGTGTCTCTTTCCCCCGGTGTAGGCACGAGCCGCATATGTATATTCACCGCGCGCGCGAGATATATTCTGAGCATATTGCCACCCTTTTTGTGTTTTTTTTTTGTTGAGTGTTGCTTTAATGTTTTGCTTTCTCTCTGTCTCCCGATCCGATTTATGTTGTTCTTTCATCTCCATCGCGCGTCGTCAGATTAGCTGCATCTCTTTTCTCGATAGTGGGAGGGTGGGGGGGGGGAGCAGGGGTTGGAGAGGGGGAAGACGATACTTCTACACTCTGGGACAACATAGCCACAGGTTCGAGAGTGAAACGAAGCTGCGAAGAGAATTCGCGCCCGGCAGAATGAGAAGGGTGATGGCCGTTGTGGCTGCACTATGTTGCGTACTGGGATGGAACTCTTACTAAACATCTATGTACGTATGTGGCGGAGAAAGAGAGCGCGCGCGCGCGTGAGCGAGAGAACTCAAGATGTACAAAGTTCCCTATCACGCTAGAGGAAGACGAGAACAAATAAGGGTGGTTTTTGGTATAAACGGGGAGAACCGGCGAAATCCTTAATGCTCACCCCCTTGTGTTTTTTTTCTGTTCCTTCACGTTTATTTTAGCAGTAATTTGTCGCGTATCATTCTTTCAAATGCAATGCTCCCCAGAGCAATAAGTACATCAGTGACATGTAATCCCTGGTCGCCGATCCCCTGTCAGGAGATCGTTCCATCTAAACGGTCCATTGGCAGTGGTTTTGCGAAATGCATTCATCATCACCGGATGCAAGGCGATACCTAGCTGTTTCTCCCCACCCCAGGGTCTTTGATAATGATCTTGACCGCAATCATCATACGGATTCTGTGCAAGGCCCACTCGTAACCAATATGACTGATGTTGTAGTATAAGGAATGTCAATTTTCAATCCCATCAATTTCAGCTGAGTGTTACCTATGATATCCTGCTGTGATTATTTATTCACAGATTCATACGCATGAACCTTTTTTTGCCCGGAAGGTTTTGCTTTTATTTAATAAACCTATGCTTTTGTGTTTACTTGAAGAATCAATGTGCTTGTTTGGGAAACGAAATGCGTTGAACAAAGCAAAGATTATTTTTCCAATAGATGGAACTTGCTGCCGTTACCCAGTTTAACAATTTTACGAATACCTAAAAGTGTATAAAAACGATTACAAGTTGGTGAGGACCTCCTCCAGGGCTCCAATGAAAAGTCGGCAAAAACAGTCAACTTTGGTGTTTTTTTTATTTCTCCAACAAATCCAAAAAATCAAATTCTTGGATGTATGTATTGAATGTCTTCTTTAAGTTCTTGAATATATATATCTCCTTTTAAAGTTTTACTCAATTCCACAATATGTCTGAGGAAGAATAAGTTTTTCTCGATTTAATACAACTGCATTATCAAGATATACAAGAGATACTCAAGATATATCACGAAAGAGTTACTTTCGAGTTTAACTCCCGAAAAGATAGAAGTAACCGATGGAAAAGCCAAAGAAAAGAAGTATAGCGGGACCTGTGGTGAGGAGATGCGTTAAGCAAAGACAACAAATTAGGAGGTGTAGTGATGCCGAAGATGTGACCGGGAAGGCTTAATATTCCGCTCAGGTTGTAAGTAAGGCTTTCGGTCTTACTAACGGGAGTGTCCCGAAGCCAAGGTGACAATCCGTCAGATCCACTTCAGCTGGCGTTTCAACGATTTCAGCAAACCTCGTTGCCCTGCCCATTCATGAGCTTTGGATGCAACCTAGGTTTGCTTTGGCAACCTCCATATCTGCAAACCAGAAGATCGTTTATGCGGAACATGTCCAAGGTTCACAAACTTGGCCTCGTCACTGTGCGCGAGATCGGTCTCTGTGCGTTGATTTTCCGGGAATGCGCTTGTCGTGCGCTTTTTTTCTCCAACCCCCTTGTTCACTACTTTCTGCTACGAAGGCCGATACAGTACCGATGCCCTGCTCTCCTTCCCAGGCTCGGTGCAGGTTGCGTAATTCCCGTTCTTGCTTTCTGTAGTTTTCGTATTATTTTACTAATCGACATTGGAATGTTACCGAAAGGTCGTACACTGCGCTATGTTTATCAATCGGTTAGAAATGAGGTCAGAAATCTTCATGCGAGTGAAGCTTGGAACTTAGACAAGTTCTAAAATTTTAGGGTTAGGTATTATAAATTTGTGGGCGCAATTTGTTAATTAAATGACGAACTACTAAATTGAATTTTGTCGATCGTGAATATCTTAGGCACTAACTATACGTATAAGTTACAGAATTGTTTGGAAAAGTAGTGAGTAATTCAAGGCACTAAGTTGATGACATTGATCCATGTTGGAATGCCACTTCAAGATAACGTTAGATGTTTGTGTTTATCTATCCGGAGTCTCGCTCCACAGAAATGCGACGATTCCATTCAATCAGCACAATCGTATCGCACTTCTTTCCAACGCATATACATATGGTTACGACCTATATCTTCACATTTCAATACGATGTGTCATAGGTGATACAGGAAAAACGCGATAGAGTAGTAAATTCCTGAGCGATATTTGAAACGATGCGCAAATCGACTTTTTCTTTATGCGAGACAGCTCAACCTCAAGGAAAAAGTTTATGGTATTGTCCTCCCGAATAGCCTTCAGAAATTCCAGTATACACTGTACCATTTTGTCGTAAATTCGAAGGCCAAAGTGTGTCAGGTGGTAAACATAATCTCTTCGCGTTCATGGTTCTTTTTGTTGAGGGAGTTATGACTAATTTAATTTGACTTATAATATTGTGAACATCATGACCACCAACTAAACATATATCAGATGCAATTGTTGAGAAAAAGACAAAACAAAATTGAGGACAAACGGTTATAAAAAAATATTGGCATTTCAAAAAAAGTAACTCAAGACACAGTAACTCAAGAATTGCAGCTCCAAGTTGCAATCGCAGTTAGAGATAAAGTTAGATGCTTGTGTCTATATCCGGAGTCTTATATCGCAGAAATGCGACGATTCAGCCAATCATTGGTATCGCGTTCTACGCCACACATATCTGCGTAAATCGTGAACTTCCTATTAAAAGGCGATGTGTAATAGTGAGGAGGAAAAATGTGATAGAGTCGCACATTCCTTGATTGAGATCATACTTTGAGAAACGATGCGCGAACAGTGTGTTTAAAAAGATCTTTTTTAAATCGATGCTTTCGCCCATGGAAAAGCCTGTCCGTATCGTTAAGGACCTGTCGAATATCGGCGGAAATTCCAGAATTCTGTGCCACTTTTGCCTTAAAATTCGAAGGTGAAGGCCAGGGTCTGTGGTACGCTGGAAGGCATTGAAAACGGCATTGAAGGTTGCATACGAGCTGGTTTCGCTGACTCAACGATCCGTTCAATAATAACTAGTTGGTGGGAATATCCAGGAATCGAGAGAGTTTCGTTCGTCGTTTTCCCCCCCAATCGGGTTTAAATCGAATCAAAACGTAGTGCTGTGAATCAGCTGTTTGAAAATACACGTCATGTATCAAGTATTTGCTGCACACGCAAAAAAAAAGGTGTGAGCCAACATGTTATCTTTTGAGCTAGAGGGAATGTTTGATGAACGCATTTCCGTGTCGCGCTGAAAAGCTTTTCTTCCATGCCTAGACGACTAGATTTTTATTTTCTCCAATATTTCTCAATCCACAATTGAGCTGTAGGGTTATTATCCAAGGGTCAAGAACATCCAAGTTGTGAGCTTGGAAGATATATCTGAGTGCCTGAATAATTCTAGTATCTAGTATTACACCAAATACTTCAGCCCAGAAAAGTAGCCTTCAGAAATAGTCTGACATCTAGATTTGGCTCAGTAGCATGTAGCACGCAAGTAAATAATTGTTGTATTTATCTTACACACAAATAATTGTAATTAAAACTTACTTTTCACAAACCGGTTTATCTTCCTACAAGCAGTATGTTTTATTGCACCTTTAGTCGTACTGTAGAAGCAAAAAAAAAAAGAACTACAAAACTTATTTGTTTGGGTGTTTGACTTGTTTCTTTTTTTCCTTCTGTTGTTTAATTCCGGATTTTTCTTTTGTTCTTAGCAGCGAATAGAACGCAGAAGTTCACAGACCGGGTACGGGCATGTAGAGGTCTGCTTTTGCACGCAAAAATACGGTACATAGTTTCTAGCCACTCATGCGGATTAATTCTAGCTGGACCCTAGCCCCAAGCCTGACCGAACGACGGCGGCCGGCTGATCGGTATCGTTAGAAAATAGCGCAAAGTCAAAACGAGTGAAGATCGCAGCAATGTAAACTAGAAAAGACGTAGCAAAAAAAAAACGGCACACACACACACACACATGAAACGGGAAGATGGCAGACGTACAATCCACCGCAAGCGAAGAAGCGTAAAATACCATCTCAAGCAGAATAAAGGCAACGATCGCCCATCGCGGGCACTGGTCATTTCGGGCTTTGGTGGACGGTGGACCCGGAGGAGGGGTTTTGGTATTCGGTGGCACCAACCGGAGTGAGCGGAATGTTTGGTAGTACGTGTAGCAAAGGAAGACGATTTGGACGACGGTCGTCCGCTGGTGGTGTGTCCGGTGGCGCAGACAGAAATGAGCGCGAAATTGTATAAGTTAAGCACAGGCCGCTGTGTCGTATTTTAATCGAACAAGACATAAGCTACACAAACCTTTAGCGACTACAATAGGGCCGAACGCATCACAACATTCCACGAGAAGTGCACACGGGAATCTCTGAACGTAAAGTGAAGACTGTTTTTTTTTTTGGCGACCCGTCCCTTCCATTCCTTTCGCTGGCGTAAGACACTGGCGGGGCTGATTTGTGGTCGAATTATTCGTACGGGAAGAGAAAGATCGTAGATCGTAAGACGACAATATGTATATATATGTACCAAGGTATATACAAAAAAAGAAGGAACTAAGCAGGCCACGACCGTTCAAATTCGTGCAGTTGTATTTCCCTTTTGCACCGTTTATGTGTAAGTTGCATATATTGCCCATAGGAACACGTAAAGCGAAACCCAAGAAGAACTCGAATGCATGGAAAATAAAAGAAAATCATAGCGAATATCCACCACACCAACACGCGCAACTCCTTTCCCCCTCCGGGGGGGCCACGGCAAGGTATACATAGATCGGAATAATTATAACGGAATCTCGATGTATGACCGCTGACCGGACGGGACTGTGCGAACTGACCGTGGCCATGACCGTGCCCGTGCGTGTATGTGCGTGTGTGTGTGTGTAGAGGAGGGGTTCTTCGTTTTTTTTGTTGTTGTTGCTATGTAGCCCCGAAGTTGGTCGAAGTTGTGTGCTCCGAAAGAGAGTAGAAGGTACGAGGTTTTGCGAGCTGCTTTACTATATCCACCGCGAAACCCATGCATGCATGATCGTACATTGAAGTCACAAAGTGCTCTTGCTGTGGTGTGGTGTGTTACATGCGGCAACCCGCTCATTACGAAACGTGCTCCAGGTTTCGCGATCGTGCACCGATCCGACCGCCAGACAGAACCGTAGGGCTTTTGGAAACGGGGCAGGAGGAAGAAACGGTCTTGGCAGTTGTCACCGTTTGGTGAACTCGTTCGCTGTTAATGCTTCGGATATCGATTTTATGCTCGAAACAGTTCATTACCAGCTAGGCCTATAAATGGTCTAGCAAAACAGGTAGAAACATAATCAGCTCGAAGAGGGCCCTTTACCTCATTACGATTTCCCGATCGCCGCACTGGTTACAATCGGGTGAAATTTTTTCTTCTTTTTTTTAATCAAAATTGTGTAATGATCATTTTTCAATGCCCCATTCTGTCCTGGAGCTGTTCCTGTTCCTCCCTTTTTTCCACCAACAAGCTTGAAAGCTCTTTAAATACAAAAAAAAACACAGATATACAGAGAGAAAAGCTCCCTTAATTAGAATTACCTAACGGCGAAAATGGGCGGATCGTTTGTTTGCCGGGTGGTAACGTTAACGCGATGAGTGCGCGCGCGCGCATCGCGTTGTCATCCCAACATCCCACTCGCGGATCGGATCGAAGCCCTATTTCCTCCCGGAGGGCGCCCTGGAATTTCAAACTGTTCGATCTATAAATAGCCGCATGTTATTCTACTTTTGCAGCGCCGCTTCATCTGCAGCTTGCAATCGGGTTTTCGGTCCGAAGCAGCGAAGCTGGAGCAAAAACGTTGAACCGAACAGGTTCGTAACCGGTGTACCGGTGTGAAGGGAAGGGAAAAGTTTTCGGTTTCTGCTGTAGTTTTTTTTTTGTTGTTGTTTACGGTTAGTTTTCTAAAGCACAATTTTCATCACAAAACAATTTGGTTAACCTCTTTTTCCCTTTTTCTTTCCTTTAAATCAATCGAAATTCCGGTACGGCACGATGCGAAGAACATGGAATTGGTTGGTTGGTTGAGCTACTGAATGGTACATATCTAATCTAGCTGAAGTTTACCGACAAAAGGAATCGAAATTTGCATCAGCTGTAGGAAGACGAAATGCTTAAACACTAGAACGATCAGGATTAGAAAAGTGCCATTTCGATCGAACTATTTATATGAATATTTCAAATTCCACACTTTGTCCTCAATGTTTTCAAATGCCGTCAAACCTCCTCATCAAGAATACCCTTTTTTGACGAGCTTTTCCCAAAAAGAGCAAATCTCAATGATATCAAGCGGAATGAATCGTAATGAGTTAGTTCTTACAAAATGACTATTCAAGTTCCGAGAAATCTTCGCTTGTTTTGTTTTTTGTTTTGCTCCTCACTGATGCTCGCAGTCGAATGATTGAAGAAACCTAACCTTGATACATACCGTTCAGAAGTTGCTCAGATCAATGCCATCTTAGAATCACCTGTCAATGAACTTGTGACGTTGGTCAATAGTTTACGATTGAGAATTGGAAAATATCCAACTACTTCTAACGGAGCGCATGGAAGACGCATCTCCAGGAAAACTGAGGAAGTTACTGATGTGAAGGAAAAAGATCTTAAAGATATTCTATAGGTTGTAGAAAGCATGTACTGATATATGCTGAGATGATTATATGATAACGAAATCCGCATAATTGGATGTCCTGGAGAATTCCAAGACTCCAAGTTTTAGCATGCTAAACCATTGATAATGACTTGGATGTCGTTCTCATATACTTCCTAATTCATGGGCTCATTTACTGCGATCATCTTCGATTGTTCACCTTGATTGTAGCCCAACTGATGGGATGTGAGTTTTCATGAGTTTTCATGAGGACATCAAACATACAAAAGTGTCTTGGTACGGAGGACTTGTTGCACCAGATTTCAAGACGTTTGCTCAGCATCCTCAAGACATACCCTCAAGACCCTTGGTTGCAAATAATCACGGTAAGCGGTAACATACATGCGAGCCGCAGCAGATCGTGAAAAACAAAACACTTTCCAGTGAAGTGGTAAAACAAGAAACTGAATGTACGCATAAACATCAACGGCTTGTACGGTGGACCGTCCGACTTCGAAAGCATAAAACTATCGCGACGACTAGCGAATAGCCAGAGTTTCTCGCTACTATCATCGTTTTTTTTTGTTTTCGTTATTATTGTGTGTGTGTGTGTCTGCTATTTCATCCTCACGAAAAGCAACGCCCAGCTGGACGATCTCGTAGTTAATTACGTGACGAACGGACGGCAACGGAACGGATCTGATCGGATCAGACATCTCCCGGAATCAATGCAACGGATGAAAACGACCGACCTAACGAGCAGACACAAAACGAACGAACGAATCGATCGATTCCCGTTAGTTTTGCCTAAGCGGCTAAGCCCAAGTGTTTGCCACTGATTTCTCACACGAAGGGAAAGAAATGAAGGATCCAGAAAATGGTTTCAAACATGTTGCCCACAACCACTGCTGCGCAATGAAGTTGTAAGATGAGGAGACAAAATTTTGACCGGCCGTTGACATTACTGCCGAACGCGGGGGTGTTGGTTGGTGGTTGGGGACGTTTGTTCTGCCCCCATGCTGGTCGTAGAGTCGTTAGTGTAAAAAATTTGCTGTACCTAAGCTGCGTTACGGACTACGCACGTGTGTCCAGTACATGTAACAGGCCCTGGTCCAATATCCGGCCTACGTTATCAATCAGGTCAGTAAACAGTGGCTATAAACATCATCAAACAAATTGGTTTTTTTCTTCCCTCCCATACCCAATGGCATTTTATTACACATTTCTTGTTTCTTCTCACGAAGGATTCTCCTTCGGTTGTGGCTTGAAGTGGTGTTTTTTTCTCGATGATACCCGAACATGAATGCCCAAACCTTTTTGTGTAGGTGTGGGACAAGGTCATACGAAAAATGTCCCGTTTGGAGTGCTAGATTTCGTTGCATCCGCTGCTGTAAAGCCCTACAACTCCCTCTCCTCCCTCCCTCCCCAGAGTGTTGGGAAAACGCCCCATTTGGGCGTTTCGGAATTCACCCGGTGGAGACATTGAATTGATCGCTTAATCGATTCGATGAACACCGGAGATCAAGCGATGACGATTGGCGACTGACGCCAGTGAAGCCACACCGGTCGAACGATAGCGACGGGATCGGTCTCTCATGCCACTGCTAAAAGCGCAGGGTGAATGAAGATGAGCAAATATAGCGGTACATCTGCTTGTTCGGTCACCATCATCGGAAGACATCGCACCGTTTGCCCCATTTGAACACAGTGCGTCAATGCTTACGTGCTGCGTTTAATGAGCGTCTGTTTCTTAGGCGTTTGATCGACGACGGCTTCGTAGAGATATTTCGATCTAAATTAGGAAAGAGTGTTTGTCAGTATAGGATAAAAGGCGATAGAATAGCAGGCGCTCTTCACAGTTTTAACACATAAAAAATACTTCTAATGTACTATTAAAATTATCAAACTTGATTGAATCTGGAACAGATACAGTGAAGTTCCGATTATCCGGGCTTTTTTCATCCGGCTGTCCCATTATCCGTGCAGTTCGGAATGACAGTTCCAAAGGCGAATTGACATGTTTAACTACAAAACCTATGATAGCAAGATATAAAAGCATCAAATAGGAACACTAATATTTATCAAGAAAAAGAATAGTGCCTATTATCCGTGATATTCGCTTATCCGGTAAAGGCTCAAAATCCCGAAGAGCACGGATAATCGACGTTCCACTGTCATTTTTATTGAAGTCTAAATCGTTTTTAAAACAAACGTGTTGCATTCCTAAAACATGATCAAATATGAACTAACCAAAGAGTAGATCGACAACATTAAATCAACATTTTCATTAGTTTGTCAGCACTTGAGGCGTCTGTGCTAAAACTCCAGCAGGATAAGAAGACTTTAGCAGCGCAAACAATACATTAATATGCTTATGGAAGGCCCCATTTTCGGCGCGGTGTAGTGTTTGCCTGGCCGGCGGCAAAAGACTGCTGGAACCGCGCGGTTCGTCTACCGTGAAATCAGTGAGTTTCGTTGATTTCGGAAAACCCATCCACGAGATTCCCTGTGCGGTTCTGTCAAATGAAGAAATCATTCAACCCGAACGGGGGCGGTCTTTTTGACTGAAGAAAGGGGAATTTTTTGCACAAGCACAATTAGCAAAACCGTGCGCATATTCCTCGTAGGCCATTAATGCCTGGTAAAGGATCGTATTCCGGGTTGCGCACGACGCATGTTTTTGCTATTTGCTGTATCAGAAAACAAATAAGCAAAACCAAAAGAAAAAAAATGGAAGCAAGGAAATCATTCTTTGTTTTGTGAATCGTATCAAAGTTTCTCCTAATACGTGGCGGTCGTTTCAGGCCAACTGAAACGAATTCCACGAAATATGTCTCCGTGTGGCGATGACACCGGGTCAAACGGATCGGTTGTTGCCTTTTTTTTGTTCGTTCTTCCTCTTGTTCATACACATATATGCCGATGGCGAATGTCGGCTTGGTCAGCCATTAAAATGCAGTGGGACGGTGTTGGTTTGTCATCCAGACCTTAACCTACTTTCGCTGTGGTTGGTTCGCTTGGTCCGGTCAGGTCAACGTCAGGAAAAGCATGAATGCAAAAGGCGGTGGCACTCGAAGACGCCAGGAACCTTTGGCCACGACTTAGCTTTTCCTTTGTGCCGTGTGACACATAAACGAGGAAGCTCGAAAAAGAAAAGTACATAAGCACACGGGCAGGCAAGTGTAATGGTAGCCCGGCAAACCGGGCAGCGTTTTGGGGTGGAAGCGAACTCGAAGAGCGCGGTATGAGACGGCACTATTGGATGTTGTTTTTTTTCCTGTAGGAAACGCCGCATATACAGCCTTGCATACAGTTGCTAAGTCATCTGGGGTCTGGTCCATACGTACGACTGTCCGACCGGACCCATAGAGTAAGGCAAAGAGGTTCCTATTAAACAACAACAAAAAAAGCTGGGAAAAAGAGAGAAGAATGTTATATTATTGATCTATGACAACTTCGATGGTCCATTGTGGACATTGCATCGACGCAATCCGGCATCGGAGTTGGTTACCCCGTTACAAGGAATGCCATTCTATTTGTCTCTCTCTCTTTCTCCCTCTGTTTCTTCTCTATTTGCCATCATTTGAAGGTAATTTTGCTCGACCAGTTTTGCTTGAATTGCCAGGAACACTTTTATGAGCCATAGGATGCTTTGTGCGGCAAACGTCCTTACGAAACGTACCGTCAATTGTCACCACTAGTGATGGGTAATCCCGAGTAGAATTGTGGATCCACTCCGACTCCGCGTATGAAAAATTGATTCCGACTCCGACTAAAAACCAAAATTGACTCCGACGAGTCCGGTCGAGTCCGATCGAGTCGCGTCGAGTCCGATCGAGTCCGATCGAGTCCGATCGAGTCCGATCGAGTCCGATCGAGTCTGGTAGAGTCCGGTCGAGTCCGATCAAGTCCGAATCGGTCCGATCGAGTCCGATCGAGTCCGATCGAGTCCGGTCGAGTCCGATCGAGTCCGGTCGAGTCCGATCGAGTCCGGTCGAATCCGTTCGAGTCCGGTCGAGTCCGGTCGAGTCCGGTCGAGTCCGTTCGAGTCCGATCGAGTCCATTCGAGTCCGGTCGAGTCCGATCGAGTCCCATCGAATCCGATCGAGTCTGATCGAGTCCGTTCGAGTTCGGTCGAGTCTGTTCGAGTCCGTTAGAATCCGTTCGAGTCCGATCGAGTCCGGTCGAGTCCGGTCGAGTCCGATCGAGTCCCATCGAATCCGATCGAGTCTGATCGAGTCCGTTCGAGTCCGTTCGAGTCCGTTAGAATCCGTTCGAGTCCGATCGAGTCCGGTCGAGTCCGATCGAGTCCGATCGAGTCCGGTTGAGTCCGTTCGAGTCCGGTCGAGTCCGTTAGAATCCGTTCGAGTCCGATCGAGTCCGGTCGAGTCCGGTGGAATCCGGTGGAATCCGGTGAAATCTGGTCGAGTCCGGTCGAGTCTGGTCGAGATCTTCTCCCCCCGCCACTCCACCACCCTCGCTCACTTCTACCGGAGTCATTTCCACTCCGACTCCTGATGGCGGCGTAGTCGGACCGATCCGACTCCGGCAAAATTTATAATTTACCCATCACTAGTCACCACTCCGGTGTGCATTTCGTTAGAACCTGTTCACACGCATGCCAATGATTCCCGGTGTTACCGTGGACGTCCCCCCTAAATCATCCCCAATGTCATGCCAATGCAATCCAAGATGCAAACGTTTGAATTTTGAAACGTATAAAAGAAAAACAAAACACAAATTTTCTCCTTCGATGCTAACCCGTGGTGCAGGTGGGGTTCGTAAAAAAAAGGGCGACCCCCCAATCATGCTGAGTGTTTACCGAATTCTCTATTCTTCTCTAAGATTTCACGTTCCCGGCTGCGATCATTAAAGTGCACACTTAAACTTTCTTCCAAAGTCTCCAATCAATAAATAACAGCCACTTCCTGTAAAAGGGGAGAGTAGTAAATGCAATGAAGAAACCTGAAGGGAAAGACAGATGAGAGTGAGGAATGGGGGGGGGGGGGGGGGGAGAGAGAGAATGCAGTGATGTGGGACGATCTTCGCGACTAAACCCCGGTGATCTTCCCAACTTCTGGTGGAGTTGGAGTTTCTTAGCGAATCTCGGGAAAAGGGATTTGTGTACAGCAGTACACACACACACAATACACACGTGTGCGGGATGAAATAATAGGGTCAAAAAGGGGGGGGAGAGCGAAAAAAAAAACATGTAAAAAATAAAAACATAAAACCAGCAAACAAAAACAACAACACACCAACCACATTTTACCAAATGCGTCGACCTGTTTTGAAAGTTGTCGAATGTTTTGTCGTGTTTGTCGCTAGAGCTGGGGTACTCCTTGTCCAGTAGTAGTTATTAGTGAAGGGATGGGTTATTGCGTCTTCTTGTCCGGGTTGAGTACAACCTTTCTCTCGCTAGAACCGTCGTGTGTCGGGTTCGGACATATATACACCTTGTGCAGTACCTTTTTTTCAAAAGGGAAAGAGCGACAGAGAGACTAACTGTGTTCATATACCTTTAGAACACGTACTTGACGTCAGTGGTATCGTTGCAAATTGCTTGTTGGGGTAGCTTTATTTGCACAATTTCATCGTTTCTGAGGAACCGGATGATAAAATGCGATGCTTTAAAAGCCACGGTATGCAAGGAATGCAATGTCTTTTGAGCGAGTCTTGATAAAAACCGTTACGTTCCTAGGGAAAACATATTTCATCAACATGTTAACAACGGTGCTGCTTTCGCATAGTGCCATTGTGAGGGTATGAGGTTCTTTTTTTTTGGGGAGGTAAAAATTAAGAAGAGTTGTTAATTTATTACACCTTGATATTGTTTCATCTCGCATGAAAACATGCACAACAAAACAGCAACGGACAAGTTTAATATTTATTTCTTATTGTTAGTGTGTCTGCTGCACACCAAACACAATCTCATAATTGATGAACATTTATTAATCAACAAATGTATTTTTTTTTTCGTTCTTTCTTTTAGAATTTAACCTGCCAAATAGTGTCCAACGGGATGAGCTATACCAACCAAGGCCAAATGGAGCCTTATGACATCACTTCACCAGCAGAAACGATATCGCCCCATCTATAGACGGCATGATCAGGCACACACATATTTGCTGTGGCCAGCAAACCATTCGCCTTTGTTGTCGATTTACGAACGGAACGAAAACGTGCAAAAAAAAACTCCTCTCGTATAAATGTTTCGTGGCACCAAAAACCAACCTAGCTGAAGGCGAATTTGCCAACTATGCCCTTAAGAAAAAGAAAAGGGAAAAAAAACAACAAAAAAGCCGAAGCGACGAAACATATTTTTCATACGAAGGAAGGAAAACCCCGAACACGGTAAGCAAAAAAGGGAAAGAAGTTTGAAGCTTGGAGAAGATGTACGGCTAAAAAGAAACAAAAATTAGCGGCAAATTAAGGAATTCAGTGTGTTCCGAAAGCAAAATCAAAACCAGGAATCGCAAAAGCCAAGAAATGAAGCGTCCACTACAAAGACGCACTACACCGTGCAATAAGAACGTAAAACGAAACCGCGAAGCAAAGAAGTTAAAATTCACCAAAACGAAGCCACACACACACACACGCGCGCAAGGGCGCGAGCCCGGCCGAGTGTGCTGAAGATGATGAATCAAACTGGGATGCCGCGATCATTTTGGTGGGTTCGTTCTGCTCCCAAAAAGTATCCACCAGATAGAAAGCCCTGGTGGTAGCTGCGCGCACACAACCCGCCCTATTCATGGTGCGCAGACCTACCCGGCCATCCTAAAACCCGGCCAACCTGGGTGGTGGTGGGATCCACCAGCGGATGGGGTGTGTCCAAGAGTTGGGTTGTTGCTTGTGTGTGTGTGTTTTTTTTTTGTTCTTCTTTTCCTCCCGAAAAAGGCCGTGTTGTGTCAGGAGGAACGCTCAATTCCTCAAAAAACCTTTTGTACTTGCACCAGTATGTGGATGACTTGTGAGGAACAGAACTAAAGCTAACGCTGACACGGTATGTTGGTTTACCCCATCGTGAAGGTGAAAGGAAATTGTTCCATTTCCTACGGGTATTTTGTTGTTTTTTTTTGTTGCTTTCTCTCCCTCTCTCTCTCTCTCTCTCTCTCTCTTTCTCTTTCTCTCTGTCTTTGTTTTTTTATTACTTATTTTTCCAGCTTTTTTTTCTTTCGGTCGTTCGGTCGGTCAGAGTGTGCTGACCTGTGCGTAGCTCTTTTATTTTCCACCGAGCTACTGACACATCGGGATTATACTGGATGTTTTGAAATGTAAAACTTTAGACACCGGAAGTTTTACACACTGCCTTGTAATGATGGGAACTCCGGAGTCTCCGGAGTTCGGGAAACCGGAGTTCGACTCCAACAAAATCCGGACTCCACTCCGAATTACTCTGGAGTCAATTTCGGAGTCAACTCCGGGTCCAAGTCCCGTATTTCTACCAAGTCCCCAAGTCCGGAATTGAATGCGATATCGACTCCAATTTCCAAATTCCAGCAGATATAGATTTAGAATAGAAGTTTTAAAATAGCTTTCTTTTTTGGGAGATTTTTCCAATTGGAGTTCCCCGTAGTTTTCTTCAAGGTTTCAAATAGTTTTCTTCTGGGGTTTCCACAGTTTTTAGGGATATTCTCCAAAGTTTTCAATAGGTATTGGAATTGAGTACCAATCTTTTGAAATATTTCGGAATGAATCCAAGAGTCGACTCCGGAATGTCCAGAATTTGGATTACACCATCCCCGGAAAAAGGAGAATTTTACCCAACAGTAACTCCATTCTTTCACTAGATCCCCAGGGTGTGTAAATAACATTTAGTTGAGTGCTGATAAGAAGATCACACACTTCGATGTCTAAATGGTATCTTCTGCAGTTTAGTCTAAATCTCCAATTCAACTTTTCAACAACCTCGACCATTTTGAGTTATGCTGAAGATATGAAAACAAAAATTGAATCACTGAGCTGTAGGTGGTGTCGTGCCCAGAAACGCCCCCAAGCTGATATTTCCTCAATGATGATTGCCTTATCCCATACTTTATTTGGGAATAAATTCATCTTAGAAGATAAAAGTTCCCACTATCCGTGAGGTTTATTTGCCTAGCAAAAAAACCTTATTATTGCGCTTCTTTTAGATATCTATTTGTCAGGCAATATCGCCCCGTTAGCTGGAATTAAAATATTTCCTCTTCGTCGTAAGCAAAGGAGATCCCTTCATTCGAGAGACCACCCGATATGAAGATGGATGAGCAGATATTTGTTTCACAGCAATACGTTGTTTTATTATATTTAGATGTGTAGTTTTGCTTTTGCTGTATTCTTCGATTGCGAAGTTTGTGATTTTAGTGTGGCTGGGGTACCGCAACATACAACCGGAGTGAGAATATGTTCGGTGCTGCCAAAACGCTGCCAGAATCTAATTAACTCGTGTGGTCGGTGAGAATTTGTGCAATAGGTTTTACCGGTGATGTTAGGTTTCGGTTTCCTCAATAAACTCACCTAACCTTGTCCGCATCTTCGAAACACGTTAACGTTTTTTGATGGATATGTTCTTGAGAGCCAGGCTGAAGTTAAAAAAAAAAAAATAAAAGGATGAGAAAATAATTTGCGAACAACCCAAACCCAACAAAGATGCGAACGACGAAATTTTTACGGATGAAATAAGGAACTGTGGGAACACGATTTGGAATGATTTCAAGCTGATGTTGATATTCGGTGATTAAAATTAATATCCATTTGCCAGAGCGTCCGTAGTTCATGTTACGCATTGTTGCTAGTGCGACGATCCGAACGGATGATCGATCCGGAATGATTCTAATTTATTCTAAAGAATAAAAGAATGAACATCAAAACTAAAACTAAAACCGAAAAAAAACAGACATAATTGGAATTCGTTTTTTTATTATTCCAATCGAGGAATTGTTTGGAGCATTCCTGTGGGATTTAGCTTACTAATTTAATGTATTCCGTCGTGGTGTAAATTAAATATTTGTAATTAGTTGACACCAGCAGACACCGATTAAATATATATGTGGTTCAAACTGTGTCCAACGTTTGACAGAAACGGGGATCTTCTGACCTTCTTGCCCCACCGGACCTCGACCTCATTAGCATCGGCAAACAAAGGGCATCCACGGTGCCCATTCTGCGTAATATTTTAACCCAATTAGACCATGACCTTCCGGTCCTGCAAATCGATTTAACTGTCGGGTGTATTTATCTTCCAATGCAATGGCTGACCAGCGGAAACGCTGATAGCTTGCAAGCAGCGTCAATATGAAATACAACGATCTTGACGGGTCAATGGTGATGCGCTATGGACAGGCACACCGGTAGTAACTTGTCTAAAGATCACCCGACACACATCAGCAACGCTGTACATCAGCATCCGTACGAAAGGAAGAAAATGGTTGGGTTTTTATTTATCTGAAGACGCTACCGCGACGATCAAATAAAATCCTAAATGAAGCGACGTAGCTGCATGAGAAAATGATGCGATAAGCTCGTGCTCATGCGGTACTGTAATGATTTCTAGCCGTAAGGTTAACATCACTCAAGGTGGACAGAAATGGAAGAAACGATTAATCTTGGTTTGTTCTCGTACGCGACAGGTTCTAATACAATAATGCGTCGAACATCGAAACTAGAGGAAGTAGTAACCAACCTTCGGATGTGTCCACTAGAACATGACATCGGCGCGTATTTAATTTTCTCTACACGGTTAAGTAGGTCGTAACCGTTGTTGGCACTGGATCGCGCCAAACACCCGATGCGCCAGTGCAACAATCGTCTCTGCTGTGCATTGAAAAGTTTCCAACGTTTGACTTGACCGGCCGAGAGCAAGGCACAGATGCAGATGCGATTTCACCATCAGCATTGATTCTAATTCTCACCGCCTAATGTAGACGCGAGGGAACGGAATACCATATTTGGTGTCCGGTTAGGAAAATGGCCACCCTGTCAAAGGAAGCTACTGTATGCACCTCGGCCATAACGCTTCCCAAAACATCCTCCAACTGGTTCACGGGAGACATCAAGTTGCATTGCTAAAACTCCATGGTAATGTGACTGGTGGGGCTGGTATTATCTTCATTTACAAGCCATATCCGTCCAAGGAGTACGGGTACGATGTTGGAAATATAGAAACACACATTGCGTCCTCGTCCTCGGTGCGAAATATGATTCTTAATCCCGCCAGTAACTGGAGATACAAAGTGGAGAAGGGGGAAATCAGATTACAAAAAACATCACTTAAAAGAAAAAGGGCAAAACCTTGAATATTACAGAGTTCGTGAAGATTTGAGGAGAGTATTGAGGAGTCGGCAAATCTTTCGCGCAAGTGGGAGTTATACAGTTTTGCTACCAAAAACACAAGTCTTGTGTTTTTGTGTGGCGTGGAAGCATGCGTGAAAAGCATTTGGACAGCAACAAAAAGATCGACTTTCCTTCCGCGTCAACCAGACTGTGTCGAATTAAACAGAGTCACGCTCGTTTTAGTACTGCCCTGCCTCTAGTTCTCTTCGTACTCCGTTCTTTGGTGGATCAAAGTTAATCAAAAGTAATGCGAAACAGTTTTTGTGTTTTTTGTTTTCGCGCTTCCCCCCCCTGGGGGGACGCGATTAAAGCAAGAATGTTTTTTTTTGTAAAACAAACGAACAAAACTAAAAAACGTGTCCATTTTCCAACAGGGGGCTGCTCCGTACCGGATTGATCTGGACGGACGCGTATGCTGCTGTGAGAATAGATTTAAAATGACAGTAGATAGGATGTTACTCCATCATAATTAAATGCTACAGCCAGCCTCAATCCTTATCACTATTCCATAGTGGCATAGACATCTTTTGTGGAGCCGCTTCACCGTTCCGATGGGGTTACAGCAAGGATAGGGGGAAAACGATCGGTCAGGTACTGGATATCCAGGCTAGAAGCAAATGAACTTGGCACTGTGCAGTGGAGGTTCGTCGCTTGCGTTGCCCCCATCGTCAAAACTCATCAGCACCACAATCATCTTACCCCTTTTTTTGCTAAGAGCCCGGGGTCCGGTTCTGGTTCGCATTCTTACCCACTTTACTCATCTTCCAGCATCGAGCGAGTTGTTCGTGACTGGCGAATGATAGCAAAAATTGATGAGTTGCAGGGTCCGTTTACGTCGGACGCTAAAAATAACTAACCACGTGTTTCTCGACTCGCGCCAAATTATTGATTCACACGGATCCCCTCCGTCCTACCTGTGGGTTACCTGTCTACCCATGTACCCCGCGATTCGTCAGCCTTCCTGTGCGATTGTTCTCGACACGAAGGTCACGGCATGAGCCATCCGTTTGCGATCCGATGCTCTCTACTTAATTCCTTCTTTACAGGGCGTTCTTGGTTGAGGAACTTCTCTCCGAGCGCACGAGAACATCAGATAAGTAAAGGTCCGGCAAGGACGTGGTGGTCTGTCTAAAGCACTATCTAAGAATAGCCGTGCGATGACTATTCAGCGGTAGACTCCCCCCCTCCCCCCTTCCCCCTTTGAAGTGAGTGCCCCCGGGGATCACCGTAAGGGAACACCGATGTCGACGGCAAAAGCGGACCTGACACGGTGAAGCAGTAGTACCTGTATTGAGCAAATCCTCAGGCATCTTCTGGCATAGCATTGCTCAAGTGCAATGTTCTCAAATCAAAATATTGACCGTTCCGTACAGAGTGTGGATGTACACAGCGACGAAGTGGGGGTACGCGGTAGACAATAAATAATCGCTTCTGAGTATTTATCGTCGGATGAGTTGCACGCTAACTACAGCAATACTTGCTTGTGGAGGTAACTCAACGAAGAAGCAAAATTTTTTAAATATTCAGTAAAAATTCTGTTGCGTTTTCGCATTATTATATCGCAAGGTATGTCTGTATATTGGAATAGACATTGCTTCCAAGGTATTCTGTTCATAGTATACAGTTACACTCTGCTATTAGCCTAATATAAATTTTTAAGGTTTAGCATGGATGTATAATATGAGAACTATCGGAATACCTTGAATAGCATGAAAATATCTTACAAATATTTTTGCATAAGATATACAAGGCATAAGACTGAAGAAATCCCGGATAATCGAATGAAATTGCTCAGAGAGAAAAGCTTCGTAGACGACTAATCCTACGGCTAACCCGATTAATTCACAGACCACCAAAAATAACGTTAGATTTATGAATGATTGTACCGTAGCTGGCAGCGTACAATGAATTTTTGCGCCACAAATAAAGTGGAAGCGAGTGAAGAATGTCAACTCTGTGGTTGAGGAAGTAAGCGCGTGCCCCGATGCTGTGCGTTGGTCAGTTCTGGAAATGCCGGGCGTCAGTTAAAGTGATTCTTGTTTCGTACGGTGTGTAGCGGCAAATACAATGAGATGATGTTTTAAAAACTAGGCAAAAAAGTAGAACTCTTTTCCCGTTGCGCCCGTTGAAGCAACAAGTAGCAGTGGGGGAGGGAAAGAACGAAGACGTAAGGCGATCGAGATGAGTACGGCCATGACTGGCTGAGTGCGTTTTTCTCGACAAAGAAAAGCTTCCTCTTGCTTCTTCCGTTTTCCTTTCACTAGGCTTTCTAGACGAAAATCATCCACGAGACTAATGGAGAGCAGTTCTCAGTCAGATGTTATACCTGCCCTCGCGCCATCATCGCCACGGTGGTTTAGTTATTTGGTTGAAGATAAAATGCAGGGTTCGTGATGAGATTTAACTGCACAAACAAACAAAGAAATTGAATTTCTACAAATGTGTAAACCTTGTGCCATTTTTAGTTGGAAGAGCATAAAGGAGGACCTTATTGTAGTTGTAAAGCATTCAGAAAAGTTCACCCAAGTCTGTTGAAGCAGCGTAGCAACCCCTGCCCGAGAAAGAAAAAAACCCAACCTCAGCAAAGATAAAAGAGAGCGCGTGGAAATTAAAAAAAGAAAACAACAGGATGGATAGTACCGCTGACTTGCGTGCACGATTTACACGATTACGCAAGGGGTAGCAACAACGGATCCCAGGCACGGACAAACTGTACATGCAAGATACAGCCGTGCCCCCCCCCCCCCCCCCCCCCTCAGGTCCATTCCGCAACAATAGTGATTCCGTAGCGGCACCGTTTATTAAATGTCCGGCCTATAACTGTACGCCTAAAGTTCATTATCATCTTCTTTCTGCTGCATAATTTTCATCGCATCAATGCGCTGGCGGTTTGAGAATTTCACCACACACATCAAGCTGAGGGAAAAGGGTTCACCAGAGTTTTGCCGTGGCAGGCCCTTGGGATAAAAACGGCACGATAATCGGCACTGTGACGCCGTACGCTGGCTATCACTGTGCTGTTACTGATAACTGATCTGTATAAAGCTGTAAGCAAAATGGTTAAGAACCGGAGATGTCTAAGCCCACCATTGTTCTGTGGTTTGAAGTTTGGTCTTTTTTTTAACCTCACAAAACTGTGTTGAAGTTATGAAGCAAAGACGCTTAGATGCATGTTCTTGAAGTTGTTGGGTAACACTTCTTCTCCAATTCTGGACACACATCTCAGTGTTTCGAAATTGGAGCTTCTCAACAAAATTGGAGCTTCTCTGGAACGGTCACAAGCGTTCCAACCAGACAGACATTAACGAAGTCACTCGTCAACAGTACAGACACATCACATTAAGCCATTGCCAGTTTGACAAATTGTTGAGCCCATTTGGCAGTCGATAATGGGGCCGGTGGGGGGGCTTAGACGTACGCAGTCGTTACACTTTACCCTAACCTTAGCCACTTCCGCGTACCGGCTTTCGTGCTTGGTGGTGCTTCCGCTCCACGGCATGTGTTTGCCTGTGCGATACCAAACCCCAAAATCCCACCCAAAACAATGCGACAATGCTTTCGTCCTCATGCAGAAGCTGCAATATTTTATGTCCTCTGCGCTGGTCCGACTAGGGTGGATCCGTCATGATGGTCGACACTGGGTCAAGGTTGAGATCACGGTTGTGAAGCGAAGAAGGGTAGGGGTTTTGGGTTGATCATGGGAAACTTCATCACCTACCCAGGACAAACCCACCAGCAAAGGCCGTAAACGGTAGTCGTTGTCTCTGGGATGTATTGTAAAGTTATACACACTCTATAATATTTCGAGAATTCCTGCTGGTTTTGCCATTCCAAATGGAATTCATTGATCCAAAAACCTTCCTTCTGTTAATCTTGGGCACTATAACTATGGATTGATCTTGACCTACCTTGCCTAACGGTTGACCAGCTGAGCAATTTGAATAGCTGAATAATCAGGTAGATATACGTGTAGGAGGAGAGAAAAATCCTGTCGAGATTTCAACCCAGTCCAGTTTTTACCGACCATACTCCTCAATGATTCAATGCCTATTTCTGTCTATTCGTTCCCACAAAAATTCCCACATTTAATCATCCGAAAATTCTAATATTACGGCAGGTAAAACCAAAATACCTTTATACATTGATCAATGAAATGTACACGACATCAAATCTAGCATCGGTTTTTGCAATTGTTGTCGTCACCATCGTCGTGCGTCATTCAATTCTGCTTTCTGGTGCTCTTTTTTTCCCACCCTCCCTGATCGTCATCGTCATCGTGATCTCCATCGCTATTCCATCCATCCCTCTGCTCTGTTTCTCTTTCGCTTTTTTTTTCCCCCAAACCCGTGCGTTTCGTTGACGAGCCGCACAGCTGCCTGGGTTTTGTGCTACAGGTTCCAGGCGTTCGGTTCCCGTTAGCTTCATGAGAGCGATTGCCTACGCCGATCAATTCCGAGCACCGGCGCCGAGGTGACCGGTGGGCAACTGGTATGTAAATTACTTATTATAGTTGCTCATTCTCGTGACTAGCGTCGGAAGAGGACGCCCCGAACACAGGACGCTATTGCTCTCCACCCCGGCTATATTTCCAATCATCCTTCTTCCTCGTTCGCCTCGTGTGCAAAAGGAGGAGGAGGGCCAATTTATTTATTATGATGAGTAACAAGCTCATATACGGACGAGCGTCTAGATAACGCATGCCGGACGGGCGGGCAGATTGGTTCTAGTTGACTGCAATCAATCAGAAATGGTAGGAACCAGAAATACCCCTTCCAGGCAGTGAGACGTCCCAGCGCGCAACTGCTGATAATTGGGCTGTACGTTCAGACAGTCGCGCGATTCAATTAGCAGTGCTATTAGTGACACCGAGGAGTCGAGAAGTTGACTCTTTTTTTTTTCTTCTTAATGTCGCGATAGGTACACAACCGCTGTTGAAAAATACTTCAAAGAGGAATTGAAACATGAAATGGTAGGTTGAAGGTATAGATTCACCGTAAAGCATAATTACGACTCCCAGATACTGTAACTATTACTACTACTGCAGCGAGATACAAAGTTTTGTTGGGGGGGAAAAACGTAATTAATTATTATCTTGTGGATTGAATGGTTATAGACACATTAATGTTTATACCACTAGCAATCTTTGATGCAGGAAATCTTTACCAAGAAAAGTTTGGAAGATCTCAGCTACACATTGAGATGAGTTAACTAAACAAAATAGTTCAATATTTCATCATCTCAGCATGACAGTATCAGCTCAGTTCCATGTACAACTTATTCAATGGTTGTTAATCTTTACTCTCATCACCTTAAAAATTGAACTAACCGCTAACCTCAGGTTCAGACATTAAGTTTTGAACACACACAGAGAGAAGAAGAAAAAAATGAATGGCATTGATGCATTAACCACCTGAGTTCAAAAGTTCACGATGAGACGGGAACATCGTCTAAAGATGTGTATTTTTTGTTTTGCTGCTGCTTTCAATCTTATTTAAACGACGTCAGCATATTTTTAAACTCTTCCGTAGCGATACTTGTGTTCCGGTGGTTGATGAGATCATGCTGTCCTATCCTATTTACGCGTCAGGCAGGTAGATAAAGTTCTTAGCAGATGATATAACTTTGTCGATCGATCGATCCTCCGGTCAAAGAGCATTGCGTTCGGCGTGTTGCTTTAGTTAAGGTGGTAAATAAGCTACCCGCCAACCTTCAAAGACTCCTTCCAAAACTACCAACTTTAAGCATGTTTGTCCAGGGGCAGAAATTGTCGTTGTGATTCATGACACTACAGCGCAAGGGTCAGTTTAAAGATCGAATGTTGCGCTTCCTGTTTGGAAGGAAGGAATTCATTTCCACGGAGATCGTCTATTATGAGCCATCTCTACCGTTGCCGTCGTAGCAACGGTCAAGGACGCATAAGGGTATTCCGTACTTGTTGCTGCTTGAGATGGATTAATTTGTTTATGATTTCCAATTTCTGGCCATTCGACCGATGAACTAACGTGCACACGAAACAAGAAGACGAGAAGAAAAAAAATGTTTGTGTTTATGCTTTTTTTTTGCTTCATAGATACAATATCCTGCTAAACGAGGGTCAGACAATACAATTTTGTGCAATGCCGGAACCGTACGTTCCGAGAGACATACATCACTAGCAGGCATCGGTAGTGATCTCCCCATTGAACTATGTGCCCTTGTCCGTTCGGTGTTCATTCGCCCGTCTAACTGTGTTTTCATTGGTGGAACGTAATTCGCCGTGTGATCGAATTAGATAATTGAAAATGAAAAACTAACACAAAATTCGAAATTAACACCTTCTTTGCTGAGTTCCGGGCGCTCTTTTCACACAATTCCAACTGAGATAGAATCCTTTAAGAATATATTTGTATTATTCAAGAATCTTCAAAGTTTCATGGATTATTTTTCGATTTTTAAATAATGAATAGTTTTGAAAACTCATTCTTAATCGCCTTCACTCCCCTTGCATTGGGTGTGCAAATAAGTTTCGTTATTTCGCTAAGTATCGTTTTTCTTAGAAATTGAGGATTTCTTTGTCTCATAATTTTTATTTATAGCATTGCCGTTCAGAAATGATAGCATCAAACAATTTTTCTGGGTTCTCTATTAAGAGACGACTCGAAAGCAGTATACCATAGCTTTCGGATCTCACACTCATAGTATACGATACCATTCGGATCCCACCATATGCAGAGCATGACTTATTGCTAGTAAAGTTTTTCTTTTTGGTGTCTATTAGACTTACTTAACCTTGAACGTGAAAATATTTCCATAATTCTTTATAACTTTGTGGAGTAAATGTTTTATCTAACTTGGTACATTTTTCCTCTTTTCTCAAAAAGATAATCATAGTTATGTTACTTTGAAGAATTTGAGGATTTCTTTGTCTCATAATTTTTATTCATAGCGTTGCCGTTCAGAAATCATGGCATCAAACAAATTGGCTGGGTTCTCTATTAAGAGACGACTCGCTAGCCTACCTTTCGGATCCCACACTCATAGTATACGATGCCATTCAGATCCCACCGTATGCAGAGAATGACTTATTGCTGGTTAATATTTTCTTTTTGGTGTCTATTAGGCTTACTCAACCTTAGACGTGAAAATATTTCCGTAATTCTTTATAACTTTATGGAGTACATGTTTTATCTAACTTGGCACATTTTTCTTTTTTTCTCAAAAAGATAATTATAGTTATGTTACGAGCTGTACAAATGAATAAAAAAAGAGTGAAGTGATTAATCTCCAGCTGCGCTCATCTTGTTTACATACGTCCAAACAAAGGTGACATACAAATTAAAGCCGTACCACTTATAACTACACCAACAGCTGTACCATTAGTGCTGCTACCAATCAATATTAGCGTTTGCAAGAACTAAGTGTAATTAGCCGTTTGCTTACGAGATTACGCCCAAAAATAGGCAAAACCGATCGCCCGATCAGCCCGATCCGCCGGAAGCAGCGGGGTGGCATTGCGCGATAATTTTGTTGTTTTTTTTTTCTTGTTTTGTTTTGTTGCTTTCTCTGCATTGCTTTCTTTACCATACGAAACCAAACGGAAACGGTGTGCGGTGGAATGGTAGTCGAATGAATGAAATTGGTCGGTTTGTTTTCATCCCATTCCAACATCCCGCCATTCCGGGTGCTACTTCCCCATTACTATCCGGCTTCCGGTTACGATCAATTCCGGCGCTCGGTGGCCCAAAAACCTGAAAACGGCACACAGCCGTTTGCATTTGAGCGGTTGATTTCTTCCGTTTGTATGTACATGTGCTGTGGATTTGCTAAGATTGGAAGCTTGATTTAATGTTTCTCGACGTAACGAACGATTCCTCCATTCCAGGCCATCTCGTTGGGGCTTTTGTGAGTCATTGCGAATTGGTACCCCGAGCATCATCATCGGATTGGTGCGATTTGCCACCAGTGTACCGCGCAAGGACGTATCCAAAAAATCGTGACCAAAGTCCTTCCGCACCGGCCATTTTAACATGGTCGGCGTCCGCATACTCGATCATCGCCCGTTACGAACAGGTTGTAACGGATGGGTCGCAAACATTGTCTGAGTCATGGAGTCACGCAAAGCATCGAACGACCTTTCATGTTGTGGTGCGGATGATGAGGCAATCACCTTCGCAGCAGGCATGAATTTCAATAAATCCGTACAAACTGCAGTATCCGGGAGAGAGAGGAGTTTCGTTCTAACCGTCCAAACGAGAGGGCACAGTTCTAGTACATGCATATTCGTATAATATTCCTTTCAAAATGATTCATATTGTGTGCAAAAGCAAAAACAAAGAACCTCAAGGAACTCAACAAGAACAGTTTAAATATTTCTTTTTTTTTCAAAATCTTCGATTGAATTAATATTTTGTATTTTTTTTCTCCTGGAATGGGTATTTCCCGCATTAAAAATTATTCGCTGTCACGTCTAGCTCCACCATTAATGATGCGCCGGCTATAATGTTTGGAAGGATTTTAAGGAGTTGACGATTTATTTGTGCGCTGTAAACATTTACCTTTTATTTCACAGCAAACAGAAAAAAAGGAAACAGGAATGAATAGGGCTAGTTAGTGAATTTTCCCAGGACTGCGGTCACGCATAACAGTGCCCGCAATTGGGATGCAACCTAGAATAATTGGCGTCATGCGTCCGTACTCGGCGCTCGGCGCTCAAATCGCACCAAATTCGCCCATTCGGGTTCACCTTTTCCCAGGTTTTTTTCTTCTATTCTTTGCTGCAGCTGGTGGGTACCATGTATCTCTTCATTATTATTCATGGTCCGTGCGATGTATCGTTGACATCGTACCGCACCTTTAGAGCCCCTCCTCCAACTGCTGGTGATAGGACGCACGCAGGAGCTTCATTCTGGACGTGAGTCGATTGTTGAGATCGCGCCATCTAAAGCCCTTTTTTTGCTGCAGAAACGAATTCGCTCTAGCGGCTTATAAGCCCTCACATATTCGGCGTGAATTCGTGCAGCATTTATTGTATGATTGATTGATTGAATTAGCACACCTACACACGGCTTTAACCCTCTTTTTTGTATCACATCGAGGCGCACCACTATCGGAATTGCTCCGTTCCCAATTTCAATTTCTCCGTCACCGACGCCTAGACGCTATAAATTGCTCCGATGGTCGGATGGCATGCACTTACCCGGTGCACGGGTCCTGAGAAAATGACGTCGCACTTCGGGGCCCAGACATTTTTCTCGCACCATCAGCTGATGCACTGATGGATATGGTTGGTGGCCTATAGGCTTGTCCGGTATTTGCCCAGCTTTCCCATGCAGGCGTGACAGCGTGCAGCAATGTGACAGTAATGGGACCTGCTTCGATGCATTCACCCACCAGACCTTGGTGTGCTTATGTGCATGTACAACCCGAGAGAAACCTTGAGTTTCGCGCATCTTTCGGTCGCGATCTCGCCCATGGCGACCTATCGATCGATGGAGGTTCAAACAGATTTCCTTGACCTACGACAGCAAAGAACGTAGATGTGTGATGAGCTGTACATAAAAAATGACATAAACCATAGACGTCTTTTACTCTTCAACTTCTTCAAAGTTAATTAGAATACCTAGTTTTAACCTTCAAAATAAACAACTAAATATACAACTAAACAAAAGACACAGGTACAAGTGCAGGTTGTCCGCCAGGAATACAGTAACTAGGGTATTAAAATTTGACAGCTCACAGAAAGCAAATTGGTTGAAATAAGTTTCTTATCACTCAAATAATGCTTTAAATTAAAAAAAGAATAAAAAATCAGAAAAAAATTTTAAAAAAAATTTCAACTCGAAAATTTCATAAGGCTTACCCCTTACGATTCTTTTGAGAAATTTTGCAAAAAAAATAAAATTGTTTTATTTTAATCCCAATTGGTTGCAATGAGTTTCTTTTCACTCAAATAATGATTGAAATAAAAAAAGAATAAAAAGCATAAAAAAGGTTAGGTAAGTGGAGGTAAGTAAATGGTATGGTCGTACCACAATTTTATGAACACTTCGTAAAACCTAGCTTTATTTCGCGATTTACTTGAAATCTTCAAGAGATAAGCGCTCATTCTGAGTGCCAAACGTCTTCTCAAACCTCGCGAAAATGTCACTTTGGTATTATGATTCGTTTGGCACATAATACCAGGAAAAGAATTTAAGTCTTCTTCGTATGTGACAACTTCAAAAGAAGTCATTTCTGGCTTTCCTTGACTTTATTTATCTGTAGGAAGATAGTCAGTCCTAGATACGAGAGAGTCCTTTCACATGAGAGTTGATGCCCATATACATGTGCGAATTGAAGTCTAAGTCATTCTTAGTTTGACACCTGGTGATCGGTTTTGACATCCGACGTCTATATATACTTAGATCTCTCACATATACACTTAGATTATTTCAAGCACTACTCCAATTTCACAATCTAACTAGTCAACACCCCAATCTGCTTTAATAAACGCTTTAATAATTTTTTTTTTACTACGCGAATCTATCTTTTGTGAACACAGTGTATTATGGTGTGGGTGAAAGGTGGATGAACTGGGCTTTTGGGTGAAATTTTGCAATTACCGCATCATGATGCGTCAACGTCTGCAAAAGGGATTTGCCGAGTATACAAAAGCCGAAGTATTGAAGGTATACTATCACCCCGTAAGGACGCAAAATGATGAAACGCGACTCTCTATTCGGGAAATGGTTCCTGTCATCTACTTAGATTTTCCTTTACTCTTCGCTTGCTGTTTTAATTCCCTGCAATAAAATTATTTCTCTTTCTTTCTCTGTCTTTCTCTCTCTGTTACCAGTGTGCTCCTTCTGCAGGGTGGAGAGCACATCTTCATCGCATTGGAAAATTAATTTAATGAATAAGTTGTGCTAGCAAAGGGTAAGTAAGGGTAAGCTACTATCACCCCTATTAGCTTTTTGCTATTCCTGCTAAAGTCCCGCGTTACGTTCATATCCCTGCACTGCACACAACTGCGATTTAGACGCCCCCCTCCCTCCTCCCCTCCCCCGGAACCGTTTTGCCTCAAGGTCAATTGAGTTAATTAATTAAGGGATTAAAATTATCTTCTCGTTCGCAAAACGCGCGAACTCGTACCTTCCTTGCTACTGTACCGTTTTGTGGGGGTTGGATTTATTTCACGATTGTCTAGCATTGCTGTAAGAGGGTAGGGGGGGAGGGGTGTTTTATGTCTTCTTCAAAACTTTTGTTCATTTTGCAGACACACAACCCCTTATCGTCGGTAATGCGGTAAATCGTAAAATGGGTTTTATTACGAACCAAAGTAAATGTGTGTTATGCTTGATTTAGTGCATGGGGGATTGACGTTATCAACAAAAAATCCATTTTGCTGTAAATATTTGCTAAAATGGTTCAGCAAAAAAGCTTTCAAAATTACAGAAGAATGCATTTTTTTTTCATTTTTTTGTGGAGAAAAGAAACAGCTCAACAGTTTGATGGAATTTCAAACCAAATTCACTGCTGACCTATTAAATTAGTTTGCGTGAACGAGCGAAACAGGTACGGAGACACAAATGAGAAATGCTCCAGTCCACGGACTGACCCCCCCCGGGAAGAGAGGGGGGAAGGAGTAGGGGGCTATGTGTGTTCGGAATACATAAGAAGTTTTGATTCGCAAACACACGACGTGCAAAATGGACTATTAAATGAAACTAAATAGCATATAATACCGAGTAAACGAAGCTGGTAACGCACACCAACCAAACCCCCCACCCGACAAAAAAATAAGACCGCCAAGAATAGTGAGTGAAAAGTTAAATATAAAACCAGAAACACATAAAACATTACACCAAGCTTCAAAAAAAAAAACCAATCCCCCCCCCCCCCCTTTGACAATGAATGTGAACAGAATATTTGACCGGCGAATGAAAAGTCCGGACAATCTCCGGTGCTCCGGTTACCGGGGAGTGTAAGTTATTGCATGCGAAAATACCTTGAGAAATTGAAATTCTGCCATTTCGGGAATAGCATTCCGGGCACGGAAATTCAAAACAGAGCATTGCGCTCTGTTTCTGGGGATGACACACGCGGCTCGCCTGAAATCCATGCTAAATCCTTCCTCGCAAAAGGGCTGGCGAAAGGGGAGGAGGGGTGGATGAGTGAGTTAAGGGAAGAGGTCACGCTATGCTCCAGTTACCTTAAAGTGTGTCTTTATATGCGTGCGTGGACAGTGAAGAAACAGGATAAATGCAGGTTAGCAACAATCGCTTCCAGAAGGTCTTTTGGTCGTCTATCCACCGCTGCCATTGCTGATCCGGTCACTAAATCATTAATGTGCTAAATATTTGCCAACAGAAAGAAAGGCTTGCAAACCATATGGTAAGATGGTTACCATCGATGAGTGGTTGAATTAAACATCAATCAAATTGTTTTTTGTTTTTGTTTTTGGCCTGGAGACGTACTTCTGCAATGGACCGTTTGATTTTGTTTTAGTAAAAAATGGAGCAACAGCAAAGAGCATTAACATGCCCAAAACTCGAGGAGGGAGGGGGGGGGGAAATGGAACGACAAAGGGTCACGCTTAATTTCAATGTCTCCCCCCCTCCCCCTCCCCTCTTCCCGACCCTTTTTCCCTCCCATCCCATCTTTTTCCTGTCAATGCCGTCCGTAAATAGGCGGTTGATGCAACCGCTTCACGGTTGCGAAGAAAGTTGTCAAAAGCAACCAACCAAGAATGCTGCGCTATTGACATGCACACATGTATGCGTACACGTTTTGTCACTAGGCAAACTAAAAAGGAACAACAACAAGAAAAATCAAAAAAACAGTAAAAAGCAAACAAACAATATCCGTACAACGAAAAAGAAAGGAAGAACGAACGAAAGTTTTGTCAGTTTGTTACAAAACAGAAGTAAAAAGAGAGGGAAAAAAAACAACAAAAAACAAGGTACTAAAATGCAAAGACGTTAAACAAAGATATAGGTCCATCAACAATAAAAAAAAAAACCTAAAGGCACACGGTGACCAGCAAAACCGATGTTAAATACATTCGGCCGCGAATGTGAAACGACCGAAATTTGAAGACAAAATTCAAAACAAAACAACAACAAGAAAAAAGGATGAACCGAAAAAGTGCTCGCAACGGTAACACTTCTTCGACTACGAGATGGGACACCAAGGGGGGGGGGGGGTGGTAAGGCAAAAGGACTACCTACTGGTTCGTATAAAGGGGGGGGGGGGATGAAGGAAAAGGGCAGGCAGAGGCCAAAATCAGAGCAAAAATGTTGCCACATCAACGTTAACACACACAGAAAAAAAAACGAAAAAACGCACTTCTTCTTTCCACGCCTTGCGGCAAAAGATGATCCGCCAGGGCTTTGACGACCGACCTACCTGCCCAAGAGCGGTGGTCAAGAAGTGGAAAATAGAACAGCAAAAAGTAACAGAAAGAGATGGGGAAGGAGGGGGGTGAGAGGGGGGGGCATCTGGCACAGCCGCGCTGAAGTGCTTTGGGGGGTTTTTTTTTTGTTTTTTTTTTTTGGGAGGAAGGGAAAAAGGGAAGACAAATCGAAAGATATTTGGCTGCCAATCGTTTGTTTCCGGGCGCGCAGTTTTTATTATTAGTATTATTTGTTTGCTTCTTGGACGGCTGGTGAGTTTGGTTTAAGATTTTGCCCCCCGAACCCCACAGGGAAAGCTGCTCCTCTTTCTTTCATTTTTTTTCTTTCTCTCTCTCTCTCTCGGTCTTCGGTAGGTCATTCCTTTCACTGGCCTGAACCGCGGAGAACGGTAACTTTGCCTCGTAAAATCGGTGGAACCTTTAGGTTGATGGTTTTAATTTTCATTTTAACCTCGGAATTATTTTTCTTTTGCGGCTTTTTTTTTTCTTTATCAATTTGCATAAAATTTATGACCCCATCCTTTTTTTCAATAAGTGAAGGATATGTTTTTAATTAGAAGTTATATTTCTTCTTCTTGTCACATAAAACGGCATAAAACGAATGTCCTTGTTTCGGAAGGTAACTTGTTAGCAATGTCAAATCACCCCCTTTTTGTCGATTTTTTTCCTCTTCTACTTTTCTCTTTTACTCAACAAAAAAGAAAACAATAATCCAACATGCTTTCTTCTCAACAATACAAAATGCAGTTGCCGTGTCGCGTGCATATGTGTTTGTTTCCCGATTGTTACTGTCTTTTTTTGTTGTTGTTTATTTCTACTTATCCACCAAACAACCAAATGTGCGTACCACCGGACAGCGAGTGGTTGACAGAATCAAATGGGGGTAAGATCAAGGCTAAGATCAAGGCCAGAGTGGAAACACATCAGGATGCATTCACGAGCGCGAACGTAGTAACGGTTGTTTCACGGAATATATATGTTTTGTTTTTGCTGTTTTGCTGCCAAACCATTCGACAACCTCCCCAGGGGGGGGGGTTTTCCCACCCCATTTTTCCCTTCGTTCCGCCTTCGCAATCGAAAATGTTTCGGCCCGAACTGTCGCATTAACAGGCAACGTTTTATGCCAATTTTTAGCGGTTTCTTAGCTCTGCTGTTTTTTTTCGTTTCTTTCTTCTTTCTTTGTTTGCAATTCTGTGCTTTCTTTTCTGCGTTGCGCCTTCTGTGTTCCGTCCATCGCGAAAACGCGATAAACGATCTCTGTTGTGTGACGTGATATCGGGCAAACTGTGGGGCGGAAGAAAACGCAAAAAAAACGCTCTCAAACAATAAAAACAAAAACCGTCTCCATCATAACGGCGCTTCGATCTCTCTCGCCTAGGCTATTTTTGTGCTTTTTTTTGTTTTTTTTTTCGGTGCCTTTTTTTTCTTTCTTGCCCCTCTTTTGCAATGATGATTTGGTCTGGAATTTATTTTTATCGTTTGTTTCGTATAAATTTGTATTGTAATATTGCTTTGCTGCAGGAAGTGAATAATGCCAAATATATACACACAAACACGCACACATTACACGGTGAGGTAAAAAGACTTATCAAACGATTTTTCTTTTATAAGAATAATAAAAAGAAAACCAAATGAAAAAAAAAACAAGTAAAAGAAGACAAGAAGGACTTTAAAATATAATCAACTAATTACCATTTTGACCGGATGTGCGAGCGTAAAAAAAAATAAATTTAAAAAGAAAGACGAAAGACTTCAACGGGTGGATCGGCGAGGAAGCCTCACTTTTTTGGGTGATTTTGTTTTTTTTTTCGTTTCAAGCTCGAATACATATAGCACAATAGTGTGCTAGAGTTCTGTAAAGCTTGGTTTCCCGGTTGTGAGATATCCGACCAGATGTTTCGCTTTTGTCGAAAGCATTTCACCATCAAGTGAAATGGTGCGGTTTAATTTATTCGCAAATAATTTGTTTATTTTCGGGGCGATAGTTAAACGTTTTTGGTAAACTTTCTAATTTATGTTATCGGTAGTGAAATAATCCTTACGCGGTAGAAATTTACATATGTAAAGAAAAAAAGAAAGAACAAAAAGGGTTTGATAAATATCTTAATCATTAATGGATGGTGATTGTTATATTTCTTCTTTTAAATGAATTCTTCTACATACTTAGTAGCATATTATTTTGAAAAATGTAGTACTGATGTATTGTTTTATTTATATCGGAAATTATAGGAATTTTTCTATAAAAAAGATTCATTTTTAAGTTATGTAAAATTGAGTTTTCAATGTAAATTTTTTTTTGCTTTTTCCCTGCCGTTTGAATCTTTCAATACCAATACCTTCCATTACAGGATGGAGATGTTTTTGTTTGTTTCCCATTACCCGTTTGCTGGCAAGTTGGCCGTTCCTATCAGCTGCACAATGCTCGAAAACCGCACCCGTCGCACACGTGAATAAGCAAAGACAATTTATAGGCGGATTAGTGCTACTCGGATGGTCTAATACCCGGCCAATGCTACTATCGTCATCCGTCCAGACACGCTTCGAGTGCATCCGAACGCGGGGGGTTCTGGAAGCTTCGGATGGCAAAACACTCGTTCCACACTCGAGGCACACACCGCCGACTGGCTGCTACCTATCTCTATCGATTCCAACACGGGAAGGTTTCGGGAAGCGAAATATGCTTTTAATCCCGTAACCAGGCCAGTCCGCCTGCCTGGACCGCTCGTAAATCATCATCCTTTTTTGGGGGGTAGAGTGTGTGTGCGAAACCGGCCACTTTGCCACATGGCCCGATGCTGCAGCTCGATTTCAATCCCATCTTCTACACTTCCTCCTGCTTCCGCTCTCCCCCTTCTCCTCCATCGGCATGTATAATGGGTTAAGTTTTCCTATGGAAAAAAACACGAACCACTGTGATATAGGGACGGGAACCCTATTTTGGGTGGGGTGGGCAGCAAAACGATGTTGGGGGTATTGAAGTAAAACCGTTCCAGCACCAACAGCATACTGACCCACGGGCGGAATAGGAGAACATAACCGGGTAGTCCATGCCAAGGAATTAATATCAATTATCCAGTTGCATGTAAATTTCGACTGTCCATTTCGCCCTGTTTCTGTCCGTTGTTGGCTTCTATTTTTCCTCCCCCTCCACTCCCTTTCACCTCTTCCTTCCCCTTCCCCTTTCACAGCTGAAACGAGAGCGTGTATAATGGGAGGAATTAAGGAGGTACGGTCCAGTCGCCGTTCTGCTTTAACCCCCCGCCCCGGGTTTTCACCCCCTAAACCTAAAACGAAAGCTAATATTAGTTCGAAGCGTGGGCGAAGGATGAAACAGTCCTATTATGCGCACAAACTGGAAAAGAAATCCCCATGCATTGTTGTCTTGTTTCCGCCCCCCCTTTTGCACGACATGTTTGGTGGTGTCGGTCTATTATCGGTTCTTTGCTATTTGCAATCGAACGCATCTCGGCAAAAGCGATTACACAGAACGAATTTTTCATTGTACTACGATGTTAAGTGGTCGTTTTTTTTTGGTTGTAAAAAGGGTGATGCAAATGATTTAGTGGAATAGAATGGAATGAGGCACCCTCACGTCACCTTTACTAATGGATCGTTCGTGGTCATCTCTACGGCTTACAGTTAACGTGCAAAATGAGTGCACAAAAGGGTAGATGAAATTTTAAAACGAATCTGTACTTTTTTTTTGTTTTTTTAATTCCATTAATTCCACATTTACTGGTCCATGAGCAATTAGCAAATAACCAAGGTAATCAAAGCGTACGATTGTCAGGGGAATTTATGCGATAAAAAGGAGTTTTTTCTCCATTTTTTTGCATAATCAAATGTAAATTGATTATTTGTCTGAATAAATTTAAATTTGTTGCAATAAGTTTCTTTTCACTCAAATAATGCTTTAAATTAAGAAAAGAATAAAAAATCAGAAAAAAATTGTAAAAAAAATTTTCAACTCGAAAATTTCATAAGGCTTACCCCTTACGATTTTTTTGGGAAATTTTGCAAAAAAAAATAAAATTGTTTTATTTTAATGCCAATGGGTTGCAATGAGTTTCTTTTCATTAAAATAAGGATTTAAACAAAAAAAAAGAGTGAAAAATAATAAAAAATTAAAAAAATTGAAAAAATTTGAAAATTTGATTAGGCTCATTTTTGCACCAACTTTTGCCTATAACTCGGCCGCTATACAACGGATCGCCAATCTTTAACCTGTGATCGATAGATGGCAACAATGGCTACATTTTCTTCTTGGGCGGCCATGCCCTCAGATGTATGTGCCAGAAGTTATTGGAGGAACCATGTTCCTTACCCTGTTTGAGAAAATGTAAAATTTTCTCATTTTTGCACCAACTTTTGCCTATAACTCGGTCGGTATCCAACGGATCGCCAATCTTTAACTTGTGGTCGATAGATGGCACCAATGGCTACATTTTCTTCTTGGACGGCCATACCGTCAGATGTCTGTGCCAGAAGTTATTCAGGGAACCAAGTTCCTTACCCTGTTTCTGAACAATTTAGCAATATTGATATATTTTAATGGGAATATTTTAATGGGAATTTGTTGCAATATGTTTCTTTTCACTCAAATAATGCTTTAAACTAAAAAAGAATAAAAAATCAAAAAAAAAATTTCAAAAAAATTTCAACTCGAAAATTTCATAAGGCTTACCCCTTACGTTTTTTTGAGAAATTTTGCAAAAAAAATAAAATTGTTTTATTTTAATGCCAATGGGTTGCAATGAGTTTCTTTTCATTAAAATAAGGATTTAAACAAAAAAAAAGAGTGAAAAATAATAAAAAATTAAAAAAATTGAAAAAATTTGAAAATTTGATTAGGCTCATTTTTGCAGCAAATTTTGCCTATAACTCGGTCGGTATCCAACGGATCGCCAATCTTTAACCTGTGGTCGATAGATGGCATCAATGGCTACATTTTCTTCTTGGACGGCCATACCGTCAGATGTCTGTGCCAGAAGTTATTCGAGGAACCAAGTTCCTTACCCTGTTTGAGAAAATGTAAAAATTTTCTCATTTTTGCACCAACTTTTGCCTATAACTCGGTCGGTATCCAACGGATCGCCAATCTTTAACTTGTGGTCGATAGATGGCACCAATGGCTACATTTTCTTCTTGGACGGCCATACCGTCAGATGTCTGTGCCAGAAGTTATTCAGGGAACCAAGTTCCTTAAACTGTTTCTGAACAATTTAGCAATATTGAAAAATGTGATATATTTTAATGGGAATTTGTTGCAATATGTTTCTTTTCACTCAAATAATGCTTTAAACTAAAAATAGAATAAAAAATCGAAAAAAAAAATTCCAAAAAATTTCAACTCGAAAATTTCATAAGGCTTACCCCTTACGTTTTTTTGAGAAATTTTGCAAAAATTTTTAAATTGATTTATTTTAATGCCAATTGGTTGCAATGAGTTTCTTTTCACTCAAACAATGCTTTAAAAAAAAGAATAAAAAAAATAATAATAAAAATTTGAAAATGTCATAGGCTCCTTTCGGATAAATTTCACCGAGTGCAAGCAGTAATTTTGTTTCCTTGTTTATAAAGATTTGTTCATTGTTTCGGAAGGGAAAACTGTGGTTAAACAACGGGACGTAGCTAATTCATCTGTAGCGTGAAGAGAATATAAGCGTAGATCGTATCAGTAATATGTATCAGCTGCAGCAAAACAAACACCAAAACCTTTGGGCCACATCAGCCAGCCAGCGCTGGTTCGGTATTCGGCAAGCAGACGTGAGACGTGGTAAAACCGCAAAAAACAATTGCAGCTCGAAATAGATTTCATCCTGAATTGGGATAGGGATATGATTGATTCGCATGGACATGATGTGTTTTTTTTTGTTTTTCCGTTTTTCTTCCAGACCACACGTTCTCGCCAACCATCCATCGATTGAATCTGCAGCAGTGCACTCCACCGTGTAGATGAACCTCTTTTTTCTCCCTCATGATGACGGACATCGGGATAAAATGTATTCCTGTTTTTCCAGTGAAAGGATGTGAAGGTTGACACACAGCATGGTTTATGCTGCCGAGTGAAAGGAAATTTGTTTTCATTCATTAGCGAATTTTGCTAATGCCGAATACGCACAACGGTGCTGAAAAACGCGGCGAAAAAGCACCCCGGCTAGCGGACGATGGCCCCAATTCCCTTTGTGGCTAGCACATGTTCCGAGTGTTATTGCATATATGCACCCGTTTCCCTACTGTATCGCAACATCCTCATCCCCCCTCCTCCCAGGCGAAAGGACAACACTGCGCAATCATCGTTGATTGCTGGCGTATTATTATGCTGGCCCATTTTGTGAACGAGGTTTGAAGTTGCGAATAAGTTGAACAAATCGATAAGCGTAAGGGCATGGAAAGAGCGTGAAGCATCAGAACAGGAAAAAAAAAACATCTGATGCACTGATTGGATGCAGCTCGTTTCGAATATTTGTTAAGCAATAGAGTGTTTTTTTTTTATTTCGGGATGATTTGCAACAGAACGCTTCTTGGCATTAGCGATATAGATGAGTAGTTGGATTAGGTGTATAGAGTGGAATGGGAGAAAGGAAGGTAAACTGGTTCACAATGCACAAGCATCAAAACAACCAACGGATAACATGGCGATGGAATTGAATCAATTTAATAGCAAACAGTAGGGTAGAAAAGATGAATTTGTCCACAGTTTAACCACAAAAGCTCCTACAGAAAACCAATTGCACGTACGAATTAAGCAAAAAATAACGATCTAATATACGTAAACGTAAAAAAACCTTGCGTAAGAATTAAGCAAAGGTAGAAATGCAAATCCCACGAACTCCGAAGTCATTTATTAATACTATTGATTATTGATGGGAGCTCCGGAGTGGAATCGTGTAGTTGATACCGGTGTTGATACCGGTTTATACTCCAATTTTACGGTACAAATCTCAAGACACAATATCCATCAATGACACCAATTATCTATACCCAAAGAAAATCATAAAACTGAAACTGTGTATGTTGCAGCGCGAGATCAGGCAGAACGTGGACAAGCAATAGACGACTGAGAAGGCAGTAGACTCAACTCTTTCAGGATAAGAAGCGCAGCTTTTGAAGAGTCAGATGAGTAACTGATGCAGCAACTATCCCAGTGCGGGGAAACTCGTAAGTTCTTCAGGTTGTCGAGAAGGGAGATATCCTATCCGACGAACGAGAGGTGATCGACAGGATAAAGTGTTACTTCGATAGACACCTGAGGAGAGGAGAGCAGTACTACGACAGCCAGGATGACGATGACGAAGTTCCCCCGCCATCCTTGGACGAAGTCATGAAGAGAGACAGAGAGAGTTACTCTACGGCAGATCCTGCAGAAATGCCTAGAGCACCAGATCCCTACGCACCACCTGTTTATTGACCTCAAAGCGGCCTACAGCACTATGTGTAACACCATGCAGTAGTAAGGACTCCCAGGTGTCGAATATTGTGTCGGAATCGTTCGAATCGCCGAGATCTGAGGTAAGAGTTCCGACTCTCTTGGTTGCTGTTTAACATCGCTCTGGAATGTGTCATGCGAGGCGCGTGCTTCGACATCCGGGGCTCCGATTCTCTCCAATTTCTTGGCTTCGTGGATGACATCGACATCATCGGACGGATATCTGTGGCGGTGTGCGAAAATTAATTTGAGGATCGATGCGACGAAGACAAAGTATCTGCTTGCCGGAGGCTCTGACGGTGATAGAGTCCGATTCAAGGTGGTAGAGGAGTTCAGCTACCTTGGTGCGATTGCAATTTTAGACAACAACCTGAGCAACGAAATCCGAAGGTGCATTGTTCAGGGAAATCCTGTCTACTTCGGGCTCCACAAACTGCTGCGATCCAGAAGACTCCAGCAAAACTGCTACGTCCGATAGTCCTATATGGGTGCGAGTCCTGGACGTCGCCAATGCACTTACCTGGACTCAGATGTCCGACTCAGACCTCAGACCTCAGATCCCACCAGGAAGGTGCTCGTCAGACTCCCGTTCTTGAAGAGACTTAGAGGAGCACTGCGAGCTCGTTGACTGCATCAGCTGGAGTCGAACCTATCGGAGATCGGATGTAGCCTTAGACCGAGTATCCAGGAAGCGGATGGGAGACCTGGCTATATCTCCGCGACGTGCTCGACCCTGAGCAGACCAAGAAGAAGGCTCCAGTGAAGCATGGTCATGTCATTAGAATGACATAGGACAAACCATTCCAAAAATTCCTTAGACGCTAACTTTAGATGAAATGATGACGTTGATTTATCCACTAGAATTTACGATTACGATGCTACATTTACTCCGGAGCCTAGCGAGCCTAATTTGTTGCGCGATGGTGAGTTCATCGTTCATAAACCACCTAACTGTAGCTCCGAAGAGCAAGTAGGCCAACAGTCGAAATAATTCATAGAGATTCATAAATTCATGAAAAAAAAATATTGCAAAAAAGTAAAATATTATTTTCGTTAAACGGGAATAAACTTTATGGTACAATAATGCAAAATAAATTGTTTCATATTGCGCAATAAGCTCGTATCTTCTCTACAGTAAAGATGAGCCTGGCGGGAATTACATCCCGCTTCCCAAGAGAGCATTAACATCATCAACTAAAGCACGAACTATGAAACAATCCTCAGCTCAGTCGACCTTGAGGTCGGCCTTGGCAGCAAAAAAAAAGAACAAACAACCGGAATAAAATGGTTTGGAATTATAATTTAGCTAATTTGTTTACTATAAACCCCTCCAACACCGCCCCCCCCCCCCCCCCCCTCTGTCCGCGAAGAATCGCCCTGGTACCCTTCGTCTCCGTTCCCTGTTTGATGCAATTAAAATTCCACCTCCAAGCGGAAACGCAACGATGGGTCGGGTGATTTGGGAAGGAAAAATTGAAAACAACACATACAGCCACAAACATACACACACACACAGGCACCCACAAGAACGAAAAAAAACTCAACAATAAAACCCTTGTCATGACGCAACTATATCGATGACTATAAGACGATACCCGACCGTCGTAGCATTCCAATTTCCGTGTCGCGTGCGTCCGACGCCAATCAGTATCATTTTTGTTAAGTTTCAGCCATCTCCTACCCCCCATCCCCTCCTCTTCCTCCACAAAGTGGGTGGCCAATCAATAGTATTTAAGAGGAAACGGTGGTGACGCCGGTGAAGGAGGAAACAAAAAGAACGGAAGCGCTGGGGGGGGGGGAGGAGGTAGGGAGGGGTGGAAGAAGATTTCAAAACAATATACGAACGTATCGAGATCGGGGGAATAAAAACGCTGACATCGTAAGATATAAATCACCACCGCATTCCACATTAAATTTTTTCCGTTATTATGCTGGTTGCTTTTTTTCCCCCCAAAAAACAAAAAAAAAACAGATGATGAACGTACCGCATCATTTTTGTATTTGAAGTGACGCAGCAGTGCGCAGTTACAACAAACAAAAAAAATTAAAAGTAGAAGAAAAAACCACCCCAAACCATCATATCCAATGGGAGGTTTAAAATTTTTGGAGGAAACGAACAAAAAAAAAAGTTAAATTTAATCGAACTCCATCGCTCTGTTAACCAATTCGTACGGTGACGAAGAGATGCTCATCGCACAATGGTAAAATGGTGTGATGCTGTTTGTCCTATTAAATCACTTGCTGCGGAAATCATTCCCACATACATTTTACGTAAATCTTTCCATTAAAAATGTATTTAAAAATGAACAAAAATTTGACGAAATTATTTTATCAATATAATTACCGAATGTATGGTCTGCGACTGTCCCATAGTGCGCATTGTCCCATGAAAAACGGCAACGAATCTGCCGTGTTGTGCACTGCAACCACCGGAAGGATTTTCTGAGTAGCGACCGCGGATCGTCTCTGCTGTCGAAGGAAGCAACAAAAAGGGGTGGTGCGGGAGGGGGGGGGGGGGGTGATTCCGGGGGGGGGGGGGAAGTTTCAGCAACCTTAAACTTGAACTATGATTAGCTTACTTGGTTCGTTCGTTCCATGATGATCATCATTGTCCTCGGCGAAGGTCATTTGTGTTTTTAACGGCTGGTGACGATGCTGCTGCTGCTGCTGATGATGATGAGTAAGAGCGTCGGCAAATGTTGCACGATGATGATCTTCCTCTTCTTTCCCCCCACCCTCCCTACCACAGTGTGCTGTGAGTTTCAACCCTTTAGAATCGTCACGCACATACACGTCATCGTGGTTCGTTCAGTGGCACACGAATCCACACCGGCGGGAATTCGACATGCGTGTGTGATGTGTTTTTTTCTTTCGTTAACCAAACGCTACTGCCATTTCGCACACATTACCACAGGGGCGAAAGGTGTTGTTGTTGTGTTTTTTTTTTGTATGTGTACAGTTGTTGTTTTATTAGTATGCGAATTGTTTTTTGGAGCATAACATCATTTTAGTCTTCTTTGGCATGATGGTTTAAATTATTGTGTCTGTTCACCTTTGGTCCTTTGTAGTCATTTACAACTATGACATCATGATTTCGGAACCGGAGGTATAATTTTTTTTTTCGTGTGCTCTTCATGTTTAATATGCAAAAAGTATCATTTGAAAGCAATTTAAAAAAAAAGTGGTAGCGAAACGTAAATTAAACAATTATCCTGTAAAAACTTGGAAGCTTTTTTTTGAAAAGTTTTGCATTTACCAAAGTAATTAGAGTAATTAGCAACAAAAAAAAGTAACAAGCAATTATTAAGTTTATTTATTAATTAATAAATCTGTTTTCAAATAATTAGTAAACAATGTCATGTTTTGGGAAAAAAAGTTTGTTTTTTTTCTAGTTTGAATTTCTACTGTATTTTTCATATGCATTATCATACAATCTTAAACCAATGGTTGTTCATATTTTCGCATTTTTTCATAAATAGTGAACATTAGTTTTAGCATTATTAGTGTTGGTTGTTTAGCACGCCTCGTCTTTCGCTTGTTTTTTTCATTTTTCTTTTTTTCTATTTTTTTTTTTGAACGAATGAAAACTCCGAAAGAGAGAGAGAGGAAGGAAAAACACACAACGCAGCCACACTTTTCCACTCTATTCCAGCAAATGATCGATGCGACGGAGACACACAAGGCCACCACCGGTTGGCGAGTCAACAAACCCATAAATCCATCCGAATCAATCAAAAATTAACCATCGTGCCTTCTTCTCTTCCACAATTTCTACACCTTCCCTACCTTCCTCCCTCTCTTACCACTTTTCATCGATAATGAATACAGGACGAAAATGTCTTCCATCATCGGTGCTTATGTTTTCAATTCTCCCTTCGGATCTAAATGACTCGTCCAGCGGTGTTGCTGCATCCTTGAAGGTAAGCCCGTAATACAACGCCGTCACTGCACTGCGCGAGTGTCTAAATGATTTTACTGCAATTTTTTTTTCGTTCGCTGCCCTGTTCTGTTTACCGTGCATCCTTTGAGTCATTCACCCTTCCGTGTGTTGGGGAAGATGAGTCGAAAAACTTCAAGGAAAAGAGACCGATAGAGAGAGAGAGATATGGAGATGAGAATGTTCGAAGGCAAGAACAATTTCCTTCTGTCGAAAAACCACCCAATACATTGATGTTACAAATTTTGTAATGACTTTTGGCACGAAAACTCGAATTTAAAATTCGTTTCGTTCGGCATCATAATTCTCCTCTTATTGTAATAATCACCAATTGAAATGGAAGGGTTTTTTCTTCTTGTTGTTGTTTAAATCTACAAGACGTCCATTCTCGTAAGATATGTTTTCTCGATGTGCTTTTTTTTCCAGCAAAATGTAATAAAAATTTTGCAAGTAAAAAGGGAATGCGAGATATAAATTTAAATTTAAATTATGTAACGTGTTCATACATGCTTGCACAAACATTCATGCACACGATGAACATAAACAACCGATTGCCATGTTGTGCCTAGTCGATGCAGAATTATGTTGGTATTGTGAATATGTATAACTCGCGGTGTGTGTGCGTGTGTGTGTGTGTGTGTGTGCGTTTTTTTTTTCTTTAATATTTTTCCCCATTCTAGATGCTCTCTCACTCACTCTCGCACATTCGTAATGTGAAAGGCCCGTTTTCCGATCAAACTACTAAAAACGATAGACATCAATGCTTGTTTGGCTTTGTACAAGCGACGAACCCCCCACATTTCGTTTGCTTGACATGAAACCGGACGGTACGACGCGCTACAAAGCGCGATAGGCTGCGGCCAGGAATCGCAACGATTGGATGTTTATGTAACAACGGGCGCAACGCTAGGCAAGACACGAAAATGGAGGCCCGTCCGTCAGGTATGGGCTTACAGGTATGGGGGTTGGTGCTGCGTGCACAAATTATGGTGAAGCGTTTTGCGGCCTTGGAAGGTCGTCATCCTTGGTACGCTCGTGCCTCAAACGAGGCATAGGGCTGTAGGTAAGGGAACAAACATAACAGAACGACCGAACAGTAATAGAACAGCGATGACTTCGTGGCTGTCCTTATGTTTCTCTCTCTCTCCCTCTCTCTCTTTCTTTTTCTTTCTTTGTTTCGTTTAGCACATTCTCATTGATGATACCCAGGCGGTTGGTTCATAGTATTTTCCACCATTTGCTGATAAACTCGAGTTTTCTCTGTGCTGATTCAATCGTTCGCTTTTCTCTTTCTACATTCTTCTTCCTTTTACACAGTGAGTGCTCTATCTTACAAGTAATCGGCGGTTAGGTCGGTCATCGATCGCTCTCGAGACAGTGTATTATGCTGTCCCCGCGATCGAACGTTTCGCCTTTAAAGCACAAAGATACGATTATCTTTCTGGCCCGACGTGCTCATCCGGTTTAAGGATAAGGCAAAGCTGTCGTTAGCAAAAGGATGGGGAGATACATGGCAACAACAAAAAAAACTAAAAAATAAAAACCGCCCGTAGTCTTAGTTCATCAACTTCCATCTGGTTGGTTTATTTTATTTTTGTTTTGTTTTTAACTATATTCGCGCTTTATGCAATGGCCCGCAGTAGATGTGGCCTGTGTTTTCCTTTGCGTTAAATATAATTTTTTTTGCTCTCGAGGCAGTATAATTGATATATGTAATCAATAATACCTATACGTCAGTGTCGGAGCTTACAAAGCGGCAGAGATTATTGTTAATATTCAATTACATTTACATATTTTCCAATGTTCTCCAAAAAAAAAACAAAAATTTAAACCAGATGATAACGTACCCATGCCGTACATACTCGTGCAAGGATTAGCATTCTTCGGCATAATATATTACCCCCAAAGCGCACTGCTTTTCAACGCGCACCCGCTGGACAATCGACGATCATCATCAGTGTCAAGTGCCTGTCAGCGCGATGCATCGATCACACAATGTTTACCCTTATTACGGTGAAACCCATACAAATGGCGCATCCGGTAACAATTGGTTCGTAATGGTCGTAATGGTACGACCGCATAACAACCGCGAAACGGGCCCGCTTTGGTAAAAAGGGAATTCTACTTTAAATGACCCACCTCGATCGGTCGAACTCGCGCCAAGAAAGGGTTCATTGCTTAACCACAATGAGGAAGTTCGTTTTGTTTTCTTTTTTCTTCGCCCCGTCGTTCCCCTGTCTGCTTGCGAGATGTGTAAACGTTAGTAAAACTTTAAGATCGTTTTGGAGGGTCGGAAGGGAAGCAGCAGGAAGTAGCAAACGATGTGTAACGCGCGTCGACGTAGAAGCAGCTAAATGCAAACAGGGATAGAACGGGCCACACAACGGACGTGGAAACGGTGAGAACGAGAGGAAAACAGGAACGTTAATTCAATGTGTCAGAAGGAAGCGGTAATTGATTCTTCGGATTTTTCTACGCGTTTACCATAAAATTGCCATCTACCTGGATGGCAATATCGAAGCTTTTATATATATATATTTTTTTCTTATCCGCTCGTTTTACCCACCCGTTTGATAGTTTATTTGATGCTACTTTGGTGTATTTTGTTTTTAATATCCGTACGTCAAACCTTTACGTCAATCTTTCCTTTTCAAGCTCATCGCAAGAATATCCTGCTGATGCTACAAAATGGTGTGTAAACACTAATACTTATTAGAAGTATGATAAATTCCACTTATTGTGCCAAAAGATATTCGAGGCATCAAGCCATCCCCTGTTTGAGAAAATGTAAATTTTTTCTCATTTTTGCACCAACTTTTGCCTATAACTCGGTCGGTATCCAACGGATCGCCAATCTTTAACTTGTGGTCGATAGATGGCACCAATGGCTACATTTTCTTCTTGGACGGCCATACCGTCAGATGTCTGTGCCAGAAGTTATTCAGGGAACCAAGTTCCTTACCCTGTTTCTGAACAATTTAGCAATATTGAAAAATGTGATATATTTTAATGGGAATTTGTTGCAATATGTTTCTTTTCACTCAAATAATGCTTTAAACTAAAAATAGAATAAAAAATCGAAAAAAAAAATTCCAAAAAATTTCAACTCGAAAATTTCATAAGGCTTACCCCTTACGTTTTTTTTGAGAAATTTTGCAAAAAAAATAAAATTGTTTTATTTTAATCCCAATTGGTTGCAATGAGTTTCTTTTCACTCAAATAATGATTGAAATAAAAAAAAGAGTGAAAAATAATGAAAAAATCGAAAAATTCAAAAAAATGAAAATTTACTAAGGGTCATTTTTGCACCAAATTTTGCCTATAACTCGGTCGGTATCCAACGGATCGCCAATCTTTAACCTGTGGTCGATAGATGGCATCAATGGCTACATTTTCTTCTTGGACGGCCATGCCCTCAGATGTCTGTGCCAGAAGTTATTCGAGGAACCAAGTTCCTTACCCTGTTTGAGAAAATGTAAAATTTTTCTCATTTTTGCACCAACTTTTGCCTATAACTCCGTCGGTATCCAACGGATCGCCAATCTTTAACTTGTGGTCGATAGATGGCACCAATGGCTACATTTTCTTCTTGGACGGCCATACCGTCAGATGTCTGTGCCAGAAGTTATTCAGGGAACCAAGTTCCTTACCCTGTTTCTGAACAATTTAGCAATATTGAAAAATGTGATATATTTTAATGGGAATTTGTTGCAATATGTTTCTTTTCACTCAAATAATGCTTTAAACTAAAAATAGAATAAAAAATCGAAAAAAAAAATTCCAAAAAATTTCAACTCGCAAATTTCATAAGGCTTACCCCTTACGTTTTTTTTGAGAAATTTTGCAAAAAAAATAAAATTGTTTTATTTTAATCCCAATTGGTTGCAATGAGTTTCTTTTCACTCAAATAATGATTGAAATAAAAAAAAGAGTGAAAAATAATGAAAAAATCGAAAAATTCAAAAAAATGAAAATTTACTAAGGGTCATTTTTGCACCAAATTTTGCCTATAACTCAGTCGGTATCCAACGGATCGCCAATCTTTAACCTGTGGTCGATAGATGGCATCAATGGCTACATTTTCTTCTTGGACGGCCATGCCCTCAGATGTCTGTGCCAGAAGTTATTCGAGGAACCAAGCTCCTTACCCTGTTTGAGAAAATGTAAAAAATTTTCTCATTTTTGCACCAACTTTTGCCTATAACTCGGTCGGTATCCAACGGATCGCCAATCTTTAACTTGTGGTCGATAGATGGCACCAATGGCTACATTTTCTTCTTGGACGGCCATACCGTCAGATGTCTGTGCCAGAAGTTATTCAGGGAACCAAGTTCCTTACCCTGTTTCTGAACAATTTAGCAATATTGAAAAATGTGATATATTTTAATGGGAATTTGTTGCAATATGTTTCTTTTCACTCAAATAATGCTTTAAACTAAAAATAGAATAAAAAATCGAAAAAAAAAATTCCAAAAAATTTCAACTCGAAAATTTCATAAGGCTTACCCCTTACGTTTTTTTTGAGAAATTTTGCAAAAAAAATAAAATTGTTTTATTTTAATCCCAATTGGTTGCAATGAGTTTCTTTTCACTCAAATAATGATTGAAATAAAAAAAAGAGTGAAAAATAATGAAAAAATCGAAAAATTCAAAAAAATGAAAATTTACTAAGGGTCATTTTTGCACCAAATTTTGGCTATAACTCGGTCGGTATCCAACGGATCGCCAATCTTTAACCTGTGGTCGATAGATGGCATCAATGGCTACATTTTCTTCTTGGACGGCCATGCCCTCAGATGTCTGTGCCAGAAGTTATTCGAGGAACCAAGCTCCTTACCCTGTTTGAGAAAATGTAAAATTTTTCTCATTTTTGCACCAACTTTTGCCTATAACTCGGTCGGTATCCAACGGATCGCCAATCTTTAACTTGTGGTCGATAGATGGCACCAATGGCTACATTTTCTTCTTGGACGGCCATACCGTCAGATGTCTGTGCCAGAAGTTATTCAGGGAACCAAGTTCCTTACCCTGTTTCTGAACAATTTAGCAATATTGAAAAATGTGATATATTTTAATGGGAATTTGTTGCAATATGTTTCTTTTCACTCAAATAATGCTTTAAACTAAAAATAGAATAAAAAATCGAAAAAAAAAATTCCAAAAAATTTCAACTCGAAAATTTCATAAGGCTTACCCCTTACGTTTTTTTTGAGAAATTTTGCAAAAAAAATAAAATTGTTTTATTTTAATCCCAATTGGTTGCAATGAGTTTCTTTTCACTCAAATAATGATTGAAATAAAAAAAAGAGTGAAAAATAATGAAAAAATCGAAAAATTCAAAAAAATGAAAATTTACTAAGGGTCATTTTTGCACCAAATTTTGCCTATAACTCGGTCGGTATCCAACGGATCGCCAATCTTTAACCTGTGGTCGATAGATGGCATCAATGGCTACATTTTCTTCTTGGACGGCCATGCCCTCAGATGTCTGTGCCAGAAGTTATTCGAGGAACCAAGCTCCTTACCCTGTTTGAGAAAATGTAAAAAATTTTCTCATTTTTGCACCAACTTTTGCCTATAACTCGGTCGGTATCCAACGGATCGCCAATCTTTAACTTGTGGTCGATAGATGGCACCAATGGCTACATTTTCTTCTTGGACGGCCATACCGTCAGATGTCTGTGCCAGAAGTTATTCAGGGAACCAAGTTCCTTACCCTGTTTCTGAACAATTTAGCAATATTGAAAAATGTGATATATTTTAATGGGAATTTGTTGCAATATGTTTCTTTTCACTCAAATAATGCTTTAAACTAAAAATAGAATAAAAAATCGAAAAAAAAAATTCCAAAAAATTTCAACTCGAAAATTTCATAAGGCTTACCCCTTACGTTTTTTTTGAGAAATTTTGCAAAAAAAATAAAATTGTTTTATTTTAATCCCAATTGGTTGCAATGAGTTTCTTTTCACTCAAATAATGATTGAAATAAAAAAAAGAGTGAAAAATAATGAAAAAATCGAAAAATTCAAAAAAATGAAAATTTACTAAGGGTCATTTTTGCACCAAATTTTGGCTATAACTCGGTCGGTATCCAACGGATCGCCAATCTTTAACCTGTGGTCGATAGATGGCATCAATGGCTACATTTTCTTCTTGGACGGCCATGCCCTCAGATGTCTGTGCCAGAAGTTATTCGAGGAACCAAGCTCCTTACCCTGTTTGAGAAAATGTAAAATTTTTCTCATTTTTGCACCAACTTTTGCCTATAACTCGGTCGGTATCCAACGGATCGCCAATCTTTAACTTGTGGTCGATAGATGGCACCAATGGCTACATTTTCTTCTTGGACGGCCATACCGTCAGATGTCTGTGCCAGAAGTTATTCAGGGAACCAAGTTCCTTACCCTGTTTCTGAACAATTTAGCAATATTGAAAAATGTGATATATTTTAATGGGAATTTGTTGCAATATGTTTCTTTTCACTCAAATAATGCTTTAAACTAAAAATAGAATAAAAAATCGAAAAAAAAATTCCAAAAAATTTCAACTCGAAAATTTCATAAGGCTTACCCCTTACGTTTTTTTTGAGAAATTTTGCAAAAAAAATAAAATTGTTTTATTTTAATCCCAATTGGTTGCAATGAGTTTCTTTTCACTCAAATAATGATTGAAATAAAAAAAAGAGTGAAAAATAATGAAAAAATCGAAAAATTCAAAAAAATGAAAATTTACTAAGGGTCATTTTTGCACCAAATTTTGCCTATAACTCGGTCGGTATCCAACGGATCGCCAATCTTTAACCTGTGGTCGATAGATGGCATCAATGGCTACATTTTCTTCTTGGACGGCCATGCCCTCAGATGTCTGTGCCAGAAGTTATTCGAGGAACCAAGTTCCTTACCCTGTTTGAGAAAATGTAAAATTTTTCTCATTTTTGCACCAACTTTTGCCTATAACTCCGTCGGTATCCAACGGATCGCCAATCTTTAACTTGTGGTCGATAGATGGCACCAATGGCTACATTTTCTTCTTGGACGGCCATACCGTCAGATGTCTGTGCCAGAAGTTATTCAGGGAACCAAGTTCCTTACCCTGTTTCTGAACAATTTAGCAATATTGAAAAATGTGATATATTTTAATGGGAATTTGTTGCAATATGTTTCTTTTCACTCAAATAATGCTTTAAACTAAAAATAGAATAAAAAATCGAAAAAAAAAATTCCAAAAAATTTCAACTCGCAAATTTCATAAGGCTTACCCCTTACGTTTTTTTTGAGAAATTTTGCAAAAAAAATAAAATTGTTTTATTTTAATCCCAATTGGTTGCAATGAGTTTCTTTTCACTCAAATAATGATTGAAATAAAAAAAAGAGTGAAAAATAATGAAAAAATCGAAAAATTCAAAAAAATGAAAATTTACTAAGGGTCATTTTTGCACCAAATTTTGCCTATAACTCAGTCGGTATCCAACGGATCGCCAATCTTTAACCTGTGGTCGATAGATGGCATCAATGGCTACATTTTCTTCTTGGACGGCCATGCCCTCAGATGTCTGTGCCAGAAGTTATTCGAGGAACCAAGCTCCTTACCCTGTTTGAGAAAATGTAAAAAATTTTCTCATTTTTGCACCAACTTTTGCCTATAACTCGGTCGGTATCCAACGGATCGCCAATCTTTAACTTGTGGTCGATAGATGGCACCAATGGCTACATTTTCTTCTTGGACGGCCATACCGTCAGATGTCTGTGCCAGAAGTTATTCAGGGAACCAAGTTCCTTACCCTGTTTCTGAACAATTTAGCAATATTGAAAAATGTGATATATTTTAATGGGAATTTGTTGCAATATGTTTCTTTTCACTCAAATAATGCTTTAAACTAAAAATAGAATAAAAAATCGAAAAAAAAAATTCCAAAAAATTTCAACTCGAAAATTTCATAAGGCTTACCCCTTACGTTTTTTTTGAGAAATTTTGCAAAAAAAATAAAATTGTTTTATTTTAATCCCAATTGGTTGCAATGAGTTTCTTTTCACTCAAATAATGATTGAAATAAAAAAAAGAGTGAAAAATAATGAAAAAATCGAAAAATTCAAAAAAATGAAAATTTACTAAGGGTCATTTTTGCACCAAATTTTGGCTATAACTCGGTCGGTATCCAACGGATCGCCAATCTTTAACCTGTGGTCTATAGATGGCATCAATGGCTACATTTTCTTCTTGGACGGCCATGCCCTCAGATGTCTGTGCCAGAAGTTATTCGAGGAACCAAGCTCCTTACCCTGTTTGAGAAAATGTAAAATTTTTCTCATTTTTGCACCAACTTTTGCCTATAACTCGGTCGGTATCCAACGGATCGCCAATCTTTAACTTGTGGTCGATAGATGGCACCAATGGCTACATTTTCTTCTTGGACGGCCATACCGTCAGATGTCTGTGCCAGAAGTTATTCAGGGAACCAAGTTCCTTACCCTGTTTCTGAACAATTTAGCAATATTGAAAAATGTGATATATTTTAATGGGAATTTGTTGCAATATGTTTCTTTTCACTCAAATAATGCTTTAAACTAAAAATAGAATAAAAAATCGAAAAAAAAAATTCCAAAAAATTTCAACTCGAAAATTTCATAAGGCTTACCCCTTACGTTTTTTTTGAGAAATTTTGCAAAAAAAATAAAATTGTTTTATTTTAATCCCAATTGGTTGCAATGAGTTTCTTTTCACTCAAATAATGATTGAAATAAAAAAAAGAGTGAAAAATAATGAAAAAATCGAAAAATTCAAAAAAATGAAAATTTACTAAGGGTCATTTTTGCACCAAATTTTGCCTATAACTCGGTCGGTATCCAACGGATCGCCAATCTTTAACCTGTGGTCGATAGATGGCATCAATGGCTACATTTTCTTCTTGGACGGCCATGCCCTCAGATGTCTGTGCCAGAAGTTATTCGAGGAACCAAGCTCCTTACCCTGTTTGAGAAAATGTAAAAAATTTTCTCATTTTTGCACCAACTTTTGCCTATAACTCGGTCGGTATCCAACGGATCGCCAATCTTTAACTTGTGGTCGATAGATGGCACCAATGGCTACATTTTCTTCTTGGACGGCCATACCGTCAGATGTCTGTGCCAGAAGTTATTCAGGGAACCAAGTTCCTTACCCTGTTTCTGAACAATTTAGCAATATTGAAAAATGTGATATATTTTAATGGGAATTTGTTGCAATATGTTTCTTTTCACTCAAATAATGCTTTAAACTAAAAATAGAATAAAAAATCGAAAAAAAAAATTCCAAAAAATTTCAACTCGAAAATTTCATAAGGCTTACCCCTTACGTTTTTTTTGAGAAATTTTGCAAAAAAAATAAAATTGTTTTATTTTAATCCCAATTGGTTGCAATGAGTTTCTTTTCACTCAAATAATGATTGAAATAAAAAAAAGAGTGAAAAATAATGAAAAAATAGAAAAATTCAAAAAAATGAAAATTTACTAAGGGTCATTTTTGCACCAAATTTTGGCTATAACTCGGTCGGTATCCAACGGATCGCCAATCTTTAACCTGTGGTCGATAGATGGCATCAATGGCTACATTTTCTTCTTGGACGGCCATGCCCTCAGATGTCTGTGCCAGAAGTTATTCGAGGAACCAAGCTCCTTACCCTGTTTGAGAAAATGTAAAATTTTTCTCATTTTTGCACCAACTTTTGCCTATAACTCGGTCGGTATCCAACGGATCGCCAATCTTTAACTTGTGGTCGATAGATGGCACCAATGGCTACATTTTCTTCTTGGACGGCCATACCGTCAGATGTCTGTGCCAGAAGTTATTCAGGGAACCAAGTTCCTTACCCTGTTTCTGAACAATTTAGCAATATTGAAAAATGTGATATATTTTAATGGGAATTTGTTGCAATATGTTTCTTTTCACTCAAATAATGCTTTAAACTAAAAATAGAATAAAAAATCGAAAAAAAAAATTCCAAAAAATTTCAACTCGAAAATTTCATAAGGCTTACCCCTTACGTTTTTTTTGAGAAATTTTGCAAAAAAAATAAAATTGTTTTATTTTAATCCCAATTGCTTGCAATGAGTTTCTTTTCACTCAAATAATGATTGAAATAAAAAAAAGAGTGAAAAATAATGAAAAAATCGAAAAATTCAAAAAAATGAAAATTTACTAAGGGTCATTTTTGCACCAAATTTTGCCTATAACTCGGTCGGTATCCAACGGATCGCCAATCTTTAACCTGTGGTCGATAGATGGCATCAATGGCTACATTTTCTTCTTGGACGGCCATGCCCTCAGATGTCTGTGCCAGAAGTTATTCGAGGAACCAAGTTCCTTACCCTGTTTGAGAAAATGTAAAAAATTTTCTCATTTTTGCACCAACTTTTGCCTATAACTCGGTCGGTATCCAACGGATCGCCAATCTTTAACTTGTGGTCGATAGATGGCACCAATGGCTACATTTTCTTCTTGGACGGCCATACCGTCAGATGTCTGTGCCAGAAGTTATTCAGGGAACCAAGTTCCTTACACTGTTTCTGAACAATTTAGCAATATTGAAAAATGTGATATATTTTAATGGGAATTTGTTGCAATATGTTTCTTTTCACTCAAATAATGCTTTAAACTAAAAATAGAATAAAAAATCGAAAAAAAAAATTCCAAAAAATTTCAACTCGAAAATTTCATAAGGCTTACCCCTTACGTTTTTTTTGAGAAATTTTGCAAAAAAAATAAAATTGTTTTATTTTAATCCCAATTGGTTGCAATGAGTTTCTTTTCACTCAAATAATGATTGAAATAAAAAAAAGAGTGAAAAATAATGAAAAAATCGAAAAATTCAAAAAAATGAAAATTTACTAAGGGTCATTTTTGCACCAAATTTTGCCTATAACTCGGTCGGTATCCAACGGATCGCCAATCTTTAACCTGTGGTCGATAGATGGCATCAATGGCTACATTTTCTTCTTGGACGGCCATGCCCTCAGATGTCTGTGCCAGAAGTTATTCGAGGAACCAAGTTCCTTACCCTGTTTGAGAAAATGTAAAATTTTTCTCATTTTTGCACCAACTTTTGCCTATAACTCCGTCGGTATCCAACGGATCGCCAATCTTTAACTTGTGGTCGATAGATGGCACCAATGGCTACATTTTCTTCTTGGACGGCCATACCGTCAGATGTCTGTGCCAGAAGTTATTCAGGGAACCAAGTTCCTTACCCTGTTTCTGAACAATTTAGCAATATTGAAAAATGTGATATATTTTAATGGGAATTTGTTGCAATATGTTTCTTTTCACTCAAATAATGCTTTAAACTAAAAATAGAATAAAAAATCGAAAAAAAAAATTCCAAAAAATTTCAACTCGAAAATTTCATAAGGCTTACCCCTTACGTTTTTTTTGAGAAATTTTGCAAAAAAAATAAAATTGTTTTATTTTAATCCCAATTGGTTGCAATGAGTTTCTTTTCACTCAAATAATGATTGAAATAAAAAAAAGAGTGAAAAATAATGAAAAAATCGAAAAATTCAAAAAAATGAAAATTTACTAAGGGTCATTTTTGCACCAAATTTTGCCTATAACTCGGTCGGTATCCAACGGATCGCCAATCTTTAACCTGTGGTCGATAGATGGCATCAATGGCTACATTTTCTTCTTGGACGGCCATGCCCTCAGATGTCTGTGCCAGAAGTTATTCGAGGAACCAAGTTCCTTACCCTGTTTGAGAAAATGTAAAAAATTTTCTCATTTTTGCACCAACTTTTGCCTATAACTCGGTCGGTATCCAACGGATCGCCAATCTTTAACTTGTGGTCGATAGATGGCACCAATGGCTACATTTTCTTCTTGGACGGCCATACCGTCAGATGTCTGTGCCAGAAGTTATTCAGGGAACCAAGTTCCTTACACTGTTTCTGAACAATTTAGCAATATTGAAAAATGTGATATATTTTAATGGGAATTTGTTGCAATATGTTTCTTTTCACTCAAATAATGCTTTAAACTAAAAATAGAATAAAAAATCGAAAAAAAAAATTCCAAAAAATTTCAACTCGAAAATTTCATAAGGCTTACCCCTTACGTTTTTTTTGAGAAATTTTGCAAAAAAAATAAAATTGTTTTATTTTAATCCCAATTGGTTGCAATGAGTTTCTTTTCACTCAAATAATGATTGAAATAAAAAAAAGAGTGAAAAATAATGAAAAAATCGAAAAATTCAAAAAAATGAAAATTTACTAAGGGTCATTTTTGCACCAAATTTTGCCTATAACTCGGTCGGTATCCAACGGATCGCCAATCTTTAACCTGTGGTCGATAGATGGCATCAATGGCTACATTTTCTTCTTGGACGGCCATGCCCTCAGATGTCTGTGCCAGAAGTTATTCGAGGAACCAAGTTCCTTACCCTGTTTGAGAAAATGTAAAATTTTTCTCATTTTTGCACCAACTTTTGCCTATAACTCGGTCGGTATCCAACGGATCGCCAATCTTTAACTTGTGGTCGATAGATGGCACCAATGGCTACATTTTCTTCTTGGACGGCCATACCGTCAGATGTCTGTGCCAGAAGTTATTCAGGGAACCAAGTTCCTTACCCTGTTTCTGAACAATTTAGCAATATTGAAAAATGTGATATATTTTAATGGGAATTTGTTGCAATATGTTTCTTTTCACTCAAATAATGCTTTAAACTAAAAATAGAATAAAAAATCGAAAAAAAAAATTCCAAAAAATTTCAACTCGAAAATTTCATAAGGCTTACCCCTTACGTTTTTTTTGAGAAATTTTGCAAAAAAAATAAAATTGTTTTATTTTAATCCCAATTGGTTGCAATGAGTTTCTTTTCACTCAAATAATGATTGAAATAAAAAAAAGAGTGAAAAATAATGAAAAAATCGAAAAATTCAAAAAAATGAAAATTTACTAAGGGTCATTTTTGCACCAAATTTTGCCTATAACTTGGTCGGTATCCAACGGATCGCCAATCTTTAACCTGTGGTCGATAGATGGCATCAATGGCTACATTTTCTTCTTGGACGGCCATGCCCTCAGATGTCTGTGCCAGAAGTTATTCGAGGAACCAAGTTCCTTACCCTGTTTGAGAAAATGTAAAATTTTTCTCATTTTTGCACCAACTTTTGCCTATAACTCGGTCGGTATCCAACGGATCGCCAATCTTTAACTTGTGGTCGATAGATGGCACCAATGGCTACATTTTCTTCTTGGGCGGCCATACCGTCAGATGTCTGTGCCAGAAGTTATTCAGGGAACCAAGTTCCTTACCCTGTTTTTGAACAATTTAGCAAAATTGAAAAATGTGATATATTTTAATGGGAATTTGTTGCAATATGTTTCTTTTCACTCAAATAATGCTTTAAACTAAAAATAGAATAAAAAATCGAAAAAAAAAATTCCAAAAAATTTCAACTCGAAAATTTCATAAGGCTTACCCCTTACGTTTTTTTTGAGAAATTTTGCAAAAAAAATAAAATTGTTTTATTTTAATCCCAATTGGTTGCAATGAGTTTCTTTTCACTCAAATAATGATTGAAATAAAAAAAAGAGTGAAAAATAATGAAAAAATCGAAAAATTCAAAAAAATGAAAATTTACTAAGGGTCATTTTTGCACCAAATTTTGGCTATAACTCGGTCGGTATCCAACGGATCGCCAATCTTTAACCTGTGGTCGATAGATGGCATCAATGGCTACATTTTCTTCTTGGACGGCCATGCCCTCAGATGTCTGTGCCAGAAGTTATTCGAGGAACCAAGCTCCTGACCCTGTTTGAGAAAATGTAAAATTTTTCTCATTTTTGCACCAACTTTTGCCTATAACTCGGTCGGTATCCAACGGATCGCCAATCTTTAACTTGTGGTCGATAGATGGCACCAATGGCTACATTTTCTTCTTGGACGGCCATACCGTCAGATGTCTGTGCCAGAAGTTATTCAGGGAACCAAGTTCCTTACCCTGTTTCTGAACAATTTAGCAATATTGAAAAATGTGATATATTTTAATGGGAATTTGTTGCAATATGTTTCTTTTCACTCAAATAATGCTTTAAACTAAAAATAGAATAAAAAATCGAAAAAAAAAAATTCCAAAAAATTTCAACTCGAAAATTTCATAAGGCTTACCCCTTACGTTTTTTTTGAGAAATTTTGCAAAAAAAATAAAATTGTTTTATTTTAATCCCAATTGGTTGCAATGAGTTTCTTTTCACTCAAATAATGATTGAAATAAAAAAAAGAGTGAAAAATAATGAAAAAATCGAAAAATTCAAAAAAATGAAAATTTACTAAGGGTCATTTTTGCACCAAATTTTGCCTATAACTTGGTCGGAATCCAACGGATCGCCAATCTTTAACCTGTGGTCGATAGATGGCATCAATGGCTACATTTTCTTCTTGGACGGCCATGCCCTCAGATGTCTGTGCCAGAAGTTATTCGAGGAACCAAGTTCCTTACCCTGTTTGAGAAAATGTAAAATTTTTCTCATTTTTGCACCAACTTTTGCCTATAACTCGGTCGGTATCCAACGGATCGCCAATCTTTAACTTGTGGTCGATAGATGGCACCAATGGCTACATTTTCTTCTTGGGCGGCCATACCGTCAGATGTCTGTGCCAGAAGTTATTCAGGGAACCAAGTTCCTTACCCTGTTTTTGAACAATTTAGCAAAATTGAAAAATGTGATATATTTTAATGGGAATTTGTTGCAATATGTTTCTTTTCACTCAAATAATGCTTTAAACTAAAAATAGAATAAAAAATCAAAAAAAAAAATTCCAAAAAATTTCAACTCGAAAATTTCATAAGGCTTACCCCTTACGTTTTTTTTGAGAAATTTTGCAAAAAAAATAAAATTGTTTTATTTTAATCCCAATTGGTTGCAATGAGTTTCTTTTCACTCAAATAATGATTGAAATAAAAAAAAGAGTGAAAAATAATGAAAAAATCGAAAAATTCAAAAAAATGAAAATTTACTAAGGGTCATTTTTGCACCAAATTTTGGCTATAACTCGGTCGGTATCCAACGGATCGCCAATCTTTAACCTGTGGTCGATAGATGGCATCAATGGCTACATTTTCTTCTTGGACGGCCATGCCCTCAGATGTCTGTGCCAGAAGTTATTCGAGGAACCAAGTTCCTTACCCTGTTTGAGAAAATGTAAAATTTTTCTCATTTTTACACCAACTTTTGCCTATAACTCGGTCGGTATCCAACGGATCGCCAATCTTTAACTTGTGGTCGATAGATGGCACCAATGGCTACATTTTCTTCTTGGACGGCCATACCGTCAGATGTCTGTGCCAGAAGTTATTCAGGGAACCAAGTTCCTTACCCTGTTTCTGAACAATTTAGCAATATTGAAAAATGTGATATATTTTAATGGGAATTTGTTGCAATATGTTTCTTTTCACTCAAATAATGCTTTAAACTAAAAATAGAATAAAAAATCGAAAAAAAAAATTCCAAAAAATTTCAACTCGAAAATTTCATAAGGCTTACCCCTTACGTTTTTTTTGAGAAATTTTGCAAAAAAAATAAAATTGTTTTATTTTAATCCCAATTGGTTGCAATGAGTTTCTTTTCACTCAAATAATGATTGAAATAAAAAAAAGAGTGAAAAATAATGAAAAAATCGAAAAATTCAAAAAAATGAAAATTTACTAAGGGTCATTTTTGCACCAAATTTTGCCTATAACTTGGTCGGTATCCAACGGATCGCCAATCTTTAACCTGTGGTCGATAGATGGCATCAATGGCTACATTTTCTTCTTGGACGGCCATGCCCTCAGATGTCTGTGCCAGAAGTTATTCGAGGAACCAAGTTCCTTACCCTGTTTGAGAAAATGTAAAATTTTTCTCATTTTTGCACCAACTTTTGCCTATAACTCGGTCGGTATCCAACGGATCGCCAATCTTTAACTTGTGGTCGATAGATGGCACCAATGGCTACATTTTCTTCTTGGGCGGCCATACCGTCAGATGTCTGTGCCAGAAGTTATTCAGGGAACCAAGTTCCTTACCCTGTTTTTGAACAATTTAGCAAAATTGAAAAATGTGATATATTTTAATGGGAATTTGTTGCAATATGTTTCTTTTCACTCAAATAATGCTTTAAACTAAAAATAGAATAAAAAATCAAAAAAAAAAATTCCAAAAAATTTCAACTCGAAAATTTCATAAGGCTTACCCCTTACGTTTTTTTTGAGAAATTTTGCAAAAAAAATAAAATTGTTTTATTTTAATCCCAATTGGTTGCAATGAGTTTCTTTTCACTCAAATAATGATTGAAATAAAAAAAAGAGTGAAAAATAATGAAAAAATCGAAAAATTCAAAAAAATGAAAATTTACTAAGGGTCATTTTTGCACCAAATTTTGCCTATAACTCGGTCGGTATCCAACGGATCGCCAATCTTTAACCTGTGGTCGATAGATGGCATCAATGGCTACATTTTCTTCTTGGACGGCCATGCCCTCAGATGTCTGTGCCAGAAGTTATTCGAGGAACCAAGTTCCTTACCCTGTTTGAGAAAATGTAAAATTTTTCTCATTTTTGCACCAACTTTTGCCTATAACTAGGTCGGTATCCAACGGATCGCCAATCTTTAACTTGTGGTCGATAGATGGCACCAATGGCTACATTTTCTTCTTGGACGGCCATACCGTCAGATGTCTGTGCCAGAAGTTATTCAGGGAACCAAGTTCCTTACACTGTTTCTGAACAATTTAGCAATATTGAAAAATGTGATATATTTTAATGGGAATTTGTTGCAATATGTTTCTTTTCACTCAAATAATGCTTTAAACTAAAAATAGAATAAAAAATCGAAAAAAAAAATTCCAAAAAATTTCAACTCGAAAATTTCATAAGGCTTACCCCTTACGTTTTTTTTGAGAAATTTTGCAAAAAAAATAAAATTGTTTTATTTTAATCCCAATTGGTTGCAATGAGTTTCTTTTCACTCAAATAATGATTGAAATAAAAAAAAGAGTGAAAAATAATGAAAAAATCGAAAAATTCAAAAAAATGAAAATTTACTAAGGGTCATTTTTGCACCAAATTTTGCCTATAACTCGGTCGGTATCCAACGGATCGCCAATCTTTAACCTGTGGTCGATAGATGGCATCAATGGCTACATTTTCTTCTTGGACGGCCATGCCCTCAGATGTCTGTGCCAGAAGTTATTCGAGGAACCAAGTTCCTTACCCTGTTTGAGAAAATGTAAAATTTTTCTCATTTTTGCACCAACTTTTGCCTATAACTCCGTCGGTATCCAACGGATCGCCAATCTTTAACTTGTGGTCGATAGATGGCACCAATGGCTACATTTTCTTCTTGGACGGCCATACCGTCAGATGTCTGTGCCAGAAGTTATTCAGGGAACCAAGTTCCTTACCCTGTTTCTGAACAATTTAGCAATATTGAAAAATGTGATATATTTTAATGGGAATTTGTTGCAATATGTTTCTTTTCACTCAAATAATGCTTTAAACTAAAAATAGAATAAAAAATCGAAAAAAAAAATTCCAAAAAATTTCAACTCGAAAATTTCATAAGGCTTACCCCTTACGTTTTTTTTGAGAAATTTTGCAAAAAAAATAAAATTGTTTTATTTTAATCCCAATTGGTTGCAATGAGTTTCTTTTCACTCAAATAATGATTGAAATAAAAAAAAGAGTGAAAAATAATGAAAAAATCGAAAAATTCAAAAAAATGAAAATTTACTAAGGGTCATTTTTGCACCAAATTTTGCCTATAACTCGGTCGGTATCCAACGGATCGCCAATCTTTAACCTGTGGTCGATAGATGGCATCAATGGCTACATTTTCTTCTTGGACGGCCATGCCCTCAGATGTCTGTGCCAGAAGTTATTCGAGGAACCAAGTTCCTTACCCTGTTTGAGAAAATGTAAAATTTTTCTCATTTTTGCACCAACTTTTGCCTATAACTCGGTCGGTATCCAACGGATCGCCAATCTTTAACTTGTGGTCGATAGATGGCACCAATGGCTACATTTTCTTCTTGGACGGCCATACCGTCAGATGTCTGTGCCAGAAGTTATTCAGGGAACCAAGTTCCTTACCCTGTTTCTGAACAATTTAGCAATATTGAAAAATGTGATATATTTTAATGGGAATTTGTTGCAATATGTTTCTTTTCACTCAAATAATGCTTTAAACTAAAAATAGAATAAAAAATCGAAAAAAAAAATTCCAAAAAATTTCAACTCGAAAATTTCATAAGGCTTACCCCTTACGTTTTTTTTTGAGAAATTTTGCAAAAAAAATAAAATTGTTTTATTTTAATCCCAATTGGTTGCAATGAGTTTCTTTTCACTCAAATAATGATTGAAATAAAAAAAAGAGTGAAAAATAATGAAAAAATCGAAAAATTCAAAAAAATGAAAATTTACTAAGGGTCATTTTTGCACCAAATTTTGCCTATAACTCGGTCGGTATCCAACGGATCGCCAATCTTTAACCTGTGGTCGATAGATGGCATCAATGGCTACATTTTCTTCTTGGACGGCCATGCCCTCAGATGTCTGTGCCAGAAGTTATTCGAGGAACCAAGTTCCTTACCCTGTTTGAGAAAATGTAAAATTTTTCTCATTTTTGCACCAACTTTTGCCTATAACTCGGTCGGTATCCAACGGATCGCCAATCTTTAACTTGTGGTCGATAGATGGCACCAATGGCTACATTTTCTTCTTGGACGGCCATACCGTCAGATGTCTGTGCCAGAAGTTATTCAGGGAACCAAGTTCCTTACCCTGTTTCTGAACAATTTAGCAATATTGAAAAATGTGATATATTTTAATGGGAATTTGTTGCAATATGTTTCTTTTCACTCAAATAATGCTTTAAACTAAAAATAGAATAAAAAATCGAAAAAAAAAATTCCAAAAAATTTCAACTCGAAAATTTCATAAGGCTTACCCCTTACGTTTTTTTTGAGAAATTTTGCAAAAAAAATAAAATTGTTTTATTTTAATCCCAATTGGTTGCAATGAGTTTCTTTTCACTCAAATAATGATTGAAATAAAAAAAAGAGTGAAAAATAATGAAAAAATCGAAAAATTCAAAAAAATGAAAATTTACTAAGGGTCATTTTTGCACCAAATTTTGCCTATAACTTGGTCGGAATCCAACGGATCGCCAATCTTTAACCTGTGGTCGATAGATGGCATCAATGGCTACATTTTCTTCTTGGACGGCCATGCCCTCAGATGTCTGTGCCAGAAGTTATTCGAGGAACCAAGTTCCTTACCCTGTTTGAGAAAATGTAAAATTTTTCTCATTTTTGCACCAACTTTTGCCTATAACTCGGTCGGTATCCAACGGATCGCCAATCTTTAACTTGTGGTCGATAGATGGCACCAATGGCTACATTTTCTTCTTGGGCGGCCATACCGTCAGATGTCTGTGCCAGAAGTTATTCAGGGAACCAAGTTCCTTACCCTGTTTTTGAACAATTTAGCAAAATTGAAAAATGTGATATATTTTAATGGGAATTTGTTGCAATATGTTTCTTTTCACTCAAATAATGCTTTAAACTAAAAATAGAATAAAAAATCAAAAAAAAAATTCCAAAAAATTTCAACTCGAAAATTTCATAAGGCTTACCCCTTACGTTTTTTTTGAGAAATTTTGCAAAAAAAATAAAATTGTTTTATTTTAATCCCAATTGGTTGCAATGAGTTTCTTTTCACTCAAATAATGATTGAAATAAAAAAAAGAGTGAAAAATAATGAAAAAATCGAAAAATTCAAAAAAATGAAAATTTACTAAGGGTCATTTTTGCACCAAATTTTGGCTATAACTCGGTCGGTATCCAACGGATCGCCAATCTTTAACCTGTGGTCGATAGATGGCATCAATGGCTACATTTTCTTCTTGGACGGCCATGCCCTCAGATGTCTGTGCCAGAAGTTATTCGAGGAACCAAGTTCCTTACCCTGTTTGAGAAAATGTAAAATTTTTCTCATTTTTGCACCAACTTTTGCCTATAACTCGGTCGGTATCCAACGGATCGCCAATCTTTAACTTGTGGTCGATAGATGGCACCAATGGCTACATTTTCTTCTTGGACGGCCATACCGTCAGATGTCTGTGCCAGAAGTTATTCAGGGAACCAAGTTCCTTACCCTGTTTCTGAACAATTTAGCAATATTGAAAAATGTGATATATTTTAATGGGAATTTGTTGCAATATGTTTCTTTTCACTCAAATAATGCTTTAAACTAAAAATAGAATAAAAAATCGAAAAAAAAAATTCCAAAAAATTTCAACTCGAAAATTTCATAAGGCTTACCCCTTACGTTTTTTTTGAGAAATTTTGCAAAAAAAATAAAATTGTTTTATTTTAATCCCAATTGGTTGCAATGAGTTTCTTTTCACTCAAATAATGATTGAAATAAAAAAAAGAGTGAAAAATAATGAAAAAATCGAAAAATTCAAAAAAATGAAAATTTACTAAGGGTCATTTTTGCACCAAATTTTGCCTATAACTTGGTCGGTATCCAACGGATCGCCAATCTTTAACCTGTGGTCGATAGATGGCATCAATGGCTACATTTTCTTCTTGGACGGCCATGCCCTCAGATGTCTGTGCCAGAAGTTATTCGAGGAACCAAGTTCCTTACCCTGTTTGAGAAAATGTAAAATTTTTCTCATTTTTGCACCAACTTTTGCCTATAACTCGGTCGGTATCCAACGGATCGCCAATCTTTAACTTGTGGTCGATAGATGGCACCAATGGCTACATTTTCTTCTTGGACGGCCATACCGTCAGATGTCTGTGCCAGAAGTTATTCAGGGAACCAAGTTCCTTACCCTGTTTTTGAACAATTTAGCAAAATTGAAAAATGTGATATATTTTAATGGGAATTTGTTGCAATATGTTTCTTTTCACTCAAATAATGCTTTAAACTAAAAATAGAATAAAAAATCAAAAAAAAAAATTCCAAAAAATTTCAACTCGAAAATTTCATAAGGCTTACCCCTTACGTTTTTTTTGAGAAATTTTGCAAAAAAAATAAAATTGTTTTATTTTAATCCCAATTGGTTGCAATGAGTTTCTTTTCACTCAAATAATGATTGAAATAAAAAAAAGAGTGAAAAATAATGAAAAAATCGAAAAATTCAAAAAAATGAAAATTTACTAAGGGTCATTTTTGCACCAAATTTTGCCTATAACTCGGTCGGTATCCAACGGATCGCCAATCTTTAACCTGTGGTCGATAGATGGCATCAATGGCTACATTTTCTTCTTGGACGGCCATGCCCTCAGATGTCTGTGCCAGAAGTTATTCGAGGAACCAAGTTCCTTACCCTGTTTGAGAAAATGTAAAATTTTTCTCATTTTTGCACCAACTTTTGCCTATAACTCGGTCGGTATCCAACGGATCGCCAATCTTTAACTTGTGGTCGATAGATGGCACCAATGGCTACATTTTCTTCTTGGGCGGCCATACCGTCAGATGTCTGTGCCAGAAGTTATTCAGGGAACCAAGTTCCTTACCCTGTTTTTGAACAATTTAGCAAAATTGAAAAATGTGATATATTTTAATGGGAATTTGTTGCAATATGTTTCTTTTCACTCAAATAATGCTTTAAACTAAAAATAGAATAAAAAATCAAAAAAAAAAATTCCAAAAAATTTCAACTCGAAAATTTCATAAGGCTTACCCCTTACGTTTTTTTTGAGAAATTTTGCAAAAAAAATAAAATTGTTTTATTTTAATCCCAATTGGTTGCAATGAGTTTCTTTTCACTCAAATAATGATTGAAATAAAAAAAAGAGTGAAAAATAATGAAAAAATCGAAAAATTCAAAAAAATGAAAATTTACTAAGGGTCATTTTTGCACCAAATTTTGGCTATAACTCGGTCGGTATCCAACGGATCGCCAATCTTTAACCTGTGGTCGATAGATGGCATCAATGGCTACATTTTCTTCTTGGACGGCCATGCCCTCAGATGTCTGTGCCAGAAGTTATTCGAGGAACCAAGTTCCTTACCCTGTTTGAGAAAATGTAAAATTTTTCTCATTTTTACACCAACTTTTGCCTATAACTCGGTCGGTATCCAACGGATCGCCAATCTTTAACTTGTGGTCGATAGATGGCACCAATGGCTACATTTTCTTCTTGGACGGCCATACCGTCAGATGTCTGTGCCAGAAGTTATTCAGGGAACCAAGTTCCTTACCCTGTTTCTGAACAATTTAGCAATATTGAAAAATGTGATATATTTTAATGGGAATTTGTTGCAATATGTTTCTTTTCACTCAAATAATGCTTTAAACTAAAAATAGAATAAAAAATCGAAAAAAAAAATTCCAAAAAATTTCAACTCGAAAATTTCATAAGGCTTACCCCTTACGTTTTTTTTGAGAAATTTTGCAAAAAAAATAAAATTGTTTTATTTTAATCCCAATTGGTTGCAATGAGTTTCTTTTCACTCAAATAATGATTGAAATAAAAAAAAGAGTGAAAAATAATGAAAAAATCGAAAAATTCAAAAAAATGAAAATTTACTAAGGGTCATTTTTGCACCAAATTTTGCCTATAACTTGGTCGGTATCCAACGGATCGCCAATCTTTAACCTGTGGTCGATAGATGGCATCAATGGCTACATTTTCTTCTTGGACGGCCATGCCCTCAGATGTCTGTGCCAGAAGTTATTCGAGGAACCAAGTTCCTTACCCTGTTTGAGAAAATGTAAAATTTTTCTCATTTTTGCACCAACTTTTGCCTATAACTCGGTCGGTATCCAACGGATCGCCAATCTTTAACTTGTGGTCGATAGATGGCACCAATGGCTACATTTTCTTCTTGGACGGCCATACCGTCAGATGTCTGTGCCAGAAGTTATTCAGGGAACCAAGTTCCTTACCCTGTTTTTGAACAATTTAGCAAAATTGAAAAATGTGATATATTTTAATGGGAATTTGTTGCAATATGTTTCTTTTCACTCAAATAATGCTTTAAACTAAAAATAGAATAAAAAATCAAAAAAAAAAATTCCAAAAAATTTCAACTCGAAAATTTCATAAGGCTTACCCCTTACGTTTTTTTTGAGAAATTTTGCAAAAAAAATAAAATTGTTTTATTTTAATCCCAATTGGTTGCAATGAGTTTCTTTTCACTCAAATAATGATTGAAATAAAAAAAAGAGTGAAAAATAATGAAAAAATCGAAAAATTCAAAAAAATGAAAATTTACTAAGGGTCATTTTTGCACCAAATTTTGCCTATAACTCGGTCGGTATCCAACGGATCGCCAATCTTTAACCTGTGGTCGATAGATGGCATCAATGGCTACATTTTCTTCTTGGACGGCCATGCCCTCAGATGTCTGTGCCAGAAGTTATTCGAGGAACCAAGTTCCTTACCCTGTTTGAGAAAATGTAAAATTTTTCTCATTTTTGCACCAACTTTTGCCTATAACTCCGTCGGTATCCAACGGATCGCCAATCTTTAACTTGTGGTCGATAGATGGCACCAATGGCTACATTTTCTTCTTGGACGGCCATACCGTCAGATGTCTGTGCCAGAAGTTATTCAGGGAACCAAGTTCCTTACCCTGTTTCTGAACAATTTAGCAATATTGAAAAATGTGATATATTTTAATGGGAATTTGTTGCAATATGTTTCTTTTCATTCAAATAATGCTTTAAACTAAAAATAGAATAAAAAATCGAAAAAAAAAATTCCAAAAAATTTCAACTCGAAAATTTCATAAGGCTTACCCCTTACGTTTTTTTTGAGAAATTTTGCAAAAAAAATAAAATTGTTTTATTTTAATCCCAATTGGTTGCAATGAGTTTCTTTTCACTCAAATAATGATTGAAATAAAAAAAAGAGTGAAAAATAATGAAAAAATCGAAAAATTCAAAAAAATGAAAATTTACTAAGGGTCATTTTTGCACCAAATTTTGGCTATAACTCGGTCGGTATCCAACGGATCGCCAATCTTTAACCTGTGGTCGATAGATGGCATCAATGGCTACATTTTCTTCTTGGACGGCCATGCCCTCAGATGTCTGTGCCAGAAGTTATTCGAGGAACCAAGTTCCTTACCCTGTTTGAGAAAATGTAAAATTTTTCTCATTTTTGCACCAACTTTTGCCTATAACTCGGTCGGTATCCAACGGATCGCCAATCTTTAACTTGTGGTCGATAGATGGCACCAATGGCTACATTTTCTTCTTGGACGGCCATACCGTCAGATGTCTGTGCCAGAAGTTATTCAGGGAACCAAGTTCCTTACCCTGTTTCTGAACAATTTAGCAATATTGAAAAATGTGATATATTTTAATGGGAATTTGTTGCAATATGTTTCTTTTCACTCAAATAATGCTTTAAACTAAAAATAGAATAAAAAATCGAAAAAAAAATTCCAAAAAATTTCAACTCGAAAATTTCATAAGGCTTACCCCTTACGTTTTTTTTGAGAAATTTTGCAAAAAAAATAAAATTGTTTTATTTTAATCCCAATTGGTTGCAATGAGTTTCTTTTCACTCAAATAATGATTGAAATAAAAAAAAGAGTGAAAAATAATGAAAAAATCGAAAAATTCAAAAAAATGAAAATTTACTAAGGGTCATTTTTGCACCAAATTTTGCCTATAACTCGGTCGGTATCCAACGGATCGCCAATCTTTAACCTGTGGTCGATAGATGGCATCAATGGCTACATTTTCTTCTTGGACGGCCATGCCCTCAGATGTCTGTGCCAGAAGTTATTCGAGGAACCAAGTTCCTTACCCTGTTTGAGAAAATGTAAAATTTTTCTCATTTTTACACCAACTTTTGCCTATAACTCGGTCGGTATCCAACGGATCGCCAATCTTTAACTTGTGGTCGATAGATGGCACCAATGGCTACATTTTCTTCTTGGACGGCCATACCGTCAGATGTCTGTGCCAGAAGTTATTCAGGGAACCAAGTTCCTTACCCTGTTTCTGAACAATTTAGCAATATTGAAAAATGTGATATATTTTAATGGGAATTTGTTGCAATATGTTTCTTTTCACTCAAATAATGCTTTAAACTAAAAATAGAATAAAAAATCGAAAAAAAAATTCCAAAAAATTTCAACTCGAAAATTTCATAAGGCTTACCCCTTACGTTTTTTTTGAGAAATTTTGCAAAAAAAATAAAATTGTTTTATTTTAATCCCAATTGGTTGCAATGAGTTTCTTTTCACTCAAATAATGATTGAAATAAAAAAAAGAGTGAAAAATAATGAAAAAATCGAAAAATTCAAAAAAATGAAAATTTACTAAGGGTCATTTTTGCACCAAATTTTGCCTATAACTCGGTCGGTATCCAACGGATCGCCAATCTTTAACCTGTGGTCGATAGATGGCATCAATGGCTACATTTTCTTCTTGGACGGCCATGCCCTCAGATGTCTGTGCCAGAAGTTATTCGAGGAACCAAGCTCCTTACCCTGTTTGAGAAAATGTAAAAATTTTTCTCATTTTTGGACCAACTTTTGCCTATAACTCGGTCGGTATCCAACGGATCGCCAATCTTTAACTTGTGGTCGATAGATGGCACCAATGGCTACATTTTCTTCTTGGACGGCCATACCGTCAGATGTCTGTGCCAGAAGTTATTCAGGGAACCAAGTTCCTTACCCTGTTTCTGAACAATTTAGCAATATTGAAAAATGTGATATATTTTAATGGGAATTTGTTGCAATATGTTTCTTTTCACTCAAATAATGCTTTAAACTAAAAATAGAATAAAAAATCGAAAAAAAAATTCCAAAAAATTTCAACTCGAAAATTTCATAAGGCTTACCCCTTACGTTTTTTTTGAGAAATTTTGCAAAAAAAATAAAATTGTTTTATTTTAATCCCAATTGGTTGCAATGAGTTTCTTTTCACTCAAATAATGATTGAAATAAAAAAAAGAGTGAAAAATAATGAAAAAATCGAAAAATTCAAAAAAATGAAAATTTACTAAGGGTCATTTTTGCACCAAATTTTGGCTATAACTCGGTCGGTATCCAACGGATCGCCAATCTTTAACCTGTGGTCGATAGATGGCATCAATGGCTACATTTTCTTCTTGGACGGCCATGCCCTCAGATGTCTGTGCCAGAAGTTATTCGAGGAACCAAGTTCCTTACCCTGTTTGAGAAAATGTAAAATTTTTCTCATTTTTGCACCAACTTTTGCCTATAACTCGGTCGGTATCCAACGGATCGCCAATCTTTAACTTGTGGTCGATAGATGGCACCAATGGCTACATTTTCTTCCTGGACGACCATACCGTCAGATGTCTGTGCCAGAAGTTATTCAGGGAACCAAGTTCCTTACCCTGTTTCTGAACAATTTAGCAATATTGAAAAATGTGATATATTTTAATGGGAATTTGTTGCAATATGTTTCTTTTCACTCAAATAATGCTTTAAACTAAAAATAGAATAAAAAATCGAAAAAAAAATTCCAAAAAATTTCAACTCGAAAATTTCATAAGGCTTACCCCTTACGTTTTTTTTGAGAAATTTTCCAAAAAAAATAAAATTGTTTTATTTTAATCCCAATTGGTTGCAATGAGTTTCTTTTCACTCAAATAATGATTGAAATAAAAAAAAGAGTGAAAAATAATGAAAAAATCGAAAAATTCAAAAAAATGAAAATTTACTAAGGGTCATTTTTGCACCAAATTTTGCCTATAACTCGGTCGGTATCCAACGGATCGCCAATCTTTAACCTGTGGTCGATAGATGGCATCAATGGCTACATTTTCTTCTTGGACGGCCATGCCCTCAGATGTCTGTGCCAGAAGTTATTCGAGGAACCAAGTTCCTTACCCTGTTTGAGAAAATGTAAAATTTTTCTCATTTTTGCACCAACTTTTGCCTATAACTCGGTCGGTATCCAACGGATCGCCAATCTTTAACTTGTGGTCGATAGATGGCACCAATGGCTACATTTTCTTCTTGGACGGCCATACCGTCAGATGTCTGTGCCAGAAGTTATTCAGGGAACCAAGTTCCTTACCCTGTTTCTGAACAATTTAGCAATATTGAAAAATGTGATATATTTTAATGGGAATTTGTTGCAATATGTTTCTTTTCACTCAAATAATGCTTTAAACTAAAAATAGAATAAAAAATCGAAAAAAAAATTCCAAAAAATTTCAACTCGAAAATTTCATAAGGCTTACCCCTTACGTTTTTTTTGAGAAATTTTGCAAAAAAAATAAAATTGTTTTATTTTAATCCCAATTGGTTGCAATGAGTTTCTTTTCACTCAAATAATGATTGAAATAAAAAAAAGAGTGAAAAATAATGAAAAAATCGAAAAATTCAAAAAAATGAAAATTTACTAAGGGTCATTTTTGCACCAAATTTTGCCTATAACTTGGTCGGTATCCAACGGATCGCCAATCTTTAACCTGTGGTCGATAGATGGCATCAATGGCTACATTTTCTTCTTGGACGGCCATGCCCTCAGATGTCTGTGCCAGAAGTTATTCGAGGAACCAAGTTCCTTACCCTGTTTGAGAAAATGTAAAATTTTTCTCATTTTTGCACCAACTTTTGCCTATAACTCGGTCGGTATCCAACGGATCGCCAATCTTTAACTTGTGGTCGATAGATGGCACCAATGGCTACATTTTCTTCTTGGACGGCCATACCGTCAGATGTCTGTGCCAGAAGTTATTCAGGGAACCAAGTTCCTTACCCTGTTTCTGAACAATTTAGCAATATTGAAAAATGTGATATATTTTAATGGGAATTTGTTGCAATATGTTTCTTTTCACTCAAATAATGCTTTAAACTAAAAATAGAATAAAAAATCGAAAAAAAAAATTCCAAAAAATTTCAACTCGAAAATTTCATAAGGCTTACCCCTTACGTTTTTTTTGAGAAATTTTGCAAAAAAAATAAAATTGTTTTATTTTAATCCCAATTGGTTGCAATGAGTTTCTTTTCACTCAAATAATGATTGAAATAAAAAAAAGAGTGAAAAATAATGAAAAAATCGAAAAATTCAAAAAAATGAAAATTTACTAAGGGTCATTTTTGCACCAAATTTTGCCTATAACTTGGTCGGTATCCAACGGATCGCCAATCTTTAACCTGTGGTCGATAGATGGCATCAATGGCTACATTTTCTTCTTGGACGGCCATGCCCTCAGATGTCTGTGCCAGAAGTTATTCGAGGAACCAAGTTCCTTACCCTGTTTGAGAAAATGTAAAATTTTTCTCATTTTTGCACCAACTTTTGCCTATAACTCGGTCGGTATCCAACGGATCGCCAATCTTTAACTTGTGGTCGATAGATGGCACCAATGGCTACATTTTCTTCTTGGACGGCCATACCGTCAGATGTCTGTGCCAGAAGTTATTCAGGGAACCAAGTTCCTTACCCTGTTTTTGAACAATTTAGCAAAATTGAAAAATGTGATATATTTTAATGGGAATTTGTTGCAATATGTTTCTTTTCACTCAAATAATGCTTTAAACTAAAAATAGAATAAAAAATCAAAAAAAAAAATTCCAAAAAATTTCAACTCGAAAATTTCATAAGGCTTACCCCTTACGTTTTTTTTGAGAAATTTTGCAAAAAAAATAAAATTGTTTTATTTTAATCCCAATTGGTTGCAATGAGTTTCTTTTCACTCAAATAATGATTGAAATAAAAAAAAGAGTGAAAAATAATGAAAAAATCGAAAAATTCAAAAAAATGAAAATTTACTAAGGGTCATTTTTGCACCAAATTTTGCCTATAACTCGGTCGGTATCCAACGGATCGCCAATCTTTAACCTGTGGTCGATAGATGGCATCAATGGCTACATTTTCTTCTTGGACGGCCATGCCCTCAGATGTCTGTGCCAGAAGTTATTCGAGGAACCAAGTTCCTTACCCTGTTTGAGAAAATGTAAAATTTTTCTCATTTTTGCACCAACTTTTGCCTATAACTCGGTCGGTATCCAACGGATCGCCAATCTTTAACTTGTGGTCGATAGATGGCACCAATGGCTACATTTTCTTCTTGGACGGCCATACCGTCAGATGTCTGTGCCAGAAGTTATTCAGGGAACCAAGTTCCTTACCCTGTTTCTGAACAATTTAGCAATATTGAAAAATGTGATATATTTTAATGGGAATTTGTTGCAATATGTTTCTTTTCATTCAAATAATGCTTTAAACTAAAAATAGAATAAAAAATCGAAAAAAAAAATTCCAAAAAATTTCAACTCGAAAATTTCATAAGGCTTACCCCTTACGTTTTTTTTGAGAAATTTTGCAAAAAAAATAAAATTGTTTTATTTTAATCCCAATTGGTTGCAATGAGTTTCTTTTCACTCAAATAATGATTGAAATAAAAAAAAGAGTGAAAAATAATGAAAAAATCGAAAAATTCAAAAAAATGAAAATTTACTAAGGGTCATTTTTGCACCAAATTTTGGCTATAACTCGGTCGGTATCCAACGGATCGCCAATCTTTAACCTGTGGTCGATAGATGGCATCAATGGCTACATTTTCTTCTTGGACGGCCATGCCCTCAGATGTCTGTGCCAGAAGTTATTCGAGGAACCAAGTTCCTTACCCTGTTTGAGAAAATGTAAAATTTTTCTCATTTTTGCACCAACTTTTGCCTATAACTCGGTCGGTATCCAACGGATCGCCAATCTTTAACTTGTGGTCGATAGATGGCACCAATGGCTACATTTTCTTCTTGGACGGCCATACCGTCAGATGTCTGTGCCAGAAGTTATTCAGGGAACCAAGTTCCTTACCCTGTTTCTGAACAATTTAGCAATATTGAAAAATGTGATATATTTTAATGGGAATTTGTTGCAATATGTTTCTTTTCACTCAAATAATGCTTTAAACTAAAAATAGAATAAAAAATCGAAAAAAAAATTCCAAAAAATTTCAACTCGAAAATTTCATAAGGCTTACCCCTTACGTTTTTTTTGAGAAATTTTGCAAAAAAAATAAAATTGTTTTATTTTAATCCCAATTGGTTGCAATGAGTTTCTTTTCACTCAAATAATGATTGAAATAAAAAAAAGAGTGAAAAATAATGAAAAAATCGAAAAATTCAAAAAAAATGAAAATTTACTAAGGGTCATTTTTGCACCAAATTTTGCCTATAACTCGGTCGGTATCCAACGGATCGCCAATCTTTAACCTGTGGTCGATAGATGGCATCAATGGCTACATTTTCTTCTTGGACGGCCATGCCCTCAGATGTCTGTGCCAGAAGTTATTCGAGGAACCAAGTTCCTTACCCTGTTTGAGAAAATGTAAAATTTTTCTCATTTTTACACCAACTTTTGCCTATAACTCGGTCGGTATCCAACGGATCGCCAATCTTTAACTTGTGGTCGATAGATGGCACCAATGGCTACATTTTCTTCTTGGACGGCCATACCGTCAGATGTCTGTGCCAGAAGTTATTCAGGGAACCAAGTTCCTTACCCTGTTTCTGAACAATTTAGCAATATTGAAAAATGTGATATATTTTAATGGGAATTTGTTGCAATATGTTTCTTTTCACTCAAATAATGCTTTAAACTAAAAATAGAATAAAAAATCGAAAAAAAAATTCCAAAAAATTTCAACTCGAAAATTTCATAAGGCTTACCCCTTACGTTTTTTTTGAGAAATTTTGCAAAAAAAATAAAATTGTTTTATTTTAATCCCAATTGGTTGCAATGAGTTTCTTTTCACTCAAATAATGATTGAAATAAAAAAAAGAGTGAAAAATAATGAAAAAATCGAAAAATTCAAAAAAATGAAAATTTACTAAGGGTCATTTTTGCACCAAATTTTGCCTATAACTCGGTCGGTATCCAACGGATCGCCAATCTTTAACCTGTGGTCGATAGATGGCATCAATGGCTACATTTTCTTCTTGGACGGCCATGCCCTCAGATGTCTGTGCCAGAAGTTATTCGAGGAACCAAGCTCCTTACCCTGTTTGAGAAAATGTAAAAATTTTTCTCATTTTTGGACCAACTTTTGCCTATAACTCGGTCGGTATCCAACGGATCGCCAATCTTTAACTTGTGGTCGATAGATGGCACCAATGGCTACATTTTCTTCTTGGACGGCCATACCGTCAGATGTCTGTGCCAGAAGTTATTCAGGGAACCAAGTTCCTTACCCTGTTTCTGAACAATTTAGCAATATTGAAAAATGTGATATATTTTAATGGGAATTTGTTGCAATATGTTTCTTTTCACTCAAATAATGCTTTAAACTAAAAATAGAATAAAAAATCGAAAAAAAAAATTCCAAAAAATTTCAACTCGAAAATTTCATAAGGCTTACCCCTTACGTTTTTTTTGAGAAATTTTGCAAAAAAAATAAAATTGTTTTATTTTAATCCCAATTGGTTGCAATGAGTTTCTTTTCACTCAAATAATGATTGAAATAAAAAAAAGAGTGAAAAATAATGAAAAAATCGAAAAATTCAAAAAAATGAAAATTTACTAAGGGTCATTTTTGCACCAAATTTTGCCTATAACTTGGTCGGTATCCAACGGATCGCCAATCTTTAACCTGTGGTCGATAGATGGCATCAATGGCTACATTTTCTTCTTGGACGGCCATGCCCTCAGATGTCTGTGCCAGAAGTTATTCGAGGAACCAAGTTCCTTACCCTGTTTGAGAAAATGTAAAATTTTTCTCATTTTTGCACCAACTTTTGCCTATAACTCGGTCGGTATCCAACGGATCGCCAATCTTTAACTTGTGGTCGATAGATGGCACCAATGGCTACATTTTCTTCTTGGACGGCCATACCGTCAGATGTCTGTGCCAGAAGTTATTCAGGGAACCAAGTTCCTTACCCTGTTTCTGAACAATTTAGCAATATTGAAAAATGTGATATATTTTAATGGGAATTTGTTGCAATATGTTTCTTTTCACTCAAATAATGCTTTAAACTAAAAATAGAATAAAAAATCGAAAAAAAAAATTCCAAAAAATTTCAACTCGAAAATTTCATAAGGCTTACCCCTTACGTTTTTTTTGAGAAATTTTGCAAAAAAAATAAAATTGTTTTATTTTAATCCCAATTGGTTGCAATGAGTTTCTTTTCACTCAAATAATGATTGAAATAAAAAAAAGAGTGAAAAATAATGAAAAAATCGAAAAATTCAAAAAAATGAAAATTTACTAAGGGTCATTTTTGCACCAAATTTTGCCTATAACTTGGTCGGTATCCAACGGATCGCCAATCTTTAACCTGTGGTCGATAGATGGCATCAATGGCTACATTTTCTTCTTGGACGGCCATGCCCTCAGATGTCTGTGCCAGAAGTTATTCGAGGAACCAAGTTCCTTACCCTGTTTGAGAAAATGTAAAATTTTTCTCATTTTTGCACCAACTTTTGCCTATAACTCGGTCGGTATCCAACGGATCGCCAATCTTTAACTTGTGGTCGATAGATGGCACCAATGGCTACATTTTCTTCTTGGACGGCCATACCGTCAGATGTCTGTGCCAGAAGTTATTCAGGGAACCAAGTTCCTTACCCTGTTTTTGAACAATTTAGCAAAATTGAAAAATGTGATATATTTTAATGGGAATTTGTTGCAATATGTTTCTTTTCACTCAAATAATGCTTTAAACTAAAAATAGAATAAAAAATCAAAAAAAAAAATTCCAAAAAATTTCAACTCGAAAATTTCATAAGGCTTACCCCTTACGTTTTTTTTGAGAAATTTTGCAAAAAAAATAAAATTGTTTTATTTTAATCCCAATTGGTTGCAATGAGTTTCTTTTCACTCAAATAATGATTGAAATAAAAAAAAGAGTGAAAAATAATGAAAAAATCGAAAAATTCAAAAAAATGAAAATTTACTAAGGGTCATTTTTGCACCAAATTTTGCCTATAACTCGGTCGGTATCCAACGGATCGCCAATCTTTAACCTGTGGTCGATAGATGGCATCAATGGCTACATTTTCTTCTTGGACGGCCATGCCCTCAGATGTCTGTGCCAGAAGTTATTCGAGGAACCAAGTTCCTTACCCTGTTTGAGAAAATGTAAAATTTTTCTCATTTTTGCACCAACTTTTGCCTATAACTCGGTCGGTATCCAACGGATCGCCAATCTTTAACTTGTGGTCGATAGATGGCACCAATGGCTACATTTTCTTCTTGGACGGCCATACCGTCAGATGTCTGTGCCAGAAGTTATTCAGGGAACCAAGTTCCTTACCCTGTTTCTGAACAATTTAGCAATATTGAAAAATGTGATATATTTTAATGGGAATTTGTTGCAATATGTTTCTTTTCATTCAAATAATGCTTTAAACTAAAAATAGAATAAAAAATCGAAAAAAAAAATTCCAAAAAATTTCAACTCGAAAATTTCATAAGGCTTACCCCTTACGTTTTTTTTGAGAAATTTTGCAAAAAAAATAAAATTGTTTTATTTTAATCCCAATTGGTTGCAATGAGTTTCTTTTCACTCAAATAATGATTGAAATAAAAAAAAGAGTGAAAAATAATGAAAAAATCGAAAAATTCAAAAAAATGAAAATTTACTAAGGGTCATTTTTGCACCAAATTTTGGCTATAACTCGGTCGGTATCCAACGGATCGCCAATCTTTAACCTGTGGTCGATAGATGGCATCAATGGCTACATTTTCTTCTTGGACGGCCATGCCCTCAGATGTCTGTGCCAGAAGTTATTCGAGGAACCAAGTTCCTTACCCTGTTTGAGAAAATGTAAAATTTTTCTCATTTTTGCACCAACTTTTGCCTATAACTCGGTCGGTATCCAACGGATCGCCAATCTTTAACTTGTGGTCGATAGATGGCACCAATGGCTACATTTTCTTCTTGGACGGCCATACCGTCAGATGTCTGTGCCAGAAGTTATTCAGGGAACCAAGTTCCTTACCCTGTTTCTGAACAATTTAGCAATATTGAAAAATGTGATATATTTTAATGGGAATTTGTTGCAATATGTTTCTTTTCACTCAAATAATGCTTTAAACTAAAAATAGAATAAAAAATCGAAAAAAAAATTCCAAAAAATTTCAACTCGAAAATTTCATAAGGCTTACCCCTTACGTTTTTTTTGAGAAATTTTGCAAAAAAAATAAAATTGTTTTATTTTAATCCCAATTGGTTGCAATGAGTTTCTTTTCACTCAAATAATGATTGAAATAAAAAAAAGAGTGAAAAATAATGAAAAAATCGAAAAATTCAAAAAAAATGAAAATTTACTAAGGGTCATTTTTGCACCAAATTTTGCCTATAACTCGGTCGGTATCCAACGGATCGCCAATCTTTAACCTGTGGTCGATAGATGGCATCAATGGCTACATTTTCTTCTTGGACGGCCATGCCCTCAGATGTCTGTGCCAGAAGTTATTCGAGGAACCAAGTTCCTTACCCTGTTTGAGAAAATGTAAAATTTTTCTCATTTTTACACCAACTTTTGCCTATAACTCGGTCGGTATCCAACGGATCGCCAATCTTTAACTTGTGGTCGATAGATGGCACCAATGGCTACATTTTCTTCTTGGACGGCCATACCGTCAGATGTCTGTGCCAGAAGTTATTCAGGGAACCAAGTTCCTTACCCTGTTTCTGAACAATTTAGCAATATTGAAAAATGTGATATATTTTAATGGGAATTTGTTGCAATATGTTTCTTTTCACTCAAATAATGCTTTAAACTAAAAATAGAATAAAAAATCGAAAAAAAAATTCCAAAAAATTTCAACTCGAAAATTTCATAAGGCTTACCCCTTACGTTTTTTTTGAGAAATTTTGCAAAAAAAATAAAATTGTTTTATTTTAATCCCAATTGGTTGCAATGAGTTTCTTTTCACTCAAATAATGATTGAAATAAAAAAAAGAGTGAAAAATAATGAAAAAATCGAAAAATTCAAAAAAATGAAAATTTACTAAGGGTCATTTTTGCACCAAATTTTGCCTATAACTCGGTCGGTATCCAACGGATCGCCAATCTTTAACCTGTGGTCGATAGATGGCATCAATGGCTACATTTTCTTCTTGGACGGCCATGCCCTCAGATGTCTGTGCCAGAAGTTATTCGAGGAACCAAGCTCCTTACCCTGTTTGAGAAAATGTAAAAATTTTTCTCATTTTTGGACCAACTTTTGCCTATAACTCGGTCGGTATCCAACGGATCGCCAATCTTTAACTTGTGGTCGATAGATGGCACCAATGGCTACATTTTCTTCTTGGACGGCCATACCGTCAGATGTCTGTGCCAGAAGTTATTCAGGGAACCAAGTTCCTTACCCTGTTTCTGAACAATTTAGCAATATTGAAAAATGTGATATATTTTAATGGGAATTTGTTGCAATATGTTTCTTTTCACTCAAATAATGCTTTAAACTAAAAATAGAATAAAAAATCGAAAAAAAAAATTCCAAAAAATTTCAACTCGAAAATTTCATAAGGCTTACCCCTTACGTTTTTTTTGAGAAATTTTGCAAAAAAAATAAAATTGTTTTATTTTAATCCCAATTGGTTGCAATGAGTTTCTTTTCACTCAAATAATGATTGAAATAAAAAAAAGAGTGAAAAATAATGAAAAAATCGAAAAATTCAAAAAAATGAAAATTTACTAAGGGTCATTTTTGCACCAAATTTTGGCTATAACTCGGTCGGTATCCAACGGATCGCCAATCTTTAACCTGTGGTCGATAGATGGCATCAATGGCTACATTTTCTTCTTGGACGGCCATGCCCTCAGATGTCTGTGCCAGAAGTTATTCGAGGAACCAAGTTCCTTACCCTGTTTGAGAAAATGTAAAATTTTTCTCATTTTTGCACCAACTTTTGCCTATAACTCGGTCGGTATCCAACGGATCGCCAATCTTTAACTTGTGGTCGATAGATGGCACCAATGGCTACATTTTCTTCCTGGACGACCATACCGTCAGATGTCTGTGCCAGAAGTTATTCAGGGAACCAAGTTCCTTACCCTGTTTCTGAACAATTTAGCAATATTGAAAAATGTGATATATTTTAATGGGAATTTGTTGCAATATGTTTCTTTTCACTCAAATAATGCTTTAAACTAAAAATAGAATAAAAAATCGAAAAAAAAATTCCAAAAAATTTCAACTCGAAAATTTCATAAGGCTTACCCCTTACGTTTTTTTTGAGAAATTTTCCAAAAAAAATAAAATTGTTTTATTTTAATCCCAATTGGTTGCAATGAGTTTCTTTTCACTCAAATAATGATTGAAATAAAAAAAAGAGTGAAAAATAATGAAAAAATCGAAAAATTCAAAAAAATGAAAATTTACTAAGGGTCATTTTTGCACCAAATTTTGGCTATAACTCGGTCGGTATCCAACGGATCGCCAATCTTTAACCTGTGGTCGATAGATGGCATCAATGGCTACATTTTCTTCTTGGACGGCCATGCCCTCAGATGTCTGTGCCAGAAGTTATTCGAGGAACCAAGTTCCTTACCCTGTTTGAGAAAATGTAAAATTTTTCTCATTTTTGCACCAACTTTTGCCTATAACTCGGTCGGTATCCAACGGATCGCCAATCTTTAACTTGTGGTCGGTAGATGGCACCAATGGCTACATTTTCTTCTTGGACGGCCATACCGTCAGATGTCTGTGCCAGAAGTTATTCAGGGAACCAAGTTCCTTACCCTGTTTTTGAACAATTTAGCAAAATTGAAAAATGTGATATATTTTAATGGGAATTTGTTGCAATATGTTTCTTTTCACTCAAATAATGCTTTAAACTAAAAAAAGAATCAAAAATCGAAAAAAAAATTTCAAAAAAATTTCAACTCGAAAATTTCATAAGGCTTACCCCTTACGTTTTTTTTGAGAAATTTTGCAAAAAAAATAAAATTGTTTTATTTTAATCCCAATTGGTTGCAATGAGTTTCTTTTCACTCAAATAATGATTGAAATAAAAAAAAGAGTGAAAAATAATGAAAAAATCGAAAAATTCAAAAAAATGAAAATTTACTAAGGGTCATTTTTGCACCAAATTTTGCCTATAACTCGGTCGGTATCCAACGGATCGCCAATCTTTAACCTGTGGTCGATAGATGGCATCAATGGCTACATTTTCTTCTTGGACGGCCATGCCCTCAGATGTCTGTGCCAGAAGTTATTCGAGGAACCAAGTTCCTTACCCTGTTTGAGAAAATGTAAAATTTTTCTCATTTTTGCACCAACTTTTGCCTATAACTCGGTCGGTATCCAACGGATCGCCAATCTTTAACTTGTGGTCGATAGATGGCACCAATGGCTACATTTTCTTCTTGGACGGCCATACCGTCAGATGTCTGTGCCAGAAGTTATTCAGGGAACCAAGTTCCTTACCCTGTTTCTGAACAATTTAGCAATATTGAAAAATGTGATATATTTTAATGGGAATTGGTTGCAATATGTTTCTTTTCACTCAAATAATGCTTTAAACTAAAAATAGAATAAAAAATCGAAAAAAAAAATTCCAAAAAATTTCAACTCGAAAATTTCATAAGGCTTACCCCTTACGTTTTTTTTGAGAAATTTTGCAAAAAAAATAAAATTGTTTTATTTTAATCCCAATTGCTTGCAATGAGTTTCTTTTCACTCAAATAATGATTGAAATAAAAAAAAGAGTGAAAAATAATGAAAAAATCGAAAAATTCAAAAAAATGAAAATTTACTAAGGGTCATTTTTGCACCAACTTTTGCCTATAACTCGGTCGGTATCCAACGGATCGCCAATCTTTAACCTGTGGTCGATAGATGGCATCAATGGCTACATTTTCTTCTTGGACGGCCATGCCCTCAGATGTCTGTGCCAGAAGTTATTCGAGGAACCAAGTTCCTTACCCTGTTTGAGAAAATGTAAAATTTTTCTCATTTTTGCACCAACTTTTGCCTATAACTCGGTCGGTATCCAACGGATCGCCAATCTTTAACTTGTGGTCGATAGATGGCACCAATGGCTATATTTTCTTCTTGGACGGCCATACCGTCAGATGTCTGTGCCAGAAGTTATTCAGGGAACCAAGTTCCTTACCCTGTTTCTGAACAATTTAGCAATATTGAAAAATGTGATATATTTTAATGGGAATTTGTTGCAATATGTTTCTTTTCACTCAAATAATGCTTTAAACTAAAAATAGAATAAAAAATCGAAAAAAAAAATCGAAAAAAATTTCAACTCGAAAATTTCATAAGGCTTACCCCTTACGTTTTTTTTTGAGAAATTTTGCAAAAAAATAAAATTGTTTTATTTTAATCCCAATTGGTTGCAATGAGTTTCTTTTCACTCAAATAATGATTGAAATAAAAAAAAAGAGTGAAAAATAATGAAAAAATCGAAAAATTCAAAAAAATGAAATTTTACTAAGGGTCATTTTTGCACCAAATTTTGCCTATAACTCGGTCGGTATCCAACGGATCGCCAATCTTTAACCTGTGGTCGATAGATGGCATCAATGGCTACATTTTCTTCTTGGACGGCCATGCCCTCAGATGTCTGTGCCAGAAGTTATTCGAGGAACCAAGTTCCTTACCCTGTTTGAGAAAATGTAAAATTTTTCTCATTTTTGCACCAACTTTTGCCTATAACTCGGTCGGTATCCAACGGATCGCCAATCTTTAACTTGTGGTCGATAGATGGCACCAATGGCTACATTTTCTTCTTGGACGGCCATACCGTCAGATGTCTGTGCCAGAAGTTATTCAGGGAACCAAGTTCCTTACCCTGTTTCTGAACAATTTAGCAATATTGAAAAATGTGATATATTTTAATGGGAATTTGTTGCAATATGTTTCTTTTCACTCAAATAATGCTTTAAACTAAAAATAGAATAAAAAATCGAAAAAAAAAATTCCAAAAAATTTCAACTCGAAAATTTCATAAGGCTTACCCCTTACGTTTTTTTTGAGAAATTTTGCAAAAAAAATAAAATTGTTTTATTTTAATCCCAATTGGTTGCAATGAGTTTCTTTTCACTCAAATAATGATTGAAATAAAAAAAAGAGTGAAAAATAATGAAAAAATCGAAAAATTCAAAAAAATGAAAATTTACTAAGGGTCATTTTTGCACCAAATTTTGCCTATAACTCGGTCGGTATCCAACGGATCGCCAATCTTTAACCTGTGGTCGATAGATGGCATCAATGGCTACATTTTCTTCTTGGACGGCCATGCCCTCAGATGTCTGTGCCAGAAGTTATTCGAGGAACCAAGTTCCTTACCCTGTTTGAGAAAATGTAAAATTTTTCTCATTTTTGCACCAACTTTTGCCTATAACTCGGTCGGTATCCAACGGATCGCCAATCTTTAACTTGTGGTCGATAGATGGCACCAATGGCTACATTTTCTTCTTGGACGGCCATACCGTCAGATGTCTGTGCCAGAAGTTATTCAGGGAACCAAGTTCCTTACCCTGTTTCTGAACAATTTAGCAATATTGAAAAATGTGATATATTTTAATGGGAATTTGTTGCAATATGTTTCTTTTCACTCAAATAATGCTTTAAACTAAAAATAGAATAAAAAATCGAAAAAAAAAATTCCAAAAAATTTCAACTCGAAAATTTCATAAGGCTTACCCCTTACGTTTTTTTTGAGAAATTTTGCAAAAAAAATAAAATTGTTTTATTTTAATCCCAATTGCTTGCAATGAGTTTCTTTTCACTCAAATAATGATTGAAATAAAAAAAAAGAGTGAAAAATAATGAAAAAATCGAAATATTCAAAAAAATGAAAATTTACTAAGGGTCATTTTTGCACCAAATTTTGCCTATAACTCGGTCGGTATCCAACGGATCGCCAATCTTTAACCTGTGGTCGATAGATGGCATCAATGGCTACATTTTCTTCTTGGACGGCCATGCCCTCAGATGTCTGTGCCAGAAGTTATTCGAGGAACCAAGTTCCTTACCCTGTTTGAGAAAATGTAAAATTTTTCTCATTTTTGCACCAACTTTTGCCTATAACTCGGTCGGTATCCAACGGATCGCCAATCTTTAACTTGTGGTCGATAGATGGCACCAATGGCTACATTTTCTTCTTGGACGGCCATACCGTCAGATGTCTGTGCCAGAAGTTATTCAGGGAACCAAGTTCCTTACCCTGTTTCTGAACAATTTAGCAATATTGAAAAATGTGATATATTTTAATGGGAATTTGTTGCAATATGTTTCTTTTCACTCAAATAATGCTTTAAACTAAAAATAGAATAAAAAATCGAAAAAAAAATTTCAAAAAAATTTCAACTCGAAAATTTCATAAGGCTTACCCCTTACGTTTTTTTTGAGAAATTTTGCAAAAAAAATAAAATTGTTTTATTTTAATCCCAATTGGTTGCAATGAGTTTCTTTTCACTCAAATAATGATTGAAATAAAAAAAAGAGTGAAAAATAATGAAAAAATCGAAAAATTCAAAAAAATGAAAATTTACTAAGGGTCATTTTTGCACCAAATTTTGCCTATAACTCGGTCGGTATCCAACGGATCGCCAATCTTTAACCTGTGGTCGATAGATGGCATCAATGGCTACATTTTCTTCTTGGACGGCCATGCCCTCAGATGTCTGTGCCAGAAGTTATTCGAGGAACCAAGTTCCTTACCCTGTTTGAGAAAATGTAAAATTTTTCTCATTTTTGCACCAACTTTTGCCTATAACTCGGTCGGTATCCAACGGATCGCCAATCTTTAACTTGTGGTCGATAGATGGCACCAATGGCTACATTTTCTTCTTGGACGGCCATACCGTCAGATGTCTGTGCCAGAAGTTATTCAGGGAACCAAGTTCCTTACCCTGTTTCTGAACAATTTAGCAATATTGAAAAATGTGATATATTTTAATGGGAATTTGTTGCAATATGTTTCTTTTCACTCAAATAATGCTTTAAACTAAAAATAGAATAAAAAATCGAAAAAAAAAATTCCAAAAAATTTCAACTCGAAAATTTCATAAGGCTTACCCCTTACGTTTTTTTTGAGAAATTTTGCAAAAAAAAATAAAATTGTTTTATTTTAATCCCAATTGGTTGCAATGAGTTTCTTTTCACTCAAATAATGATTGAAATAAAAAAAAGAGTGAAAAATAATGAAAAAATCGAAAAATTCAAAAAAATGAAAATTTACTAAGGGTCATTTTTGCACCAAATTTTGCCTATAACTCGGTCGGTATCCAACGGATCGCCAATCTTTAACCTGTGGTCGATAGATGGCATCAATGGCTACATTTTCTTCTTGGACGGCCATGCCCTCAGATGTCTGTGCCAGAAGTTATTCGAGGAACCAAGTTCCTTACCCTGTTTGAGAAAATGTAAAATTTTTCTCATTTTTGCACCAACTTTTGCCTATAACTCGGTCGGTATCCAACGGATCGCCAATCTTTAACTTGTGGTCGATAGATGGCACCAATGGCTACATTTTCTTCTTGGACGGCCATACCGTCAGATGTCTGTGCCAGAAGTTATTCAGGGAACCAAGTTCCTTACCCTGTTTCTGAACAATTTAGCAATATTGAAAAATGTGATATATTTTAATGGGAATTTGTTGCAATATGTTTCTTTTCACTCAAATAATGCTTTAAACTAAAAATAGAATAAAAAATCGAAAAAAAAAATTCCAAAAAATTTCAACTCGAAAATTTCATAAGGCTTACCCCTTACGTTTTTTTTGAGAAATTTTGCAAAAAAAATAAAATTGTTTTATTTTAATCCCAATTGGTTGCAATGAGTTTCTTTTCACTCAAATAATGATTGAAATAAAAAAAAGAGTGAAAAATAATGAAAAAATCGAAAAATTCAAAAAAATGAAAATTTACTAAGGGTCATTTTTGCACCAAATTTTGCCTATAACTCGGTCGGTATCCAACGGATCGCCAATCTTTAACCTGTGGTCGATAGATGGCATCAATGGCTACATTTTCTTCTTGGACGGCCATGCCCTCAGATGTCTGTGCCAGAAGTTATTCGAGGAACCAAGTTCCTTACCCTGTTTGAGAAAATGTAAAATTTTTCTCATTTTTGCACCAACTTTTGCCTATAACTCGGTCGGTATCCAACGGATCGCCAATCTTTAACTTGTGGTCGATAGATGGCACCAATGGCTACATTTTCTTCTTGGACGGCCATACCGTCAGATGTCTGTGCCAGAAGTTATTCAGGGAACCAAGTTCCTTACCCTGTTTCTGAACAATTTAGCAATATTGAAAAATGTGATATATTTTAATGGGAATTTGTTGCAATATGTTTCTTTTCACTCAAATAATGCTTTAAACTAAAAATAGAATAAAAAATCGAAAAAAAAAATTCCAAAAAATTTCAACTCGAAAATTTCATAAGGCTTACCCCTTACGTTTTTTTTGAGAAATTTTGCAAAAAAAATAAAATTGTTTTATTTTAATCCCAATTGGTTGCAATGAGTTTCTTTTCACTCAAATAATGATTGAAATAAAAAAAAGAGTGAAAAATAATGAAAAAATCGAAAAATTCAAAAAAATGAAAATTTACTAAGGGTCATTTTTGCACCAAATTTTGCCTATAACTCGGTCGGTATCCAACGGATCGCCAATCTTTAACCTGTGGTCGATAGATGGCATCAATGGCTACATTTTCTTCTTGGACGGCCATGCCCTCAGATGTCTGTGCCAGAAGTTATTCGAGGAACCAAGTTCCTTACCCTGTTTGAGAAAATGTAAAATTTTTCTCATTTTTGCACCAACTTTTGCCTATAACTCGGTCGGTATCCAACGGATCGCCAATCTTTAACTTGTGGTCGATAGATGGCACCAATGGCTACATTTTCTTCTTGGACGGCCATACCGTCAGATGTCTGTGCCAGAAGTTATTCAGGGAACCAAGTTCCTTACCCTGTTTCTGAACAATTTAGCAATATTGAAAAATGTGATATATTTTAATGGGAATTTGTTGCAATATGTTTCTTTTCACTCAAATAATGCTTTAAACTAAAAATAGAATAAAAAATCGAAAAAAAAAATTCCAAAAAATTTCAACTCGCAAATTTCATAAGGCTTACCCCTTACGTTTTTTTTGAGAAATTTTGCAAAAAAAATAAAATTGTTTTATTTTAATCCCAATTGGTTGCAATGAGTTTCTTTTCACTCAAATAATGATTGAAATAAAAAAAAGAGTGAAAAATAATGAAAAAATCGAAAAATTCAAAAAAATGAAAATTTACTAAGGGTCATTTTTGCACCAAATTTTGCCTATAACTCGGTCGGTATCCAACGGATCGCCAATCTTTAACCTGTGGTCGATAGATGGCATCAATGGCTACATTTTCTTCTTAGACGGCCATGCCCTCAGATGTCTGTGCCAGAAGTTATTCGAGGAACCAAGTTCCTTACCCTGTTTGAGAAAATGTAAAAATTTTCTCATTTTTGCACCAACTTTTGCCTATAACTCGGTCGGTATCCAACGGATCGCCAATCTTTAACTTGTGGTCGATAGATGGCACCAATGGCTACATTTTCTTCTTGGACGGCCATACCGTCAGATGTCTGTGCCAGAAGTTATTCAGGGAACCAAGTTCCTTACCCTGTTTCTGAACAATTTAGCAATATTGAAAAATGTGATATATTTTAATGGGAATTTGTTGCAATATGTTTCTTTTCACTCAAATAATGCTTTAAACTAAAAATAGAATAAAAAATCGAAAAAAAAAATTCCAAAAAATTTCAACTCGAAAATTTCATAAGGCTTACCCCTTACGTTTTTTTTGAGAAATTTTGCAAAAAAAATAAAATTGTTTTATTTTAATCCCAATTGGTTGCAATGAGTTTCTTTTCACTCAAATAATGATTGAAATAAAAAAAAGAGTGAAAAATAATGAAAAAATCGAAAAATTCAAAAAAATGAAAATTTACTAAGGGTCATTTTTGCACCAAATTTTGCCTATAACTCGGTCGGTATCCAACGGATCGCCAATCTTTAACCTGTGGTCGATAGATGGCATCAATGGCTACATTTTCTTCTTGGACGGCCATGCCCTCAGATGTCTGTGCCAGAAGTTATTCGAGGAACCAAGTTCCTTACCCTGTTTGAGAAAATGTAAAATTTTTCTCATTTTTGCACCAACTTTTGCCTATAACTCGGTCGGTATCCAACGGATCGCCAATCTTTAACTTGTGGTCGATAGATGGCACCAATGGCTACATTTTCTTCTTGGACGGCCATACCGTCAGATGTCTGTGCCAGAAGTTATTCAGGGAACCAAGTTCCTTACCCTGTTTCTGAACAATTTAGCAATATTGAAAAATGTGATATATTTTAATGGGAATTTGTTGCAATATGTTTCTTTTCACTCAAATAATGCTTTAAACTAAAAATAGAATAAAAAATCGAAAAAAAAAATTCCAAAAAATTTCAACTCGCAAATTTCATAAGGCTTACCCCTTACGTTTTTTTTGAGAAATTTTGCAAAAAAAATAAAATTGTTTTATTTTAATCCCAATTGGTTGCAATGAGTTTCTTTTCACTCAAATAATGATTGAAATAAAAAAAAGAGTGAAAAATAATGAAAAAATCGAAAAATTCAAAAAAATGAAAATTTACTAAGGGTCATTTTTGCACCAAATTTTGCCTATAACTCGGTCGGTATCCAACGGATCGCCAATCTTTAACCTGTGGTCGATAGATGGCATCAATGGCTACATTTTCTTCTTAGACGGCCATGCCCTCAGATGTCTGTGCCAGAAGTTATTCGAGGAACCAAGTTCCTTACCCTGTTTGAGAAAATGTAAAATTTTTCTCATTTTTGCACCAACTTTTGCCTATAACTCGGTCGGTATCCAACGGATCGCCAATCTTTAACTTGTGGTCGATAGATGGCACCAATGGCTACATTTTCTTCTTGGACGGCCATACCGTCAGATGTCTGTGCCAGAAGTTATTCAGGGAACCAAGTTCCTTACCCTGTTTCTGAACAATTTAGCAATATTGAAAAATGTGATATATTTTAATGGGAATTTGTTGCAATATGTTTCTTTTCACTCAAATAATGCTTTAAACTAAAAATAGAATAAAAAATCGAAAAAAAAAATTCCAAAAAATTTCAACTCGAAAATTTCATAAGGCTTACCCCTTACGTTTTTTTTGAGAAATTTTGCAAAAAAAATAAAATTGTTTTATTTTAATCCCAATTGGTTGCAATGAGTTTCTTTTCACTCAAATAATGATTGAAATAAAAAAAAGAGTGAAAAATAATGAAAAAATCGAAAAATTCAAAAAAATGAAAATTTACTAAGGGTCATTTTTGCACCAAATTTTGCCTATAACTCGGTCGGTATCCAACGGATCGCCAATCTTTAACCTGTGGTCGATAGATGGCATCAATGGCTACATTTTCTTCTTGGACGGCCATGCCCTCAGATGTCTGTGCCAGAAGTTATTCGAGGAACCAAGTTCCTTACCCTGTTTGAGAAAATGTAAAATTTTTCTCATTTTTGCACCAACTTTTGCCTATAACTCGGTCGGTATCCAACGGATCGCCAATCTTTAACTTGTGGTCGATAGATGGCACCAATGGCTACATTTTCTTCTTGGACGGCCATACCGTCAGATGTCTGTGCCAGAAGTTATTCAGGGAACCAAGTTCCTTACCCTGTTTCTGAACAATTTAGCAATATTGAAAAATGTGATATATTTTAATGGGAATTTGTTGCAATATGTTTCTTTTCACTCAAATAATGCTTTAAACTAAAAATAGAATAAAAAATCGAAAAAAAAAATTCCAAAAAATTTCAACTCGAAAATTTCATAAGGCTTACCCCTTACGTTTTTTTTGAGAAATTTTGCAAAAAAAATAAAATTGTTTTATTTTAATCCCAATTGGTTGCAATGAGTTTCTTTTCACTCAAATAATGATTGAAATAAAAAAAAGAGTGAAAAATAATGAAAAAATCGAAAAATTCAAAAAAATGAAAATTTACTAAGAGTCATTTTTGCACCAAATTTTGCCTATAACTCGGTCGGTATCAAACGGATCGCCAATCTTTAACCTGTGGTCGATAGATGGCATCAATGGCTACATTTTCTTCTTGGACGGCCATGCCCTCAGATGTCTGTGCCAGAAGTTATTCGAGGAACCAAGTTCCTTACCCTGTTTGAGAAAATGTAAAAATTTTCTCATTTTTGCACCAACTTTTGCCTATAACTCGGTCGGTATCCAACGGATCGCCAATCTTTAACTTGTGGTCGATAGATGGCACCAATGGCTACATTTTCTTCTTGGACGGCCATACCGTCAGATGTCTGTGCCAGAAGTTATTCAGGGAACCAAGTTCCTTACCCTGTTTCTGAACAATTTAGCAATATTGAAAAATGTGATATATTTTAATGGGAATTTGTTGCAATATGTTTCTTTTCACTCAAATAATGCTTTAAACTAAAAATAGAATAAAAAATCGAAAAAAAAAATTCCAAAAAATTTCAACTCGAAAATTTCATAAGGCTTACCCCTTACGTTTTTTTTGAGAAATTTTGCAAAAAAAATAAAATTGTTTTATTTTAATCCCAATTGGTTGCAATGAGTTTCTTTTCACTCAAATAATGATTGAAATAAAAAAAAGAGTGAAAAATAATGAAAAAATCGAAAAATTCAAAAAAATGAAAATTTACTAAGGGTCATTTTTGCACCAAATTTTGCCTATAACTCGGTCGGTATCCAACGGATCGCCAATCTTTAACCTGTGGTCGATAGATGGCATCAATGGCTACATTTTCTTCTTGGACGGCCATGCCCTCAGATGTCTGTGCCAGAAGTTATTCGAGGAACCAAGTTCCTTACCCTGTTTGAGAAAATGTAAAATTTTTCTCATTTTTGCACCAACTTTTGCCTATAACTCGGTCGGTATCCAACGGATCGCCAATCTTTAACTTGTGGTCGATAGATGGCACCAATGGCTACATTTTCTTCTTGGACGGCCATACCGTCAGATGTCTGTGCCAGAAGTTATTCAGGGAACCAAGTTCCTTACCCTGTTTCTGAACAATTTAGCAATATTGAAAAATGTGATATATTTTAATGGGAATTTGTTGCAATATGTTTCTTTTCACTCAAATAATGCTTTAAACTAAAAATAGAATAAAAAATCGAAAAAAAAAATTCCAAAAAATTTCAACTCGCAAATTTCATAAGGCTTACCCCTTACGTTTTTTTTTGAGAAATTTTGCAAAAAAAATAAAATTGTTTTATTTTAATCCCAATTGGTTGCAATGAGTTTCTTTTCACTCAAATAATGATTGAAATAAAAAAAAGAGTGAAAAATAATGAAAAAATCGAAAAATTCAAAAAAATGAAAATTTACTAAGGGTCATTTTTGCACCAAATTTTGCCTATAACTCGGTCGGTATCCAACGGATCGCCAATCTTTAACCTGTGGTCGATAGATGGCATCAATGGCTACATTTTCTTCTTAGACGGCCATGCCCTCAGATGTCTGTGCCAGAAGTTCTTCGAGGAACCAAGTTCCTTACCCTGTTTGAGAAAATGTAAAATTTTTCTCATTTTTGCACCAACTTTTGCCTATAACTCGGTCGGTATCCAACGGATCGCCAATCTTTAACTTGTGGTCGATAGATGGCACCAATGGCTACATTTTCTTCTTGGACGGCCATACCGTCAGATGTCTGTGCCAGAAGTTATTCAGGGAACCAAGTTCCTTACCCTGTTTCTGAACAATTTAGCAATATTGAAAAATGTGATATATTTTAATGGGAATTTGTTGCAATATGTTTCTTTTCACTCAAATAATGCTTTAAACTAAAAATAGAATAAAAAATCGAAAAAAAAAATTCCAAAAAATTTCAACTCGAAAATTTCATAAGGCTTACCCCTTACGTTTTTTTTGAGAAATTTTGCAAAAAAAATAAAATTGTTTTATTTTAATCCCAATTGGTTGCAATGAGTTTCTTTTCACTCAAATAATGATTGAAATAAAAAAAAGAGTGAAAAATAATGAAAAAATCGAAAAATTCAAAAAAATGAAAATTTACTAAGGGTCATTTTTGCACCAAATTTTGCCTATAACTCGGTCGGTATCCAACGGATCGCCAATCTTTAACCTGTGGTCGATAGATGGCATCAATGGCTACATTTTCTTCTTGGACGGCCATGCCCTCAGATGTCTGTGCCAGAAGTTATTCGAGGAACCAAGTTCCTTACCCTGTTTGAGAAAATGTAAAATTTTTCTCATTTTTGCACCAACTTTTGCCTATAACTCGGTCGGTATCCAACGGATCGCCAATCTTTAACTTGTGGTCGATAGATGGCACCAATGGCTACATTTTCTTCTTGGACGGCCATACCGTCAGATGTCTGTGCCAGAAGTTATTCAGGGAACCAAGTTCCTTACCCTGTTTCTGAACAATTTAGCAATATTGAAAAATGTGATATATTTTAATGGGAATTTGTTGCAATATGTTTCTTTTCACTCAAATAATGCTTTAAACTAAAAATAGAATAAAAAATCGAAAAAAAAATTACAAAAAATTTCAACTCGAAAATTTCATAAGGCTTACCCCTTACGTTTTTTTTGAGAAATTTTGCAAAAAAAATAAAATTGTTTTATTTTAATCCCAATTGGTTGCAATGAGTTTCTTTTCACTCAAATAATGATTGAAATAAAAAAAAGAGTGAAAAATAATGAAAAAATCGAAAAATTCAAAAAAATGAAAATTTACTAAGGGTCATTTTTGCACCAAATTTTGCCTATAACTCGGTCGGTATCCAACAGATCGCCAATCTTTAACCTGTGGTCGATAGATGGCATCAATGGCTACATTTTCTTCTTGGACGGCCATGCCCTCAGATGTCTGTGCCAGAAGTTATTCGAGGAACCAAGTTCCTTACCCTGTTTGAGAAAATGTAAAATTTTTCTCATTTTTGCACCAACTTTTGCCTATAACTCGGTCGGTATCCAACGGATCGCCAATCTTTAACTTGTGGTCGATAGATGGCACCAATGGCTACATTTTCTTCTTGGACGGCCATACCGTCAGATGTCTGTGCCAGAAGTTATTCAGGGAACCAAGTTCCTTACCCTGTTTCTGAACAATTTAGCAATATTGAAAAATGTGATATATTTTAATGGGAATTTGTTGCAATATGTTTCTTTTCACTCAAATAATGCTTTAAACTAAAAATAGAATAAAAAATCGAAAAAAAAAAATTCCAAAAAATTTCAACTCGAAAATTTCATAAGGCTTACCCCTTACGTTTTTTTTGAGAAATTTTGCAAAAAAAATAAAATTGTTTTATTTTAATCCCAATTGGTTGCAATGAGTTTCTTTTCACTCAAATAATGATTGAAATAAAAAAAAGAGTGAAAAATAATGAAAAAATCGAAAAATTCAAAAAAATGAAAATTTACTAAGGGTCATTTTTGCACCAAATTTTGCCTATAACTCGGTCGGTATCCAACGGATCGCCAATCTTTAACCTGTGGTCGATAGATGGCATCAATGGCTACATTTTCTTCTTGGACGGCCATGCCCTCAGATGTCTGTGCCAGAAGTTATTCGAGGAACCAAGTTCCTTACCCTGTTTGAGAAAATGTAAAATTTTTCTCATTTTTGCACCAACTTTTGCCTATAACTCGGTCGGTATCCAACGGATCGCCAATCTTTAACTTGTGGTCGATAGATGGCACCAATGGCTACATTTTCTTCTTGGACGGCCATACCGTCAGATGTCTGTGCCAGAAGTTATTCAGGGAACCAAGTTCCTTACCCTGTTTCTGAACAATTTAGCAATATTGAAAAATGTGATATATTTTAATGGGAATTTGTTGCAATATGTTTCTTTTCACTCAAATAATGCTTTAAACTAAAAATAGAATAAAAAATCGAAAAAAAAAATTCCAAAAAATTTCAACTCGAAAATTTCATAAGGCTTACCCCTTACGTTTTTTTTTGAGAAATTTTGCAAAAAAAATAAAATTGTTTTATTTTAATCCCAATTGGTTGCAATGAGTTTCTTTTCACTCAAATAATGATTGAAATAAAAAAAAGAGTGAAAAATAATGAAAAAATCGAAAAATTCAAAAAAATGAAAATTTACTAAGGGTCATTTTTGCACCAAATTTTGCCTATAACTCGGTCGGTATCCAACGGATCGCCAATCTTTAACCTGTGGTCGATAGATGGCATCAATGGCTACATTTTCTTCTTGGACGGCCATGCCCTCAGATGTCTGTGCCAGAAGTTATTCGAGGAACCAAGTTCCTTACCCTGTTTGAGAAAATGTAAAATTTTTCTCATTTTTGCACCAACTTTTGCCTATAACTCGGTCGGTATCCAACGGATCGCCAATCTTTAACTTGTGGTCGATAGATGGCACCAATGGCTACATTTTCTTCTTGGACGGCCATACCGTCAGATGTCTGTGCCAGAAGTTATTCAGGGAACCAAGTTCCTTACCCTGTTTCTGAACAATTTAGCAATATTGAAAAATGTGATATATTTTAATGGGAATTTGTTGCAATATGTTTCTTTTCACTCAAATAATGCTTTAAACTAAAAATAGAATAAAAAATCGAAAAAAAAAATTCCAAAAAATTTCAACTCGCAAATTTCATAAGGCTTACCCCTTACGTTTTTTTTGAGAAATTTTGCAAAAAAAATAAAATTGTTTTATTTTAATCCCAATTGGTTGCAATGAGTTTCTTTTCACTCAAATAATGATTGAAATAAAAAAAAGAGTGAAAAATAATGAAAAAATCGAAAAATTCAAAAAAATGAAAATTTACTAAGGGTCATTTTTGCACCAAATTTTGCCTATAACTCGGTCGGTATCCAACGGATCGCCAATCTTTAACCTGTGGTCGATAGATGGCATCAATGGCTACATTTTCTTCTTAGACGGCCATGCCCTCAGATGTCTGTGCCAGAAGTTATTCGAGGAACCAAGTTCCTTACCCTGTTTGAGAAAATGTAAAATTTTTCTCATTTTTGCACCAACTTTTGCCTATAACTCGGTCGGTATCCAACGGATCGCCAATCTTTAACTTGTGGTCGATAGATGGCACCAATGGCTACATTTTCTTCTTGGACGGCCATACCGTCAGATGTCTGTGCCAGAAGTTATTCAGGGAACCAAGTTCCTTACCCTGTTTCTGAACAATTTAGCAATATTGAAAAATGTGATATATTTTAATGGGAATTTGTTGCAATATGTTTCTTTTCACTCAAATAATGCTTTAAACTAAAAATAGAATAAAAAATCGAAAAAAAAAATTCCAAAAAATTTCAACTCGCAAATTTCATAAGGCTTACCCCTTACGTTTTTTTTGAGAAATTTTGCAAAAAAAATAAAATTGTTTTATTTTAATCCCAATTGGTTGCAATGAGTTTCTTTTCACTCAAATAATGATTGAAATAAAAAAAAGAGTGAAAAATAATGAAAAAATCGAAAAATTCAAAAAAATGAAAATTTACTAAGAGTCATTTTTGCACCAAATTTTGCCTATAACTCGGTCGGTATCAAACGGATCGCCAATCTTTAACCTGTGGTCGATAGATGGCATCAATGGCTACATTTTCTTCTTGGACGGCCATGCCCTCAGATGTCTGTGCCAGAAGTTATTCGAGGAACCAAGTTCCTTACCCTGTTTGAGAAAATGTAAAAATTTTCTCATTTTTGCACCAACTTTTGCCTATAACTCGGTCGGTATCCAACGGATCGCCAATCTTTAACTTGTGGTCGATAGATGGCACCAATGGCTACATTTTCTTCTTGGACGGCCATACCGTCAGATGTCTGTGCCAGAAGTTATTCAGGGAACCAAGTTCCTTACCCTGTTTCTGAACAATTTAGCAATATTGAAAAATGTGATATATTTTAATGGGAATTTGTTGCAATATGTTTCTTTTCACTCAAATAATGCTTTAAACTAAAAATAGAATAAAAAATCGAAAAAAAAAATTCCAAAAAATTTCAACTCGAAAATTTCATAAGGCTTACCCCTTACGTTTTTTTTGAGAAATTTTGCAAAAAAAATAAAATTGTTTTATTTTAATCCCAATTGGTTGCAATGAGTTTCTTTTCACTCAAATAATGATTGAAATAAAAAAAAGAGTGAAAAATAATGAAAAAATCGAAAAATTCAAAAAAATGAAAATTTACTAAGGGTCATTTTTGCACCAAATTTTGCCTATAACTCGGTCGGTATCCAACGGATCGCCAATCTTTAACCTGTGGTCGATAGATGGCATCAATGGCTACATTTTCTTCTTGGACGGCCATGCCCTCAGATGTCTGTGCCAGAAGTTATTCGAGGAACCAAGTTCCTTACCCTGTTTGAGAAAATGTAAAATTTTTCTCATTTTTGCACCAACTTTTGCCTATAACTCGGTCGGTATCCAACGGATCGCCAATCTTTAACTTGTGGTCGATAGATGGCACCAATGGCTACATTTTCTTCTTGGACGGCCATACCGTCAGATGTCTGTGCCAGAAGTTATTCAGGGAACCAAGTTCCTTACCCTGTTTCTGAACAATTTAGCAATATTGAAAAATGTGATATATTTTAATGGGAATTTGTTGCAATATGTTTCTTTTCACTCAAATAATGCTTTAAACTAAAAATAGAATAAAAAATCGAAAAAAAAAATTCCAAAAAATTTCAACTCGAAAATTTCATAAGGCTTACCCCTTACGTTTTTTTTGAGAAATTTTGCAAAAAAAATAAAATTGTTTTATTTTAATCCCAATTGGTTGCAATGAGTTTCTTTTCACTCAAATAATGATTGAAATAAAAAAAAGAGTGAAAAATAATGAAAAAATCGAAAAATTCAAAAAAATGAAAATTTACTAAGAGTCATTTTTGCACCAAATTTTGCCTATAACTCGGTCGGTATCAAACGGATCGCCAATCTTTAACCTGTGGTCGATAGATGGCATCAATGGCTACATTTTCTTCTTGGACGGCCATGCCCTCAGATGTCTGTGCCAGAAGTTATTCGAGGAACCAAGTTCCTTACCCTGTTTGAGAAAATGTAAAAATTTTCTCATTTTTGCACCAACTTTTGCCTATAACTCCGTCGGTATCCAACGGATCGCCAATCTTTAACTTGTGGTCGATAGATGGCACCAATGGCTACATTTTCTTCTTGGACGGCCATACCGTCAGATGTCTGTGCCAGAAGTTATTCAGGGAACCAAGTTCCTTACCCTGTTTCTGAACAATTTAGCAATATTGAAAAATGTGATATATTTTAATGGGAATTTGTTGCAATATGTTTCTTTTCACTCAAATAATGCTTTAAACTAAAAATAGAATAAAAAATCGAAAAAAAAAATTCCAAAAAATTTCAACTCGAAAATTTCATAAGGCTTACCCCTTACGTTTTTTTTGAGAAATTTTGCAAAAAAAATAAAATTGTTTTATTTTAATCCCAATTGGTTGCAATGAGTTTCTTTTCACTCAAATAATGATTGAAATAAAAAAAAAGAGTGAAAAATAATGAAAAAATCGAAATATTCAAAAAAATGAAAATTTACTAAGGGTCATTTTTGCACCAAATTTTGGCTATAACTCGGTCGGTATCCAACGGATCGCCAATCTTTAACCTGTGGTCGATAGATGGCATCAATGGCTACATTTTCTTCTTGGACGGCCATGCCCTCAGATGTCTGTGCCAGAAGTTATTCGAGGAACCAAGTTCCTTACCCTGTTTGAGAAAATGTAAAATTTTTCTCATTTTTGCACCAACTTTTGCCTATAACTCGGTCGGTATCCAACGGATCGCCAATCTTTAACTTGTGGTCGGTAGATGGCACCAATGGCTACATTTTCTTCTTGGACGGCCATACCGTCAGATGTCTGTGCCAGAAGTTATTCAGGGAACCAAGTTCCTTACCCTGTTTTTGAACAATTTAGCAAAATTGAAAAATGTGATATATTTTAATGGGAATTTGTTGCAATATGTTTCTTTTCACTCAAATAATGCTTTAAACTAAAAAAAGAATCAAAAATCGAAAAAAAAATTTCAAAAAAATTTCAACTCGAAAATTTCATAAGGCTTACCCCTTACGTTTTTTTTGAGAAATTTTGCAAAAAAAATAAAATTGTTTTATTTTAATCCCAATTGGTTGCAATGAGTTTCTTTTCACTCAAATAATGATTGAAATAAAAAAAAGAGTGAAAAATAATGAAAAAATCGAAAAATTCAAAAAAATGAAAATTTACTAAGGGTCATTTTTGCACCAAATTTTGCCTATAACTCGGTCGGTATCCAACGGATCGCCAATCTTTAACCTGTGGTCGATAGATGGCATCAATGGCTACATTTTCTTCTTGGACGGCCATGCCCTCAGATGTCTGTGCCAGAAGTTATTCGAGGAACCAAGTTCCTTACCCTGTTTGAGAAAATGTAAAATTTTTCTCATTTTTGCACCAACTTTTGCCTATAACTCGGTCGGTATCCAACGGATCGCCAATCTTTAACTTGTGGTCGATAGATGGCACCAATGGCTACATTTTCTTCTTGGACGGCCATACCGTCAGATGTCTGTGCCAGAAGTTATTCAGGGAACCAAGTTCCTTACCCTGTTTCTGAACAATTTAGCAATATTGAAAAATGTGATATATTTTAATGGGAATTTGTTGCAATATGTTTCTTTTCACTCAAATAATGCTTTAAACTAAAAATAGAATAAAAAATCGAAAAAAAAAATTACAAAAAATTTCAACTCGAAAATTTCATAAGGCTTACCCCTTACGTTTTTTTTGAGAAATTTTGCAAAAAAAATAAAATTGTTTTATTTTAATCCCAATTGGTTGCAATGAGTTTCTTTTCACTCAAATAATGATTGAAATAAAAAAAAGAGTGAAAAATAATGAAAAAATCGAAAAATTCAAAAAAATGAAAATTTACTAAGGGTCATTTTTGCACCAAATTTTGCCTATAACTCGGTCGGTATCCAACAGATCGCCAATCTTTAACCTGTGGTCGATAGATGGCATCAATGGCTACATTTTCTTCTTGGACGGCCATGCCCTCAGATGTCTGTGCCAGAAGTTATTCGAGGAACCAAGTTCCTTACCCTGTTTGAGAAAATGTAAAATTTTTCTCATTTTTGCACCAACTTTTGCCTATAACTCGGTCGGTATCCAACGGATCGCCAATCTTTAACTTGTGGTCGATAGATGGCACCAATGGCTACATTTTCTTCTTGGACGGCCATACCGTCAGATGTCTGTGCCAGAAGTTATTCAGGGAACCAAGTTCCTTACCCTGTTTCTGAACAATTTAGCAATATTGAAAAATGTGATATATTTTAATGGGAATTTGTTGCAATATGTTTCTTTTCACTCAAATAATGCTTTAAACTAAAAATAGAATAAAAAATCGAAAAAAAAATTCCAAAAAATTTCAACTCGAAAATTTCATAAGGCTTACCCCTTACGTTTTTTTTGAGAAATTTTGCAAAAAAAATAAAATTGTTTTATTTTAATCCCAATTGGTTGCAATGAGTTTCTTTTCACTCAAATAATGATTGAAATAAAAAAAAGAGTGAAAAATAATGAAAAAATCGAAAAATTCAAAAAAATGAAAATTTACTAAGGGTCATTTTTGCACCAAATTTTGCCTATAACTCGGTCGGTATCCAACGGATCGCCAATCTTTAACCTGTGGTCGATAGATGGCATCAATGGCTACATTTTCTTCTTGGACGGCCATGCCCTCAGATGTCTGTGCCAGAAGTTATTCGAGGAACCAAGTTCCTTACCCTGTTTGAGAAAATGTAAAATTTTTCTCATTTTTGCACCAACTTTTGCCTATAACTCGGTCGGTATCCAACGGATCGCCAATCTTTAACTTGTGGTCGATAGATGGCACCAATGGCTACATTTTCTTCTTGGACGGCCATACCGTCAGATGTCTGTGCCAGAAGTTATTCAGGGAACCAAGTTCCTTACCCTGTTTCTGAACAATTTAGCAATATTGAAAAATGTGATATATTTTAATGGGAATTTGTTGCAATATGTTTCTTTTCACTCAAATAATGCTTTAAACTAAAAATAGAATAAAAAATCGAAAAAAAAAATTCCAAAAAATTTCAACTCGAAAATTTCATAAGGCTTACCCCTTACGTTTTTTTTGAGAAATTTTGCAAAAAAAATAAAATTGTTTTATTTTAATCCCAATTGGTTGCAATGAGTTTCTTTTCACTCAAATAATGATTGAAATAAAAAAAAGAGTGAAAAATAATGAAAAAATCGAAAAATTCAAAAAAATGAAAATTTACTAAGGGTCATTTTTGCACCAAATTTTGCCTATAACTCGGTCGGTATCCAACGGATCGCCAATCTTTAACCTGTGGTCGATAGATGGCATCAATGGCTACATTTTCTTCTTGGACGGCCATGCCCTCAGATGTCTGTGCCAGAAGTTATTCGAGGAACCAAGTTCCTTACCCTGTTTGAGAAAATGTAAAATTTTTCTCATTTTTGCACCAACTTTTGCCTATAACTCGGTCGGTATCCAACGGATCGCCAATCTTTAACTTGTGGTCGATAGATGGCACCAATGGCTACATTTTCTTCTTGGACGGCCATACCGTCAGATGTCTGTGCCAGAAGTTATTCAGGGAACCAAGTTCCTTACCCTGTTTCTGAACAATTTAGCAATATTGAAAAATGTGATATATTTTAATGGGAATTTGTTGCAATATGTTTCTTTTCACTCAAATAATGCTTTAAACTAAAAATAGAATAAAAAATCGAAAAAAAAAATTCCAAAAAATTTCAACTCGCAAATTTCATAAGGCTTACCCCTTACGTTTTTTTTGAGAAATTTTGCAAAAAAAATAAAATTGTTTTATTTTAATCCCAATTGGTTGCAATGAGTTTCTTTTCACTCAAATAATGATTGAAATAAAAAAAAGAGTGAAAAATAATGAAAAAATCGAAAAATTCAAAAAAATGAAAATTTACTAAGGGTCATTTTTGCACCAAATTTTGCCTATAACTCGGTCGGTATCCAACGGATCGCCAATCTTTAACCTGTGGTCGATAGATGGCATCAATGGCTACATTTTCTTCTTAGACGGCCATGCCCTCAGATGTCTGTGCCAGAAGTTATTCGAGGAACCAAGTTCCTTACCCTGTTTGAGAAAATGTAAAATTTTTCTCATTTTTGCACCAACTTTTGCCTATAACTCGGTCGGTATCCAACGGATCGCCAATCTTTAACTTGTGGTCGATAGATGGCACCAATGGCTACATTTTCTTCTTGGACGGCCATACCGTCAGATGTCTGTGCCAGAAGTTATTCAGGGAACCAAGTTCCTTACCCTGTTTCTGAACAATTTAGCAATATTGAAAAATGTGATATATTTTAATGGGAATTTGTTGCAATATGTTTCTTTTCACTTAAATAATGCTTTAAACTAAAAATAGAATAAAAAATCGAAAAAAAAAATTCCAAAAAATTTCAACTCGAAAATTTCATAAGGCTTACCCCTTACGTTTTTTTTGAGAAATTTTGCAAAAAAAATAAAATTGTTTTATTTTAATCCCAATTGGTTGCAATGAGTTTCTTTTCACTCAAATAATGATTGAAATAAAAAAAAGAGTGAAAAATAATGAAAAAATCGAAAAATTCAAAAAAATGAAAATTTACTAAGAGTCATTTTTGCACCAAATTTTGCCTATAACTCGGTCGGTATCAAACGGATCGCCAATCTTTAACCTGTGGTCGATAGATGGCATCAATGGCTACATTTTCTTCTTGGACGGCCATGCCCTCAGATGTCTGTGCCAGAAGTTATTCGAGGAACCAAGTTCCTTACCCTGTTTGAGAAAATGTAAAAATTTTCTCATTTTTGCACCAACTTTTGCCTATAACTCGGTCGGTATCCAACGGATCGCCAATCTTTAACTTGTGGTCGATAGATGGCACCAATGGCTACATTTTCTTCTTGGACGGCCATACCGTCAGATGTCTGTGCCAGAAGTTATTCAGGGAACCAAGTTCCTTACCCTGTTTCTGAACAATTTAGCAATATTGAAAAATGTGATATATTTTAATGGGAATTTGTTGCAATATGTTTCTTTTCACTCAAATAATGCTTTAAACTAAAAATAGAATAAAAAATCGAAAAAAAAAATTCCAAAAAATTTCAACTCGAAAATTTCATAAGGCTTACCCCTTACGTTTTTTTTGAGAAATTTTGCAAAAAAAATAAAATTGTTTTATTTTAATCCCAATTGGTTGCAATGAGTTTCTTTTCACTCAAATAATGATTGAAATAAAAAAAAGAGTGAAAAATAATGAAAAAATCGAAAAATTCAAAAAAATGAAAATTTACTAAGGGTCATTTTTGCACCAAATTTTGCCTATAACTCGGTCGGTATCCAACGGATCGCCAATCTTTAACCTGTGGTCGATAGATGGCATCAATGGCTACATTTTCTTCTTGGACGGCCATGCCCTCAGATGTCTGTGCCAGAAGTTATTCGAGGAACCAAGTTCCTTACCCTGTTTGAGAAAATGTAAAATTTTTCTCATTTTTGCACCAACTTTTGCCTATAACTCGGTCGGTATCCAACGGATCGCCAATCTTTAACTTGTGGTCGATAGATGGCACCAATGGCTACATTTTCTTCTTGGACGGCCATACCGTCAGATGTCTGTGCCAGAAGTTATTCAGGGAACCAAGTTCCTTACCCTGTTTCTGAACAATTTAGCAATATTGAAAAATGTGATATATTTTAATGGGAATTTGTTGCAATATGTTTCTTTTCACTCAAATAATGCTTTAAACTAAAAATAGAATAAAAAATCGAAAAAAAAAATTCCAAAAAATTTCAACTCGCAAATTTCATAAGGCTTACCCCTTACGTTTTTTTTGAGAAATTTTGCAAAAAAAATAAAATTGTTTTATTTTAATCCCAATTGGTTGCAATGAGTTTCTTTTCACTCAAATAATGATTGAAATAAAAAAAAGAGTGAAAAATAATGAAAAAATCGAAAAATTCAAAAAAATGAAAATTTACTAAGGGTCATTTTTGCACCAAATTTTGCCTATAACTCGGTCGGTATCCAACGGATCGCCAATCTTTAACCTGTGGTCGATAGATGGCATCAATGGCTACATTTTCTTCTTAGACGGCCATGCCCTCAGATGTCTGTGCCAGAAGTTATTCGAGGAACCAAGTTCCTTACCCTGTTTGAGAAAATGTAAAATTTTTCTCATTTTTGCACCAACTTTTGCCTATAACTCGGTCGGTATCCAACGGATCGCCAATCTTTAACTTGTGGTCGATAGATGGCACCAATGGCTACATTTTCTTCTTGGACGGCCATACCGTCAGATGTCTGTGCCAGAAGTTATTCAGGGAACCAAGTTCCTTACCCTGTTTCTGAACAATTTAGCAATATTGAAAAATGTGATATATTTTAATGGGAATTTGTTGCAATATGTTTCTTTTCACTCAAATAATGCTTTAAACTAAAAATAGAATAAAAAATCGAAAAAAAAATTCCAAAAAATTTCAACTCGAAAATTTCATAAGGCTTACCCCTTACGTTTTTTTTTGAGAAATTTTGCAAAAAAAATAAAATTGTTTTATTTTAATCCCAATTGGTTGCAATGAGTTTCTTTTCACTCAAATAATGATTGAAATAAAAAAAAGAGTGAAAAATAATGAAAAAATCGAAAAATTCAAAAAAATGAAAATTTACTAAGGGTCATTTTTGCACCAAATTTTGCCTATAACTCGGTCGGTATCCAACGGATCGCCAATCTTTAACCTGTGGTCGATAGATGGCATCAATGGCTACATTTTCTTCTTGGACGGCCATGCCCTCAGATGTCTGTGCCAGAAGTTATTCGAGGAACCAAGTTCCTTACCCTGTTTGAGAAAATGTAAAATTTTTCTCATTTTTGCACCAACTTTTGCCTATAACTCGGTCGGTATCCAACGGATCGCCAATCTTTAACTTGTGGTCGATAGATGGCACCAATGGCTACATTTTCTTCTTGGACGGCCATACCGTCAGATGTCTGTGCCAGAAGTTATTCAGGGAACCAAGTTCCTTACCCTGTTTCTGAACAATTTAGCAATATTGAAAAATGTGATATATTTTAATGGGAATTTGTTGCAATATGTTTCTTTTCACTCAAATAATGCTTTAAACTAAAAATAGAATAAAAAATCGAAAAAAAAAATTCCAAAAAATTTCAACTCGAAAATTTCATAAGGCTTACCCCTTACGTTTTTTTTGAGAAATTTTGCAAAAAAAATAAAATTGTTTTATTTTAATCCCAATTGGTTGCAATGAGTTTCTTTTCACTCAAATAATGATTGAAATAAAAAAAAGAGTGAAAAATAATGAAAAAATCGAAAAATTCAAAAAAATGAAAATTTACTAAGAGTCATTTTTGCACCAAATTTTGCCTATAACTCGGTCGGTATCAAACGGATCGCCAATCTTTAACCTGTGGTCGATAGATGGCATCAATGGCTACATTTTCTTCTTGGACGGCCATGCCCTCAGATGTCTGTGCCAGAAGTTATTCGAGGAACCAAGTTCCTTACCCTGTTTGAGAAAATGTAAAATTTTTCTCATTTTTGCACCAACTTTTGCCTATAACTCGGTCGGTATCCAACGGATCGCCAATCTTTAACTTGTGGTCGATAGATGGCACCAATGGCTACATTTTCTTCTTGGACGGCCATACCGTCAGATGTCTGTGCCAGAAGTTATTCAGGGAACCAAGTTCCTTACCCTGTTTCTGAACAATTTAGCAATATTGAAAAATGTGATATATTTTAATGGGAATTTGTTGCAATATGTTTCTTTTCACTCAAATAATGCTTTAAACTAAAAATAGAATAAAAAATCGAAAAAAAAATTCCAAAAAATTTCAACTCGAAAATTTCATAAGGCTTACCCCTTACGTTTTTTTTGAGAAATTTTGCAAAAAAAATAAAATCGTTTTATTTTAATCCCAATTGGTTGCAATGAGTTTCTTTTCACTCAAATAATGATTGAAATAAAAAAAAAGAGTGAAAAATAATGAAAAAATCGAAATATTCAAAAAAATGAAAATTTACTAAGGGTCATTTTTGCACCAAATTTTGGCTATAACTCGGTCGGTATCCAACGGATCGCCAATCTTTAACCTGTGGTCGATAGATGGCATCAATGGCTACATTTTCTTCTTGGACGGCCATGCCCTCAGATGTCTGTGCCAGAAGTTATTCGAGGAACCAAGTTCCTTACCCTGTTTGAGAAAATGTAAAATTTTTCTCATTTTTGCACCAACTTTTGCCTATAACTCGGTCGGTATCCAACGGATCGCCAATCTTTAACTTGTGGTCGGTAGATGGCACCAATGGCTACATTTTCTTCTTGGACGGCCATACCGTCAGATGTCTGTGCCAGAAGTTATTCAGGGAACCAAGTTCCTTACCCTGTTTTTGAACAATTTAGCAAAATTGAAAAATGTGATATATTTTAATGGGAATTTGTTGCAATATGTTTCTTTTCACTCAAATAATGCTTTAAACTAAAAAAAGAATCAAAAATCGAAAAAAAAATTTCAAAAAAATTTCAACTCGAAAATTTCATAAGGCTTACCCCTTACGTTTTTTTTGAGAAATTTTGCAAAAAAAATAAAATTGTTTTATTTTAATCCCAATTGGTTGCAATGAGTTTCTTTTCACTCAAATAATGATTGAAATAAAAAAAAGAGTGAAAAATAATGAAAAAATCGAAAAATTCAAAAAAATGAAAATTTACTAAGGGTCATTTTTGCACCAAATTTTGCCTATAACTCGGTCGGTATCCAACGGATCGCCAATCTTTAACCTGTGGTCGATAGATGGCATCAATGGCTACATTTTCTTCTTGGACGGCCATGCCCTCAGATGTCTGTGCCAGAAGTTATTCGAGGAACCAAGTTCCTTACCCTGTTTGAGAAAATGTAAAAATTTTCTCATTTTTGCACCAACTTTTGCCTATAACTCGGTCGGTATCCAACGGATCGCCAATCTTTAACTTGTGGTCGATAGATGGCACCAATGGCTACATTTTCTTCTTGGACGGCCATACCGTCAGATGTCTGTGCCAGAAGTTATTCAGGGAACCAAGTTCCTTACCCTGTTTCTGAACAATTTAGCAATATTGAAAAATGTGATATATTTTAATGGGAATTTGTTGCAATATGTTTCTTTTCACTCAAATAATGCTTTAAACTAAAAATAGAATAAAAAATCGAGAAAAAAAATTCCAAAAAATTTCAACTCGAAAATTTCATAAGGCTTACCCCTTACGTTTTTTTTTTGAGAAATTTTGCAAAAAAAATAAAATTGTTTTATTTTAATCCCAATTGGTTGCAATGAGTTTCTTTTCACTCAAATAATGCTTTAAATGAAAAACAGATTTAAATATTGTAAAAAAATTAAAAAAATCAAAAAAAATTGAAAATTTCATAAGGCAGTTAGCAAACGCGACAATTGCTAAGCATGTAGTGACGGGGTAAAAAAGATGTTCGAGGCGTCCTCGAGTTCTTCGATCTACCTGGAAGTTGCAATCGGTCAAACCTGGGAAGAAGTACCTGCATAAGATGAACTTTGTTATGCGGAAGCATCAGTCGAAACCAACCTCATCTGAGCAGGCAGGCAATCTTCCAGAAGGAGCGAATGAAGGTTCTGATGATTTTTTATCCGACTGGTTAATGACACTCAGAACCGATGGACAGAATTTTGTGATGCGCTATTTGTTGTTTTTTTCGTCTGCTTTTGCTAAGATTCTGATCAGATTCTATCGAAACTTGTTAAATATAGGATTTAAGATAAATTTCTTCCCAATTTTTGCCCGTATAATCGACGCTCTACAGTAAATTCTTATTTTAACACAAAACAAAATGGGTTAAAAAATGTTTCATGACGCTTTTTTGCCTCCATTTTCCTCTATTCAGGTGCTAAAATCATCACCACTTATACACACACGCGCAAAATGTTAATTGTTTTAATGGCTAACGGTAGGAAGCAGCGACGGTTTAGCGTTATGATGCAAAAAAAAGAACGGCAACAAAGCAAATCCTCATCAAATTCGTTAATAGTTTCCTCATTGTGTATATGCGATGCGTTTTGCGTATATGCGATGCATTTTGTTTATGTTTACGAAGAAGATCAAGGACAGAGGCAACCGAACAAAAAAAAAAGAACGAAGCTATTTCCATAGCAATGGAGGTAAGCACAAAACTATAATTGTCAAATCATCCCCTAAATAGGCTGTTCAACCATGTTTAGGTTTGAATGAGCTTGTTAATTTGTTTAAAAGGACTGTGTTCTCTTAACCTTTTTTAAAGCTTCTTTCAATTTGTAGCTATGTTTTCGGATGCTACACTAAAGCGCTCACTAGACGAACAGAGTTGATTTGTTTTAAAATTATAATGTATTTATTTAATTTAAAAAAAGCCTTTTGTAATTGTTTCACGTTAATTCCAAGCAGAGCATTTTGCCTAGAAGCTCGCTTGTATCATCATCAGTCGTGAGTGCGAATTGAGTAACGAAAAACAGATGACGAAAAGATAGAAAATAAAAACAGTGAATATGTCTTTAAACAATTATTTGAATTGTTTGATCATTAAACATTCGCCTTTTGTTACGTACGCCTGATTTAACATGTATTACACCTCCGGACTAAAGTAAGCATAGAATGCACTGTCTTCATTCTGAATTATGCAAGTGTTGGAGTGCTGTTTTCAAACACTATAACTTTAAAAAGATTACAAACCAAAATAAAAATAGACAGAACTGAAAATTAAAAATGACAAATAAAAAAAAAATATTTAAAAGAAAATGTTTTAGTGTGACTCCAATGTTCTCCTTATGTTTCACGCAGCGAGAATGTGAGTATTCTTATACTTTTTTTCCCCCATAGCTTATCTCTGTTTATGACAACTGCGTAACGAGCAACAATTACTTGTAAAATGTCTATTTTATGAATAGTGAATATTCATTGCAATATAGTGAAACTCAAGACGCGACCTAGTTACATAATAGCACTTCCGATAAACTTAACTTGGTTAAAAAGGGCAACGAACTTAACATGTTTACAGCACCTTAACAGTAAACTCATTGGACATATTAAAGTATGTACACACTAACAGTTTTTTTTCGTTCTTCTCTTCAGTTTGACACTACTGGCTGATGTTTGTAGTTACCTTTTGCCTGTTATTTGGCGAAACAACGTGATTAAATGTATATCTGCCCGTATTTTACGACTCGCTAGAATTATAATTCTCTAGACCAAGTCAGTTCAAAATTTCATCTCACAACCCCTTTCGTCAAGTACTTTTCTAGATATGTTATTCTTCATTGGTCGAAATTTTTTCAGTTGCGTTTTTTTTTGGTTTAGAACTGATAATATATTTTTTAATGAATTTGAAATATTGAAAAACATATTTTTTGAATGTTTAATCTTCTTTTTTGAGATCCCATAAGCTGTTAGGCACGGTTTGCATTAAAACATGTGAAGAATTTTAATGTTAGGAGAATCGTCTTGAGGTTCGACAACCCTGAGAAGCGTTCCAAAACTTCGATATTATTGACACGAATGGGTTCCAATTAAAAATCAATTGCTGTATTACATTATTTCTAATACACGATGTACATGAGCAGGTAAAATTAACCAAAATAAATCATTCGAAAAACAATGCAGATGACTGTATCGGGGTGTGTGTGTGTGAAGACGAATGTCTGTTTGGATGTAGTACTAGACCGCTAATATGACAGATTTTCCTCTTAAAAACGTTATTCTGACGTAGTGACGATATTAAAATACAAATAGCAACGCACAAGTGCGTCTGAGCAATGTTTGTGTAGATTTTTACTACTTTTCTCCTTATGGTAAATCGTTTCATCAGTATCAGACCTACCTTGTTCGTTTTTTTGACGGTAACGCACCTACTGGTCATGCCTGTCCTGTGCAGACTCCGCTATATATACGTTTTATGTATGCTCCGTTGCTGTACACATTCAGTCCTTAAATCCAGATTATACTCGAACGCACAGCCCATCACTATGGGAGACCACCCATTCAACGCGCTTTTTTTAAGTTTGTTTGTTAAAAACGATATTATCCTAGGTAAGAGTTGCAGCGCGTGTGCTGTGCATGTTTGAATTTAGCTACCGAAATGCCACCAGCCAACTGTTTCCCAAACGGGACGCCATTTGCTAAGCACTCAGTCCAGCCCACTTGATAAAATCTGGCAATTCTCTCACGGGCAGGTCGTTTGATATGGCTTTTACGCGCAGGTTTCGATCGGTCGTTAACAGTACGACGTCAAGCGTTAGGTAGCGATTTCCAACTGGTAAGAAACGACAAGATGGGGATATTATAATTAACTAACCATTGTGCAACAACAATCATTTGTACAGTTATAAGAAACTGCTTCGCCATTTTTAAATAAACGTGAACAGCTAGTTCCAAAGATAATCTCTTTTTATGTATTTTTGTGACAGTTCGATGGCAAATATTTAAAAAAAAAAAACAAAAAATAAATAAAATTGAATAAAAAAGGATAAAAAAGTGAACTCACTCTGCTTGTCTTTGACATTATGCCGACAAAGATTGAGGGCCGTCTCAAGTATTCGATCATCATTAGACTTGAGGTCTCCAACATCATCCTCTACCGTGAATGTGGACGTTTTCAATATTGATCCCTTGGTCGTAACGCATCTATTACGTTTGCAAAGATATTAGTTAAATAAAGGTAAAAAAAAAATAATAATCAAAACAGCGTATTATGAAGTTTTAAAATAAATAACAACATATTGGAAGTTTTAATATGAGAGTACTGAAGTACTCAAAAATAATATCTTGATATCGAACACCAATAATACTTACTTGAGAGGTGGATTGCGTGATTTGATGAAATGCAAAGCTTTCTTTGATGATTCGGCGACCTTGGCGGCATGTTGCAGGTAAGGTATCGATGCACTATTGGTGGTTGGTAGTGTACCCGCGTCCGCAGCACTTGCAGGCGCGGTGGGTAATGCGAAAGATTTCGATGGCGGTACGAGCAGCTCGTTAACAGCTGAACCGGCCAACGTCTGTTGTTTCGGTGCCTGATGTCTTATTCCCTTCGATAGACCCTCGAGTTCGTTTATCACTAAGTGTTGCAGGTAGTAAATGAGCCGATGGGAAAGAAGAAATGGTTTTAGGTGTTACTGATATGGAAAATTGGAAAAAAGAGGGACTAAACGAAGATATATGAATTTCTTACCGATGATTGGTATCATAAGCTGATACAGTGGATGCGCCTTTGCAATCATTTCAATGGCCGGCAGATAATCGACGAAACAGTTCGTGTCCGGCACTAAAAACCGTGGACGAACTTCGATCGTGACTGCAATCGTACTCTGCGAAAGAATGTCCTGTACGAGGGGTTTAATATTAAACACATGATTAGTGTGAAGTCTTCATTCAAGGAAAGCAGTATAAAAAAAATCAATTTATTGCCACATTTTCGTCGGTAGACCGATTTCCTGTGATTGCTGCTGTGAGCGGCTCATAATAGAAAACATCATGCTGGTCCCACCAAATCCACTTCATGATCTTTTGACTTGCTATCGATATCGGGAGTCGTTTTCCTAGTTGAAACACTTGCTCACAAGTCAACAAAAGGCGTTCGACATCTTTTAGTCTTAGTTCACTTCAACTCCATCGCAAAAGGAGTCAATTTTGTGGTGCGACATCTGACCTCAAAACGCCACAAAAGTGATTGGTACTTCGAATAGCAGAAAAAGCATTATAAGATGACACTTTCCCCATGCCCCATGGTATACAAAGTGATGAAAGTTCTTGTGCTGTGTGAGAATGCAAAACTATTCGCCAATTTCTCTTATGTCAATATAATAATTCAGAACAGCTTGCATGTTGCAACAACAAAAAAATACACAGCTGCACAAGAGTGCTTTACCCGGAGGTGCAAAGAAATAAATTCAACAAACACACGCATATTCGCGCAGGCACAAATGGCACAAAACCGAGACGAGGAGAAGAATTAATGAACTCAAAATAATACAACAGCTAAAAGCTAGGACACCTCATCGTGCCATCGGCAGTCAGCTGATGTCAATGCAGCGCACTGTAGCTTCTACCGCCCGAATCAGCAATTTCCAATTTCCGCTGCGCCAGCCATCATCGTCGGCCACAAATTTTTCTTCGCCAAGCGTTTGGGGGTAGTTTGTGCTTTTTGCACCGTTGTTTGTAAAGGACACACCTGACCTGGTAGAGACGCGGTGGCGCGGTGGTGTTGTGTGTTTAAGAATGCAAACATATATTTGCATGTTGCACACTGTTTGCGGATAGTCGTTTCCAGTTCCTTCACCCATTAACACTTCTTTTTTTTTTTAGTTGTTGTATCTCACATTCCTTTTATCTGCGGATGCTGACAATTCCACGGTTGTCATACTTTTACCTCTTACGCTACGTCGAAACCTTAATGTTTCACTGGACGGACAGGCGGGGGGGGGGGGGGGGGAGTGATTGTTGAACATTCCTACTCCTCCCTCCATTTGCTTCCATCTTCATCGCATCATCACATCCATCCACAACGTTGAACCACTGGTCAATGCACACAATAAAGAAAAGCAGGGCGAGCAAATGCGCAAACAAATCGCACCAAACAAACAGTCTAACATACAAACCCACCAAAGAAAGTAGGAATGTGACAAGGGGGTAAATCAATGGCAAGATTCCAAGACACATACTGGTGCGACAAAGCATAATGTGCAACAATGTTAGATGTACACACACACACCAGAGTTACATGCACTAGTTCCTTATGAACTTGTGAAGATTTAGGCTTCGCGCTCTTCATAGACAACCTCCATTAAATTCGTTGAAATCTGAACTTTGCATATTTTTTTTGTGGTATAAGACCAACGGAGAACAAAATTATAGGCTTTGTCTCATGCAGTAATTCTACGTCCACAACAGTAATTCCTCAAAATTCCTTCTAGAATTACATCAATCGAAGATTTGGCAGATGCGCTCACGATCGTGCTCCTTCGCTCAGCAATACTATTAACTGCAAATGTAATATTCCGTTTTGCGCAATAAAAAAAGAATAAAAGCAAATTCAATCACTAAGTCCCTAAAATTATATTCTCCTCACATCCTAATGCAGCAAACGACTCATTGGAAAGGATTCGCTCAAAGTTGTGTTTTTTTTTTCAGTTTCCCAGTACGAGCTTATGCATAATATTTCTTTCCTTTTCTTATGACATCTTCGGTACAGAAGCGAGAAAGATAGAATGAGTGAAGAAGTTGAAGAGGTTCAAGAGAGGGAGAGATAAGAGGAAGGGAGGGTTATAAATACCATATGCGCGCTAAAATCGCTATCAAAAGCATCATCTTCGTTAGCTTGAAGCCATCTCTTCCCATCCATCCATCAAAACGGACATTGCGCAATGGTGGATTCACAGTGGGAAAACGAAATTGCAAAACAATTCCCTGTTGGCCAAGGCTATATTGATGCTGCTTCCGACCGCCGGTATGGTATCAATGTTTTTTTGCGAGGTGTTTTCCATAGTCCTTACCATCATCAAGCTTACCGGAATACCGGAGTGCGGTGAGGATTGTACGGATCAGTTGAAGAACGAAGAACCAACGAAGAAGCAAGTACACGAAAGATATAAAAGTACAACAAACATCAAACTATAGGCAGGGAGAAGATAAACAGGAAAATGAAGTAACATTGAGGACTGAGATACGAAGGCATGGGTTAATGGAGCAAATAAACGATCGGAGAGAAGCGAAAAAAAGCGATATTCAAGATCAGACCTGAAGCAAACAGTTATCGTTTCGCAGTGTTATCTATTATCTTCCTTAATACAATAAGCATTATATTTATCATTTAAAAAAACTACACCACATTCCCATCGATATCGTATTTCGACTTTCGTTCTAATACACTGAAGCTTGTCAGTCGAATTTCATATGGATCGACTTCTTGTTGTAGGTGCTGGAAGACATGCTCCGTAGCAGAATGGGAATGCACGAGGTACTCTACCCGTACTGAGCAAATGTGGATCGGACTAGTCTCATCAACATCGTCGGAGATATAGTTGGAAACTGATGTTATATGAGAATTCCGAAATGGTAACTATCACTAATCAGATTTTCGATCCGCGAGACATCTTGGAGATTTCATGGGAGACTCATAAGAATGACGGAGACGCCACGCGAGATGTCACGTGATTGCGGATAGAAAATTTTCAGGGCTCTTTGCTCAGGGCCCACAAGGTCTTAAAAAGAGATGGATTGACTACTCCTCAAACTGGGAACTGGAGAGTGAGAGCCATTTATCTATTCTGGAGGTGTCTACTATCAGTCAATCTAGAAGACCTTGCATATACTGGTGACATAAACAACACTGCGTTTTGTAGCATATGTTTACGGAAGGAGCCAACTTAGAGTTGAAGATTAAGGAGACAAAAACCAAGAAGTGTCGGTGAGATTTGAGATATCAACCAAGATTTTGCTCTTCTTTTATGGGACTACAACCTCAAGAGATCTGGGGGTTGAGCCCTTTGTGATTTTCTCTGAATTTATTTACACCCGTTGCAGAATAGTTTGTCCTGCGTAGGGAGGTTCGGTTCGGCCCTGTCATGAAGAGACCGGCGCCGTTACCAAATCAGTCGTTTAGCGACCAAATTTTGGAGGTTGCCCGACCATCACGTGAATGGCGGTCGTCGGATTCAAAAAGCCTGAATAGTAGTATCGGTATCTGACGGTGGTCAAAGCCGGAAGGATACGATGGCTGGGGCACGTGATGAGGATGCCGGACTCATGCCCCACCAGGAAGGTGCTCGTCAGCGATGCGTTCGGCACGAGGCGGAGAGGAGTACAGGGAGCTTGTTGGCTGGATCAGGTGGAGTCAAACCTGTCGGAAATCGGCTGCAGCAATAGGTGAAGGACTCCAGCCTTAGACCGAGTTTCCTGGAAACAGATTCGCCAAGTCTTCGCCAAGTGATCGACCATGAGCAGGCCAAGCAAGAAGAGATGAATTCAACAAGAACGTATCAAAGAACCCAACTATCAGTAACCAGTAATGTCACTTAGCTAGACGTTCACATCATAGAGAATAGTAGGAGAACATTATTTCAAAAAATATGTAAAGTTCTATACAGAGCTTGAAGTTGTCCTGAGAAATTTTTGGTGCCCCAATTCTTTACTCACATTGGGGAAATTCAACAACATAGTTTAAAGGAAGCTTTATATGATAGATTTGGATTAAAATTTCGACTCGTCTCGAAGCACTAATTTATAGGACTACCGTTAATACACAGTCGTAGAAAATTCTCCCGGGGATGGTCTAGATCGTTACCAGTTGCTGAAGAAGAAGCGTTCAAGGTAGTTACTCTTTATTGTCGCGAATTAAATCTCGCTAATGTGCGGTACGTTCTATACGGTAAACCAAACAAATGATATGATTAATGGCATATTATATTGTCCAGCACCGTTACACTAGAACCAGTTTCAACATTGGCGACTGTGAGTGCTCATTAGGCGGCGCGTGAACGATTTTCTTTCTTTCATCAAATCCCTTCAGCTGAACCGATAACGATCCAAGCCAAGAATGGAGAAGAAGACAAAAAGAAATAATGAACACCATTGATATCCGATTGATTTGTCATGCGATTTTACGATCGCATGTTTTTAAGGCCCAGCGGAACTCACTTCTGGACGGAGCATTGTACACTCCACGTGTAGTCTCCCCATAGTTCACCGGGGGATATCGTTTGTCGCTGTTTAGCTTTATATTCCTCAAAACTTGTCCTATCCCACTTTCAAGCATGTTTGAATATTCTTGTCCATCTGGGTATTTTTAATCAACTTTTAACAGTTGCTACTATACCTGCCGAACGAGCACATTATCCTAATTTTATTCTTTGTCGATATTACTCCGAATTAGTAACACTTAATAAAATTTTAAAAATTCCTAAAATAGTTTAGAGCAAAACTATTTCTCTACATCGTTTCAAATAGCAAAGATTCGATTTACCGTTTGATAAGAATACATCGACATGCTTTTGTTGCTCTCAACGAAAGACAACATATTTAACGAGTGCAATGACACGAAATGCCACACAAATACCTTTGCACTCACAACAAGAAGATTATACTAGATTAAAACAAGGCAAGAGACAAGACAAGAACAGTAAAAAAGCACACACAGAAAATGAAATTTGAGCAGCATTTCTTATGCAAATAGATACTGCTATCCCTGTGTTATGTTTTCTGCGAACGAAAATTAAGCTATTTACGATCGTTTACTGGTTTGTTTCATGCGTTTATACATATTGAAGCTAAAATGGGATGAAAATGATTGTTTAATTAAGAGTCTTGCTAATCCTCTTAACAATGTATATCTTTTTTTCTTGTACATTCTCTGCCTGCCTCAAAAAATATGATTTGATAACCCAATGACTTGCTGACGCGTTTGGCAAACGAGTTCAAATATCGAGACAGGATTAGTGATGGGTAAATCCTCATTTTTCCTGGAGTCGGAGTAATCTCCGATATTAACTCCGGATTCAACTCCGTTAGTAATCCGGAGTCCAGATTAATCCGAAGTAATTACTCCACAGTTTACTCCGGATTTTATACTTCGGATTCGGAGCGGATTCATTAATCCTCTCTCCGGAGTTCCCATCACTAGACTGGACCTGTGCTAGGGGTAGTTCAAGTCACAGAGCTCTCTCTCTCTTTCTCTCTCTCGCTCTCTTTCTCTCTCTCTCTCTTTATCTCTTTTGTTGGCTTAACGACCTTAACCTTACTTTTACCACGTAGCTAGATAGAACTTCTTTACTACCTGAAGACGGTCCGGATGGGATTTGATCCCCAGCCTTGTTGTTTAGAACTCACGCCGTTTATCACATACACCACCGGGCCGCCCCAGTCATAGAGCTCTGTTATTTAAATAGGTTCGTATTCATGTTAGTGATTTTTATCCAAGTATTTCCCTTCCTTCCGTGTGTCCGTAAAAGAATACGTATAAAATTCTCACTGAACACATTAACCTAGATATAATGTTATTTTTTCTCATTTCTATGTTCGATACACTTACTACCATGACCGGAAAAAAATGGCAAATCATCTCAAGGATGCTCCGGTGATTAACGCAAACCCCAATCCAAAGGGCACGACACGGCAGCCCAACATCAGCGTTCAAAAGCAATATCATGCAAGACGTGATTTATTATTTCTATATTTATTGCATTTGCAAACTAAACAACTCCTTTTGTCCCGTGTGTTTGTATCTTCCCCGCTTTGCTAATCGTCAAAAATAGTTATTGCCTTATGCAACGCAAATCCATGCACGGGATTTTGTAACATCATTGGCATAGAGAGCAAATTGAATGGGGCAAACCTTTGCCTAATTGCAACTTGCCCGACGCATTATAATTTCCATTGACCGAACTGGACGGCAGTCCCCCTCCGTTTTATGCAAATGGTGCGCCATTTAAAATGGTTTGCTTTACTCTAACTTGAACACACGAACCCGATTGCATCGGAACGGACGACATAACACCGAGATTCGGTGGATACCATTACCGCGACAAATCTAAACCGTGATTGTTAGTGAAACATTATTATTTACCCTTAATTAAAGCCGGAGGCGCAAAAAGGTAGTAAATATTTTGCCACCTTTTGCCACACTTTCCGGGTCGCTTTTTGCTGTGGACGGTTATTTTAAGACACGCAATCAGTGATGCAGTGAACCAGCGTTGGACGAAATTGCGAGCTGCCAAGAAGAGCAAACAAATGCGCAAATGAATTTTCGATGCACTATTTTTTACACTTTTAAAATCGACGACCTTGACACTCCTGTGTAGGTGTAAGGGGCGTCTTACCACACACAACAACAAAAAAAAACTTTAGCATTCAAAAGCACTTCGAATGCTTAAGAAATGAAAGATAAACAATGGAGCTGACCATATCTTCGCAAAGGGGGAAAACTTCGTTGCAATTTGAGTTCCGCTGCATAGCTTAACTTACGCATACGCTACAAACATCACATCACAGCACGATTTAAATATACTACCGCCCATCAGGTTCTATAAATATCTGGCACTAAAGCAGAACTCTTGAGACCTTGGCAAATATAGGTAGACTCTTCCGGGATAATTTTGGAGGTCTGCAGTCAATATAATCGATGACGCTGATGGGACCAACGTGAACGTTCAATAGCAAATCTGATATAACTCGTATGAAGGCTCCCCTATAGGAGTTGAACTTCTTGCAGGGCAATCCTCAAATGCACAGGGCAAAGATCTTAAACATCATAAAAATTAAAAAAAAAACTTACTTCTTTAAAGCCTTCTTTACACTTTTTTCTCCCCGTTCTTTAGATAGCATGATAGCAAGAGGTTACTTCCTTTCCCTTTCGAACGAGCAGAAGCTTTGGTGGTGTGTTTGTATAATCTTCTTCAACCGGTAGGTTAATTGTTTGCTTAACAAACTGCAGATAAGTGTATTTGTCATGCATCAAATCGCCTACATGAGTGAATAAAATGGTAATCCAAAACCTTCTTCTACCATGTTTGACAACGAATCTTGTAATTACGCTTGTTTTGTGGCATCGAATCAACTGGCGATGATGTAAGGGTAAAGGTTATGTAGATTTCAAGAGGCCAAGGAGGCGTCTGATGACAGCTAACGTATGGTATAAGCATTTTTTTCAATTAAATTCATTCTTCATTAAAGGGCAACAAAGACCACCCCAGAATTTCTCGATCTCACCCAAGAAATTTCCAATTAGCAATAAAAAGATTAGACTAAGATTCCACAAATATTTCAAATCTTGGATATAATAATGCTATAATTTATATCACAGTAGAACACCGATCATCCCACTCACTCACAAAATAAACCTGTCGATAGTGCCAAACTCTCTTTAGTTTTGGGGTCCCAATAACCATTCCGCTTAGGGCCTCCGAGAAGATTGATTCGTTACCTTTTTTTTTGAGTAATTCTGAAAAATTTTAAAAATTGTTTTATTTTAATGCAAATTTGTTGCAATAAGTTTCTTTTCACTTAAATAGTGCTTTAAATAAGATAAATAATAAAAAATCAGAAACAAATTTAAAAAAAAATTTCAACTCGAAAATTTTATAAGGCTTACCCCTTACGTTTTTTTGAGAAATTTTGCAAAAAAATTTAAATTGATTTATTTTAATGCCAATTGGTTGCAATGAGCTTCTTTTCACTCAAATAATGCTTTAAACAAAAAAAAGAGTGAAAAATAATAAAAAATTAAAAAAATTAAGAAATTTGAAAATTTCCTAAGGCTATAGCCTAACCTTACTTTTGAGTAATTTAACAAAATTTATAAATTGAAGTATTTCCTACATTACTATTCTAATTATTCTACTATAAAACTAATATTTCTACTATTCTGCTATAAAAAAACTATTCTATTATACTTCAAATAGAAATTTAAAGTAAGCTTTAAGCGATAGAAAAAAGTTCGTGTGAACTTTCTTTCTATTTTTCATTCTACACGCCGGTTGGAAGCTACCTAATCCAGGTTTTGACTGATGAGCAACAACTGCTACGAACATGATACGCGCAGCGCAATGATGATAGAAGTAACGCTGGCAAAACCTGTTTCAGTGCCGTTCAATGAGAAGTAACAATCAGCAGCAACATGACAACCAAGAGACCTTGCCCTAGTGTGAGAGCTGAAGCAAATATAAAGGTATGTAACCGTTATATATGTTAAATAAAAATAACATACATCTGTACACGCATAAATAAAGAGAAATAAAGAGTTGCTACAATTTATAGCAAATAGTAAGGTTTTACCCATAACAAGCAAGTTTGAATAATTTCGCCCTTTATCAGTAATACTAATAACCTCATTTTTTTCTCACAAACCGGTACACCTTTACCACCTTCTCTGTCCACTTCGCACATGAGTGCGCACATTTTTAGCATAGCAAGCGGTTAAAGACACATCCACCCGTGCCGTCCTTCCGTGTCATCAACTTCCGTCTTGGTGAAAATTCCGCAACCTCCCAATCTATTAGCCAAAAATCTAATTTGCACCCACACAGACAATGGTCAAGGTTTCATTATCTTCCTCCGCGTTGCCACCTTGCACGTTTATGCCCTTGAAATTTGTGTGTGTGTGTGTCTCCTCTCGCAAACATTCGCCCATTTCCCAGCCGGACCAGAGGTTAACAACAACAAAAAAAGGTACATGAAGCACTTTTATGTACGAGAATGTCTATTATGTGCGTTCTTTCTCTTCGCACTTCACTCCCTTCACTAGCGCAATCTCTTTCTCCCGTCGGATCAAAAACCGTCGGCGCCTTTCGTTCGCGTGTGCATTCCACAACTGTTTCGCGATCTTCACCTTCACCCTTCCTTCTTCAACATGTGCCCTATCCCACCGTCCTTCTTCCCTTCCCTAACCTTCTCCAATTCGTATTGCCATTCCTTCTTTTCGCTTCTTCTGTACATTTTTATCCATTTATTTTCTTTCCACCCTTTTGCTTCTGGCTCCATCTTTTCTCCATCTGTTTTCCGTTTTTTCCCTCTCCCCCCGATTCTTCTTTACCTTTTTTCTCCCCTTCTTTTTCTTCCTTTACGTCTCACCCTACTTCTGCTTTTGCACTTTATCCTGTGCACAGCTATTTTTGTTGGACCATAGTGTTGATCCGCCAGTGTTGACTGTGAGGCGGATAAGGGCGAAGGAGGATATCAACATTTTAAACTACATAACGCGTTTTGCGGCTATTTCTGATGCTACCTTCAACATTCCTTCACTATGCCACTATTGGCAACAAACACCGATGCATTTCGCATCCATCACCTATACACAGGAGGAACCGATGGAGTGATTGTGTTTGCTGGGGCTTTTTTTTTGTTCTCATTTTAAATCGATTAACATAATAACAATTAATTTAATGTGTAACAAGTGCTGCCGCAAAATTTCGATAAAAGACAGTTTCAGCGGTTCGCCGTCTTTGTGATGAGGAGGGGGGGGGGGGGGGGGGTTGGGGGGGGGGGTGAGTTGATAGCTGCTTCCTACCTTTATCTATCATCAACAGAAATCCTTCCCCATTAGCACTTTTTATATTCTTTTGTTCTCCATTTGCTTTGTCTCTCTCTCTTCTTTCTCTCTTTCTCTCTCGTTTTTTTCTCTTCGATCTTTATACCACCGAAGAAAACTTTCCCCCGGTGCTCCAATAGAATAACACATCCTCCCCCCAAGCACATGATCGTAGCGTATTTTTCTCTCCCGCACGCAAAGACAAGACACGGGGTCAAACCGTGGCGAAAACTATTCGCTACGGCGACTTCAATTTACCAGAGCCGTCGTCCCCCTTCCCCCCCCCCCCCGCTTTATCCCTCCTTCCACACTTCGTTTCACTTTTCACATTACTCGCAAAACCATGAATTTTTCACTCGTTCGTTCACCTAAATAGCGCGCATGGAACAGATCACACAATATGCGTTCACCATCATGCTGTCCGTCCAGGTCACCCCCCCATTCCAGGGCATGTTTCGGGAGAAGAAAAAAAACACATCAGAAGGTAGTGGAATTACAATACGTGGCATGAGGCACACACTCAAGTGACGAAGTTGTGGTAATTCTTTCTTCTTATAGGCGTTTAGCTTCTTTTTTTTTGGTTGCTGTATATTTTACTTAGCCAAAAAGCTATACCGTTTGTGATTGTTGCTTCGCTTCATCCATTTCAGGATGGGGTGGGTACGGAATGCTCTTTTTTTATACATACGGGGGGATACATACGATCGAAAAAGCGTATGGAAAACGAGAAGGAGGGCGTCTGTGTGTATTTTAAACACTCAAGTTTGGTCTATTCCGGTAGTATTGCGGGCGACCTCGATTTCTTCAAAAAAAAAAAGGAACGGGACACCACCCTGGACAAAACACCAATTTGTCTTATTGTGCAGGCATCTGCTTTAAATCTTATCGTTTCAATGGCTATGCTAAATTAGACTATTGTGCTGGGTTCTAATGAAATTGTACGCAATTTTTGGACCATGACGCATCAACATAGAATAACTGGATACCAACAATAAATTGGAAAAAATACTTTAAATCGTTTTTTAGATAGCTTAACATGTTTGGTTTTTCATACTTGATTTATGGTGTCAGGTAGTGCATAGTAGCTGCACACTGAGAGTTAGAATAGAATCCTTTTTTATAGCAAAGGTATTTTTTATAGCAAAAAATCATTTCCCCAAAGAAATAAATTAAAATGACCCATTTTACAACTTCAAAGGACACCACACAGTTCCATCAATCGGACGAGGGACACATAAAAAGTACATAAAAATGATAGCAAATTTTACTGGAGCTTATATTTAACGCCCATTGGCACCGACATACGACACACAGCCAAATGCAGGAAGGTAGCTACATCCACCGTGGCGGGTCAACCACCGCAACTGCTTCCCTAGAGACGCTACGATTCGTTTTGATAGCGATGAAAGAAAACGATGCTGGTGGGGGGGGGGGGGATACCTTTTGCGGCCAGTTGCTGGCCGACAATAACAAAATAAAGACACCATACCGATGGGGCGTCGTGCATCCGCTGATACAGCCTTCCTCTCAGCACAAGGTGTGGTATAATAAAATGAACCCGAAAAAGCCTATTAACACACTAATAAGCCACGATACCATAACAGCAAATCTTTCGCATGGTTTCTCTCTCCCTCGCTCTTTCTCTCTTTCTTTCGCTCTTGATCTTTAATTTGTTTGATCCGAGAGCCTACAACAATAAAAATCGTCGGATGAGGCATGGGTGCCGGTGAGCAAATTATGATTAATATTCATAAGCGCTTATGAACCGCGGTGTGCCTTCTTATTTTATATTTTTTTTTTGTGAAGACGAAAGATCTGAGAGCATCGTCTTTCTAGATCCCGGCACTGGACGGTAGGTCAACAGCAAGAATCTCGAGCATTATAGGGTAAAAAAGAAGGCTCATCATATCAGAAATTAGTTGCTTTGCCTTTTTTTTCTCCCTCCCATTCCTTTTCCTTTGCTAACGCTTTTCTTTCAAAGGCGTTCACCACATTTGCTCTTCAGTTTCCCCCGGAAGTGTGAGTTATATGTAATTAATGAAATGGTCGTAAGTTGCAATCAGCGACCGGAGCAGTGCTGCCTATCAATAAACCATGCCGAACACGACAAAAGACAGTTCCGGTCATTTAACCCGAATGGGTTCGTACGGTGAGCAATAAGCTCACCAAACGTAATTTGCAAGATTTGTATGATAGAGAGGTCTTCGATTAGGGCTGTACTCACCTGCACTCGCTGGTTATGCTTCTCCTGCATCCGTTGCTTGCGCTCGAGCTCATCCTTCAGCCGCAACAGCTTGCGCGTTTCAAGGCTACTCGGGCTAGTGCTGCTGCTACAGCTGAGTACGCCACTATCGCCAGAAGGTGATGTACAGCCCTCAACTTTAGTCTGCATTTCGGTACCTTCTGCATTCTTCGGTGCATCAGTCAAAGCGTTCTCATCATTCGGCGTTGGTTGTGTCTCACCATCGCTGAAGCTTTCCAACAAGATATCCATATCGCCCAGCTGGAAAGATGCTACTTTAGTACCAGATTCTCTCATATTTTAACAAGAGCTATTTATCAGCTGTATTTATGTAATAGCTTACCCCATCTATTCGACTTTCTACCACGCTATAAAACTGAGCGGCATTTTCTGCTGTCCCGTACAATACAGCTTCCCGACAAAGCACCGGCGGATCACAGTTACACATACGATCGGTACCAAAATAAAGTAACTTTTGAATGCGTAGCACATTCTGTAATGATATTAAAAATGAATATTAAGAATACATATTTTATCTCTATAAATTTACATTCCGAATAATTTACCTGTGCCTCCTCCATGTCACACTCGGGATGCACAAAAATTGGTTCCGGTTCGTAGTACATCAGTGGCGTAAAACCGGCAAGGGTAATATCTTCTAGCAGTCGCACCGTTTCGTACCCTGATGGGAAATGATGGGAATATGAAGAATATGCGAATTGAATTCATATTGTATGATGTCTCACCATCCTTTTGCTCCACAGATAATATGCTCCGGTTCGTATCCAAACACTTCAGTATGTTCATCAATATTGCCAGTTCGGACCACGGATCATGGGCGGTAGATTTTCTGTTAAAAAACAATCAATTTCTTACCAAATATTGTTAAAAAAAAGCAAAATCGTATTTTACCCAATTTTAAAATCAGCACAGCATGGAGGTGGATTCCAAGTTTCCGTATTGGACATCATCCAATCGCACCAGACCTATAATGTAAAAACGATCGTAACGAAATGTCAGCAATATTTTATCAAAAAGCATATCTGTTACTAAAACATTGTATGAAATATCGAAATACCTTAATAGCTGGCAGTATTACTTTGGCATCTTCGGGCAGGATAAGTTTGGGTATTTCACCCGTACCGCTTTCATCATTTTCCGTGCCTTTCGGGTGGGTTTTAACCGTTTCTAGCGCTTCCTCTATTAGACGAATAAGGCGTTCCAATAAAATGCCAAACATTAGCAAACCGGATGAGAGTGCACACTCTTGCAGCTCTGAGCGAGTGACTTGCGCTGTGGATGAATCTAAGTGAGAAAAGAATATTATTAATAAATTGAAAATTTTTGATTATTTTTTTTCAGATTTAGCTAAATAATAAAACTAAATAAATAAATGTAGTAAAAGAATCAACTTTCTAAGGACAGTTACAGGGTTCTGGTGGGGCGCACACAGACAGAGACAGGTTCTAAGAGCAAAATCTTGATGGTTTACCAAGGTTTACAGGCGCTCCACAGGCATTAAACCGTACTGTCCTTCCTGAGACCTATTCTTCCATTTTAATAACAAATACCTCGCTGGGCGAGGAAATTAAGACCATACCCAATGATCTTCGCCCGAGGGTAGTTCCGGGCATTTTCATGAACAAGTATGCCCATTTAGACCAAATAAGCCAGTACTACACTGTGGGATCATCCTCTGAGAAGGTCACAGGCTTCGGTGTCTTTAACGAGTGCACCGAAGCTTTCTACAAATTGCGCAAAATTTTATAAATGTGATATATTTTAATGGGAATTTGTTGCAATATGTTTCTTTTCACTCAAATAATGCTTTAAACTAAAAAAAGAATAAAAAATCGAAAAAAAAATTTCAAAAAAATTTCAACTCGAAAATTTCATAAGGCTTACCCCTTACGATTTTTTTGAGAAATTTTGCAAAAAAAATAAAATTGTTTTATTTTAATCCCAATTGGTTGCAATGAGTTTCTTTTCACTCAAATAATGATTGAAATAAAAAAAGAGTGAAAAATTATAAAAAAATTAAAAAAATCTCAAAATTTGAAAATTCCATAAGGTTATAGCCTTACCTTTTTTTGAGTAATTAAAAAAATAAAAGCAAATAAAAATAAATAATAAACAAAACAATTGCTGCTAAATGTATGCACTCATAAATAAAAAGTACATTGGAACTCTTCATGGCGAAGTATTGGAATTAACATTATTAAGCCTTAGATTTTGACCTGTTTTTTTGTGTAAAATTTGACCATAAATCCCTTCTATCAGTTCCAGGTGTCCATACTGAATACTGACGACTTGCTTCAAAGAATGTTGAGGACCGCTTGTTATCAACTTCCTGGTGGGCTATCCAAAAAACTGTCATGCGAAATGATTTTGCGCCGTCACGGTTCGTTTGTTTTTTTCCTGCTCCACGTTGGTGGGCATGGATGAACAAGATTTGCAAAAATCTTTGCAAAAAATGTGAATGTGGAATGATAGGTGCAACTGCAACGTCAGTGTACACGGTGGTCGTTCCAAAGTTCCAAAGAATCTACTGACGAACTTCCAGCATGGTAACTAAGCAGCAATAATGATCTTCGTTCGTCGTCTTGCGTTAAGCAGTGGAAGCTGCTGCTGAATTCGGTGGAAATTTTCAATCGACCATTACTGTGAGCTTCTCGCTCGGTTTGAAATTAGAGTTTTGATTGTCTCAATTATGATAAACATAATTATGCTTTTGCTGCATTCTTTCTCATCCAATGTTCTGTCTGCTTGAAACCCTTATCGTACCCAGTGGAAAACAAACACCACATTGAAGAATATGCTGATATGCGCTCTAATGAAACAATTCATTAAGGAATACAGAGAGAACATTATGCTTACACAAAAACATTTTATAAAAATAAAAATGACTTTAACACTAGAACTACCAGACCAGTCATTTTGATTGAAACGCTTCATTTTCATCACATTAGTTTTTGGGGTTAAACAATCCTAAGGTAGTTGAGACATGAATTTTACATACAGTGAACCATCAATAATAAAAAATCAAAAAATTTGACCCATTACATCCCATCTAACCATTACACACTAAACACTAATATTTATCAATAAAAAGAGTTGTGTCTATTATCCGTGATATTCGCTTATCCGGCAAGGACTGAGTCCCGATGAGCACGGATAATCGGCGCTCCACTGTAATATGTCAATTCGCCTTTGGAACTGTCATTTTCGAGCTGCCCGGATAATGGGACAGCCGGATAAAAGGTACCCGGATAATCGGCGCTCCACTGTATAGGGCGATTTCCAATAAACAATAAAATATAGTCCAACTCTTCGAAATTGTTTAAAAATTATCTAAGAACAAAAAACGCTAAAAACGCTTGATAGTTCTAGTGTTAAACAAATAAACAATCAAATGAATTGAGTTTGTATTGTGTGTGTACCATTTATCAGCGACGTACCACATTATTTTTCCCGGATAATTAACCATAAGCCCGGATAGGTCATCAACCATTTCATCGAATCATTTATCGATGAGTAAATTAAATCTCCACCCCGAAGAAAAGAAAAAAGTGAATCAAAGTAAACCTTTCAGAACAGTGGATAGATGAGACGGTGTACAGAAGACAGAACCCCCCGCCCCGTCTATCGCGTTCGACTTCCGACTGATCTGAATGAGTTTTGGTTGAATGTTAAGCTTTTCGTTAACCTTCTTCGGGGTTTTTTTTTGTTGCTAAAAACAAAATCAGAGTTTTTTCTTTATAATTTTTTTGTACAAACGGAAAGCTACATATTCATGCACAAACACACATTTATATATTCGTTCATGGTGTGCACACGAATACGTATAAATAACTATCTGGTTCTTGATAAAGCAACCAACAATCAGGCAACCAATCATGCCAACTCATGATAATGATCTGGTTCGGCTTTCCATCCTTTCTATGTACGGTGACGATGACCCAAAACGCAAAGCGATATGTGTTCTGTGGTATGGTCGCGAAACGATACGCTATGGGTTCTAAGAAACACTCCCTTAAATTCGACTTCGTGTGGTTTCATTCCTTTCGTTTCGAGGGGGGGTTTTCATTAAAATCTTTCTAGAACTCTAAAACGATAGGTAAAATGGTTTTTGATACATGAAAAAGTTTGTTAATTTATGTTTAATTAGTAGTTAAAAAATAAAAAAAATAAAAAATTTTAAAAAATAAAAAATTTAAAAAAATAAAAATTTAAAAAAATATTACACAACAAGAAAATAGTACACAAATGAGTGAATTATTTTTATAGCAAACAACACTGTGCCATAATGAATTGTGTTAAGTAAAGCAAATGAATTTTATAAAGCAACAAACCAATTAAGTAAACTTTTTTTTTCTTTGCACTAAATTGTACTACACACAAGTGCACACATATCAGCAAAGTTATGTATTACCTCAATTTAAACAGCATCCCATATTTTGCGAACCTCGTTAGTTTTCAAAATTACTACGCGTCGCTCATTTGGAACGATGATCGCTACATCCGGTGGCGATACCTTCTGCTAAATATTATGATGATGTTCTGATGGTAAAATTCCTACTACGAGCGAACGACGCATTTCAGACGCTCCGGCCAGCCAGCAATGGTCCGAAAGACAAAGCCAATGGTCTTGAATTATCTCTATCTCGAGTATTCCACCACCGGATGGCTTTTCCTTCGGTAGCAAACGATATAGATACGGCCCTTGCGGTGTGGCGCACACACACACACACGTACGGACGGAGTTCATCACTGAGCGGAAGGTGAATGAACTGGCAGGCCCCATACGACAGCCTGACTCTTATCTGCTTCGCCCTTCCCCACCAACTACCCGCTCGCACAACACATATCCACACGGAGGCTATATCTCGTTTAATTTTTCTAGTTTTTCGTCTCTGCATTCTGTTTTGTATTACTGTCCTTTAGCAAAAAAAAAAAAGGAATTCGCTAACGTGGATATTGTGTTTAGTGTTTGCTAAGGATGGCCGGCAAAAGGAACCATTGGCCATTCAAGGTGAACGCGCAAAACATACACCTCGGCGCACGGGTCATGTGAGGCAAGGTTTGAGCTGCGAAAAACAGCTTTAAAAAAAAACAGTCGTAAGGGTTGATGCAGGTGATAATTTTTCCTTCTTCCTTTTCGATCAGGTTGGCAAACGCGATATCGTGGTAAAGTTCTAAGCAATAGCGAAGGATCGCATCCAATAACTATCGGAAAGCGTTACGAGCAGGTAACAAGTAAAGGGAAGCTGCAAGTGTGGAAAATCAACCAACGGTTGGCTACGAATGGGGATACAACAAAAAAAGGAAAAAGCAAAACAAATATCCAAACCCAAACCGTAAAACCATGACTAGCAACAGACGCAGAAGACAAGCGTCAAGGTTCTTATGGCTCATTGAGCTTCATAACTCTTTCGAGAAACAGCTGATTGTCATTGTATAATACGCTTCTGCTACGAAAACATTCTATATGTATGGCATAACACTAGAACTATCGGACTGGTGATTTTGACGCTTTTTCTTAATAACAATATTTTTTAGGATTAAACAATACTACCCTAATTATTGCATTTTATATATCTACTAGAAAGAATGATCTAAAAAAAAATATTTAAAAAAAGATCTAGATGTAGGGAATTGTATTTTTGACACTAGAACTACCGGAGCAGTCAATTTCACTAAAATGCTTCAATTTCATTATATTATTTTTTGAGGTTAAACTATTACAAATTAGTTGAGCTATGACTTTTACATGTCTGTTCTATAGTACACACTTAAAAAATAATAAAACATATTCTAGCACTTTGAAATCGTTGAAAAAGTAAGAATCAATTTTAAAAAACGCGCCCCAAACGCGCTTGGTAGTTCTAGTGTTAAGGATTTATTATTCATTCATTCGAGGAATAACTACAGGAAGATCTTTCACACGTTATTGAAATTGTTTCGATCGTTTCTTTTCCCCTCAAATTGATTTTTGGTCGATTTGAAAACTTACTAAAGGTTAATTCCGCAGCTTTAAACGCATAAGTGCAATTGAGATTAAAAAACTTCAACGGCCAAATAGGCGACGAAACCTTACTTGAAAAAAAAATTATCGTAAACATTAGACAAACAATTGGGAAAATCGTTAAATTTGGAAATTTGACGATTAGATTTTTGAAAAATAATGATTTGGTCTTGGAAGGAGAAGTATCTAACCTTCAATTCAGAGGCTAACTTAGCTAGCCAGTTTCAAAACCTAAGGTCAGACTTGATATTTGTTATCAAAGTTGAAGATGTTGGGTCCGGCAAACGGATCTTTGCATAGGCGTAAATTTATCCCATATTTAGCCTACCTTTTTGCATCTAATCTAAATAAAAAAAAACTAGCGGCACCATATTGCAAAAAAAAATACAGTTATTTTGTGAAAAGAGGACAATCTGTTTATTTCTATAAACCCACAGCGGCACAAGAAAAACCATCATATACGTCCCACATATATGTTTTGGCTGATTATAGAACCATCAAAACAATAAATCAAAAGCTCACCCGGACTTAACCCAAATGCTACGCGGGTCAGCAAACGATCTGGGTGAAGTTATCACAAAATAGTCGTATAATATCACCAAAGTGATCAACCTAACCTCAAAACATTGGAAATTGTGTAGTAAATCATACCATAATACACTTGTAAAACTGAGGAAAACCCTGAAAAGTCGGCTGCTTTTGATCGCAAACGCGGCTTTAACGTCACATAAAAGATTTAACGCTGCCCACGAAATTGCTCATCAATCATGTGATGTGTTTATTTAAAATTCAACAAGCTGTCAAAACTGTCATAAATTATGTCAGTGTTGACCAGCTTGTTTGTAAATATATATGCTTTCTGATATTTTGCCGCCCATCGTGTCCATTGTCACCGTTCTACTACCATTTTGACAAGTTTATGGTGAGATTGATTTGTTAAACACCAACGCAAAGTGAACTAGAACAATTAATCAATCCCACTGACATAAGCTGCGGCCGAAATCTGTGCTACCTAATACTTCCCCGGTGTGTAATAAAGATTTTCGTTTTGATTTGCCTTCCCCCAGCGACGCTTTCAGTTTTAAAAATTCAAAACACCCAAAAGCAGTTTAATCTGATACATCCTAGGGAACAACTCTTGACTAGACACGAAAGTAGAAGAAATACAGCAATAAAAATAATTTATTAGCGGCTCTATTCTGATGTGGTTTGATTTACACACGCTGTCATAATATTTTTTCACAGTATCAATCACTTTGTTTCGTTGGGATGAATCAAACTCATCTGTCCCAGAATGGACCCGTATTCAACCTGTGAGTGTTGACCTACATAAGAACGATTAGTTTCTCTACCAAATTCTACATTTTCTATTATTTCGATGACATGTTGTAGAAATTGGTTACAGCTTGTCAGATTACCTTTTCGTCATGTCATAGCATCGAAACCGATGCATCGTATGAACTCTCTACCAGGCGTAGGGTTTTGTCTGCCAAAGCGCTATGGACGTAAAATTCTCTACAGCATAGGATTAAAAGTAACGATCTTGAGCAGACCACCATGAAAAGATGCCGCGCTGTCGTTTTAATCACCATGAAGTAGTCCACGGATAAGGAAAAGATTTTGCGACGCCGATATCGAACATACACCGACCCGTAGTATGAAAACCCATAAAACGGCATTGTAACCGAATAAAATCAATAAATCACGTGGTGAATAACATTCCCTCGCACCTATCGCTAGCGTCGTCGCTAAAATACTTGGAATCGGACGGTAATCAGACCCAGGCGGAGGAGAAATCTAGCGTGTAGCATGATCACATGCGATAGATTACACGGTTAGGTTGGTTTTATTGAACTATGTCAAGCATTCAGGCTGCAATACGACGACTACGGTCAGTTGTTTGTTTTTTTGCACCTCTAACTCGAGCTTGGTTTTGTTTTCGAACGTTTTTGTTTACAGTTTCCCAAGAGGAGGATTAAAAATAAAATATATGAACCAGTTATAACATGAGCTAAAGCAACCGTAAGTAAACATTTGACGTTTAACTAAAATGCTGTTGCCTATCTGAACATTGTTCAAACGTAACTAGACATTTGCTATCCGTAATGTCAATGCACATTTATATTGCCCGGGTTCGTTTCTTGTGTTGTGAATCCTTTCGACAATCGATGATAAAGCGGCAAATCTTCAAGTAAACAACTAGCTGATGAGCAGAAAAAGCTTTTTAAACATTTCAAGCAAGTTATTTGGGAATATTGCAGTAGATGGACACATAAACATAAATTTGTTGTAAACGTCATTTGTTGTAATCATGTCATATAAACGTATCCAGCTTGGAGCTGTCAAATGTCAAATCTTTAGAACAAATTCATTCAACGTTAAATAATGACAAAAAGAGATAGAAAAACTAAAAAAAAAATATATATTGCAAGTCAGCTGTCAGAAAACGAGCAGCAAATATTATAAATATAAATATGAAGTTTTAACAAAGAATAACATCAGTATAAAAACGACAAAACACAACACAACAACACGCTTCATGTCTGGGTGGAAATCTCCACTGGACCTCGAGGGATCGTGTACTTATATTTCGCTCATAAATACCCATTGGGCAATAAATTATAATCAAGAACTGTAGAACCAAAGAAAGAAGAAGAATTAAACAAAGTTTAAATAATGAACGATAGATTCAATATTGAATTTTTATATTGAATATATTCCATTCATAAACATATTTGAAATAAAATGAGTAAATTTATAAAGCTATTATAAAACTTTTTTGGTAAATAATTAAAAATTTAAAGAAAATAATTAAATATAAAGGTGGCTAAATTTATCAAAAAAAAGAAATATAAACACATTATATGAACACCTTGATGAAGAAAACACACGCGTAACGCAATTCTTTAGCTAATACAATTATTTTCTCCCTTCTTCTTCTTATGATTTTTTTTCATAATCTTCCTTCCCTCTTATATGTCTTTTTCTCCTTCTCTTTTCTTTTGCTTCTCTCACCCTGCAAACTCGACCTTCTCTTTCTTTCGTTCGGGCGTAACACTCTTGTCAAGATTCCCGTTGGCTATCATGTGCGCAGCGCCAGCAAAACAAAAAAAGGACAGCAAAAATCTGTCCAGACAGCTGAGGCGCGTCCAGTTGGCGTCATCGTTTCATCGGCCTGTTGTGGCTGTTGGCCATTATAAAGGCAACGCTCCGCCGTAATGTGACCGTGCCACCAGAGCAGCAGTGAAACGCAGGCAAGAATGGCCGTTAAGAACGTAATTAAACATACTTTATGTTGTATAATTGTCATGTAATGAGCATTTAATTATTTCCACTTGAAGCCGGGTAAGATTCCACGAATTGGATCGAGCATAATCGCGGGGAAGGTAGAAAAAAACAACGAAAAGCGAACAGATCGGATAGCAAACGTTAGGAACTTGACTTGTTTTGTTGTAAAAAAACACAATAATAAATTTGAAAAAAAAAAATTTGCTAACAATAATTTACACTTCCTTACACATGACAAATAGTTCAGTGCGAAAACAGTAGCGTGAAAAAGAATGGAATCGAATTTTGTCAAAACCGCGTAAGATCGCTAATAGCGAATTGGCTCCCGGTTAAGGTAAAAATGCGAAAAGGTAAGCTAACAATTCGGAGCGACGGACAGGAGAAAATTGCAGCTGAAGTGTTACATACTGCATACATAATAAAGTAGAGTAACGCCATCGACCGTAACTTCCATCGGTTCGCGGGATCTTGAGCAAACAGCTCTATATAAAGAAAAAAAAGAGCAAGAATGTATGTACAAAGCAGAATGGACGTACATCATACTTAATCAAAAGCTTAGGCGTAATCATGCTCATATAGAGCTCTTTTTTTGTTTGTTGCTGTTGTAATGAATACTTTGAACTTATTTCTTTCGAAAGAGGAAAGCGAAAGACACGCATAAGTTGCTTGCAAAAATGTCAAACAAATATCGTTTACACGGTACAATTCATCTACCAAATTAGCATCAAGTGGACAAATAATGAGATGTGTAACTCAAGTGTAATTAACAACAAAAAACCCAACCCGAAAAAACAAAATATTCATGCAGTGTTTCTCAACCCCCAAACATTCCTCCCCACGTCAAGGACAGATTATTTAAATCGAATTCCAAATACTTAATGTACTGCAGGATGTAAACAAAATTAGACTAAAACAATAATAGACGGGCAAACAAAACGAAAATGGAGGAAGAAAAAAAAACCTCACAGCACTTGAAATCAACACTGATCCTACACGTCAATGACCTAAAAGGCACGAACCGTTTTAAATTGTGTCATGTCATTTGAATAATATATATGTTAATGTATGCGCATAAACACGCACTTAATGAGATGATTCGTTGGTGATTTTTCATGCTGATTTTTGTTTTTTGTTAAACACGACCGTTTTTACTGACCATAGAAGAAGATTTAAACGATGTATCCGTAACATAAAGGTAACGGGAGAAAGTTTAAACAAATGTGCACAATTCTTGGTATTCTTGAGCAGTATACTTTCCGGACATTAAGCTTTTCGTTTCGTACTGGTGAACTATTGCTATTTTGGGGGTGATTTGGATCGCAAAATGCGAAAGGACGATTTTAGTTTTCTTTTTTTTAAAGAGCTGAAGCTATGACTGATCGTGTCTTAGAGATCTTGACCTTAAAAGTTGGGTTAAAAATTATTTGAATGTTTTTTTCTTAAAAAGCTCATCTTCAAATCTTTGTGACTCATAAAGTTCTTTATCGATTTTAATAAGAAATACGACTTTGAACAGTACGTGGCACATCATAGTTGCTGCACTGTTGAAGCTGAAACAAAGCCAAACAAATATGTTATTCCTTTAGGCTTCGATAAATTTCCTTTTTTTTAACTTTCAGTAAAAATCCGTCCAGAACGCCCGAATGGATAAAGCGATCAGACTACGAGGTCTCTATAAGAAGGATGTCTACTGTCGCGAACGAGGCGGTATGGAATACCACGAGCCAACCGGAGCATCTAAATACGCCTTCAATCATAATTAACAATGACAGTGAATGATGAAGATAAACTGCGTCAGTATCATAGAACCTGTGCGACATTTCAACGGGTTGTTTCAGCATTTTTGTTGCTCGATGTAAATATTGGACTTTATTATTTAAAGCACTATTTGAGTGAATCGAAACTCATTTCAGCCAATCCGCATTAAAATAAACATATTAATAAAATTTTGCTAAATTACTCAAAAAAAACGTAAGGTTGTAAAAAAAAAAGGTAAAGCCTTAGGAAATTTTCAAATTTTTTAAATTTTTTATTATTTTTCACTCTTTTTTTTGTTTAAAGCATTATTTGAGTGAAAAGAAACGGTTTTCAAGCAATTGGCATTAAAATAAATCAAATTAATTTTTTCTGCAAAATTTCTCAAAAAAAACGTAAGGGGTAAGCCTTATGAAATTTTCGAGTTGAAAACTTTTTTAAATTTTTTTTCTGATTTTTTATTCTTTTTTTAATTTAAAGCACTATTTGAGTGAAAAGAAACATATTGCAACGAATTCCCATTAAAATATATCACATTTTTCAATATTGCTAAATTGTTCAGAAACAGGGTAAGGAACTTGGTTCCCTGAATAACTTCTGGCACAGACATCTGACGGTATGGCCGTCCAAGAAGAAAATGTAGCCATTGGTGCCATCTATCGACCACAAGTTAAAGATTGGCGATCCGTAGGATACCGACCGAGTCATAGGCAAAAGTTGGTGCAAAAATGAGAAAAAATTTACATTTTCTCAAACAGGGTAAGGAATTTGGTTCCACGAATAACTTCTGGCACAGACATCTGAGGGTATGGCCGTCCAAGAAGAAAATGTAGCCATTGGTGCCATCTATCGACCACAAGTTAAAGATTGGCGATCCGTTGGATACCGACCGAGTTATAGGCAAAAGTTGGTGCAAAAATGAGAAAATTTTTACATTTCCTCAAACAGGGTAAGGAACTTGGTTCCTCGAATAACTTCTGGCACAGACATCTGAGGGCATGGCCGTCCAAGAAGAAAATGTAGCCATTGATGCCATCTATCGACCACAGGTTAAAGATTGGCGATCCGTTGGATACCGACCGAGTTATAGGCAAAAGTTGGTGTAAAAATTAACCTTATGAAATTTTCAAATTTATTTAATTTTTTTAATTTCTTATTATTTTTTACTTTTGTTTTATTTAAAGCATTATTTGAGTGAAAAGAAACTCATTTCAACCAATTTGCATTAAAATAAATCAATTTAAAGTTCCCAAAAAAAAGATAAGGCTTTAGCCTTATGAAATTTTCATATTTTTAAAGACAGTATAGAAATTATTTTTTTGCAAAATAAATAAAAAATAAATGTTCATATTCATCATCCTTTCAATTAAAAAAAAAAACAAATAAATTAAAAAAAAAATAAATAAAAATTGTGAAGGAATTCCTTTGGCAAAGGATTGAATATCCACATTTTATATAATTTCTATACATATGACCGTTTGATTACAGAAACATATTTTAATACGAAATTTATGTAATATGAAAAAAGGTCTTTAATCGTACCTACATACTTGCAATTATGTTGCAACTAACCTGTACCTGAGAACGCATTAATCCCTTCTAGCAAAGCAAGAAGCAAAAAAACAACAACAACAAAATTCTTTGTCCAGCATTTCTGATTCATCCCTTTTTCCCCCGTTGGTGGTTTTCTCATCCCCTTTCCCGTACGTTACGTTGGCTTTTGGCCGAAGGGGTAACACAACACTAAGTGTTGCACTGATGAACAGTATCTTAGGGAAAATTGCTAACGGTGCTAAATGTTACGCCACCATTGCTATTTTCTGCTTTCCACACACACACACACAGGCACGCATACCAACCCAACCCGACCCAACGGAACTAGCTTTGGTGATCAAAATGGAATCCCCAAGGGGAGATCCTCATCCACGGCAGCAGGCTGATGCGAAAACCCGACCAGTACTAATAATATTTTGCTCTAAATTTAGAACCACACGCATACACGCAAAGGCAGAATTGATGAGCTACTGGTAGCGATTTATTTACCCCCTCCTCCCTCCTTCCTCTTTCTCCTCCTCCAACCAACACTCCTCTAACTGCATTCCAATAGCCCTACCATTTCTTCTCCATTTCTGCAAAAGTGCATAAACCGGATTCTTTCCTCTGCATGTGGAAGCAGTCAGTAATTATTAGTAAGTTGGTTAATTTAAATCACCTTCACCAACTGCTTCCCACGGATCCTGTTTTTTTATTATTATTATTTTTTTCTCCTGCAGATTGTTGTTCCCCCGGGGGGGAAGTTGTTGTTTGTTTGTGTTGTGCTTTTTTCCACATTCCAGCCTGTACTTCTACAATTCAAGATATTTCGAAATTTGTAAGTGTAATATCAATAATAAAAAATTTGTAATTAAAAATCCTTTACGGTATAAATGTAAGCAATTCGGTACAAGAAACGGCAGCAAACAAAATGGAGGAGCAAGATATCGAAACGATTTCTTTGTTAAAACTAGCTACATTATAGCATTATCGCTTTTTTTCTCCTCCCAATATCCTATAAAAGCGTAGCAGGATCTCTGGTTGATAAAAAAAAAGTATATGACCCAACATATACCGAAACGACTGCCGAGAGAGAGGTAATGCCAGGTCGAAATTGACTGAAAACACCACCTTAGCCAAGCACGGGATTGCGAGATTGTGTAATGATTGCATCAATCGCACGGAAACAGGATAAGACGAAGCAAGAATACGAAAAGAGAAAAAAAAAACACGGATCATCAAACTGGGATGTTGCAATTGCCGTCGCAAAGCAAAAAAAAGAAACCCGTACACTGACCGCAGGCAACAATCGGAAGTTCAAGGACATAGTTTACGCAAAACAGTCCAACCTACACCAAAGCATACACGGCGTACGTAACCTGTGGACATCAGAGCGTGAACCGGTACAGAGCTGGTGGAAGATGAGTACAGCTTTCCGATGTTTTTTTTTTTGTTTTTGTTGTTTTGCCCCGACGCCCTTAATGTCTACCCGGTGTGCTAGGGGAAACTTATTTAGTACAACACAAGCATCCAGTGCGGTAGTGTAAGGAAACACTCAAATCTCTATCGTTACCGTTTGAACAAAAGCGAGATTCGATTTTAATACGGTTTAACCAGCTTATAAAACCCTTTTTGCCTTGGTCGCAAAACGATCGCAGCCCTATTGGAGAACGAGAAAATATATATATATAAATCGCCATACGACCATCATTGTTTTATTTCGGAATGCATGTGCGAGACAACGCACACCGTGCAAGACATGGTATGTGTAATCGTTTGCCGTGGACGTGATTTAAGGGTAATAATTCTCCTAACCCCACCGCTTGCCTTGTGCTGCGGGTAAACAGACCGCACATCACCTGGAACACCCTAGGACACAATCGGTTTTATGCGATCCGGGCCCCGACGAGTGCAACGAAGAAACCGGTTAGGCGAATGAAACGTCATGCGACGGAAAGCCTGGACGCGCCACCGCCAATGGCAGCGTCTTCCGTGAAGATGTCACTGAAGACGTAACAAAACAAAAAAGGCTAGTCAACAGTGTCCTCTTATCTATAAGATTTTTTTTTGTTTTTTTGTTTATAAATAAAACATAATTACATACAAAGATTATAAAAAATGATTATACGGTTGAGTAAGAAATTACAAATTTTATGTTAATGAATAGCTCAAACGAATAAAATAAACATTTGCAGTTGATAATGAATGGAGAAAATAATTTAATAAAATTGCAAACTTTGATATTGTATCGCGTGCACAGTTTAGTGAATGTCAAAACAGCTCAGCTGTTTATCTACCAGCGAGTTGAGGAGTTGAGATATTAAATCAAATGTTAAAAAAAACGAAAATGGATACAAAAAAATACAAAAAATACTTATCGGCTACGGGAACAAAAATACTCAGCAAAAATCGTAGGAAAGCTGACATTCACTAAACTGTGCACGCAATTCAATATTAAATATTGCTGTAATTTTTTGTTGTTGTTGTTGCAGTATCAACTGCTATTTCAGTAAGGTTTGTTTGCTCTATCCTATCTATTGCTTGCAGGGAAGAACGAGCACAGTTGTAGAAAGTGGATGGGTGATGCACCATAAGAAAGAAGCGAAATAATAAGGCCCCTTCGGTAGAGTGGATGCGTAACATGAACCTGGCGCCGTAAATTTAAATTCTTGCAAGATGCCTCTTTGCGGCCTTTCTTCACAACGTGCACAAAACGTGGAGCATCGTTTGCACCAACCATGCGTCCAACTCGAAGTGCTTATGCACCTGGAGCTTAAGGTTTTTTTTCTTCTCTTTTTGTATACTTTTATTTTTCCAATCCGTACCGTCCAATGGCGGCATGTTACTTGTTTACGAGGGTGCAAATTGTTTTTGTTTTATTGAAATGTGCCTTGACCAGGGTCGTGTACAGACAAACGAACGTAGTCAATGCTTATCCACTCTTTTACTCTTGTTTTTTTTACTTCCCTGAGACTGCGGTTCATCATCTTCTTCCTTCGCAGAGGCAAATTCGAATAATTGCAAATCTTTAATCCATGGTATCTGCCACAAAACCAGTTGTGACATCACTGCTGCTAGCCTATTAGCCAAAACAAAACGAAACAATTAAAGCAAAATAAAATGCATACATCTTGTGATTGACATAATGGGATTCAGTTATTGCGTATTCTGTTAGTGGGTTTTTTCATATTTCAGACAAAAATGTAATATTATAATTGATTGATTACGGATTGACTAATTAATTAAACAAGGTTAAGTAATTAATTGTGCTGTTATGTTTCCTTACGAAGCAGATACCTTACAATGCAATAAAGTTTTAATAAGCCTGATTTATTCGGGCACAGCATTTCAAATACTCCTGTTTCCGTACGTTTACATAACATGCACGGGGTCAATGTGCGATTCTGATTTGCTTTATCTTGGATGTTGCTTTGTTTTTGCCGTACGTTGCTGCTTGGAACCTTTTATCTAAAGGGTTTTGACCGTGCTAATGACCGTAATACACATCCGAAAGTGCTAGGACACAGCATGTGGACTAGAGAGGGAATTAAAAAAAACACACACACACACACACACACAGAAACAGAACAGAATAATCTAGCTAGCGGTCAAAGGCACGAAAGAAAAGGCAAAACGTAACAAAAGACGGGAATGTGCGAAAACATAGGAATGGTTTTCACTCATTGTAATGATTTTCACACACTTCCGTTATCAGCCACGATCGGGAGAAGTTAAGCATGCATGCGTTAACCCTTCCTATTCGCCTGTTGCTGTTTACGCTTTGCCACGACATTGTCATTAAAATAAGCTGTTAAAGCAACAAAAAAACAGCTTGTTCTTTGCTCCAAAAGCGATATGGTGTGAACGAAAGCCCCTCAACCGCAGCAAAATGTGAAAAATTCATTTTCATTTTCCAACGCACAACTGTTCTTTCTTCGCTTTAGCGCACGAGACAAGGTGCAACCGGCCACCTCTCTGCCGGTTTTTCACTTTTTGGCAAAGTAAAACATTCGTATAAATGTTCATTTTAACATTATCATACGATCATTCATCCGATTACGAATGCGAAAGATTTAAACGGCTGTATTCTTTAGAAACAATAGAGAAACGTCTTGTTGGAGAAAATATGCGAAAGCTTAAAAATAAGATCCCACTTTGAATGAAAAAAGTTGAAGTCTATAGCCTTAGGAGATTTTCAAATTAATTAATTTTTCATTCTTTTTTATTATTTAAAGCATTATTTGAGTGAAAAGAAACTCATTGCGACTAATTGGCATTAAAAAAAATCAATTTAATTTTTTTGCAAAATTTCTCAAAAAAAACGTAAGGGGTAAGCCTTATGAAATTTTCGAGTTGAAATTTTTTTGAAATTTTTTTTTTCGATTTTTTATTCTATTTTTAGTTTAAAGCATTATTTGAGTGAAAAGAAACATATTGCAACAAATTCCCATTAAAATATATCACATTTTTCAATATTGCTAAATTGTTCAGAAACAGGGTAAGGAACTTGGTTCCCTGAATAACTTCTGGCACAGACATCTGACGGTATGGCCGTCCAAGAAGAAAATGTAGCCATTGGTGCCATCTATCGACCACAAGTTAAAGATTGGCGATCCGTTGGATACCGACCGAGTTATAGGCAAAAGTTGGTGCAAAAATGAGAAAATTTTTACATTTTCTCAAACAGGGTAAGGAACTTGGTTCCCTGAATAACTTCTGGCACAGACATCTGAGGGCATGGCCGTCCAAGAAGAAAATGTAGCCATTGATGCCATCTATCAACCACAGGTTAAAGATTGGCGATCCGTTGGATACCGACCGAGTTATAGGCAAAATTTGGTGCAAAAATGACCCTTAGTAAATTTTTATTTTTTTGAATTTTTCGATTTTTTCATTATTTTCCACTCTTTTTTTTATTTCAATCATTATTTGAGTGAAAAGAAACTCATTGCAACCAATTGGGATTAAAATAAAACAATTTTATTTTTTTTGCAAAATTTCTCAAAAAAAACGTAAGGGGTAAGCCTTATGAAATTTTCGAGTTGAAATTTTTTTGAATTTTTTTTTTTCGATTTTTTATTCTATTTTTAGTTTAAAGCATTATTTGAGTGAAAAGAAACATATTGCAACAAATTCCCATTAAAATATATCACATTTTTCAATATTGCTAAATTGTTCAGAAACAGGGTAAGGAACTTGGTTCCTCGAATAACTTCTGGCACAGACATCTGACGGTATGGCCGTCCAAGAAGAAAATGTAGCCATTGGTGCCATCTATCGACCACAAGTTAAAGATTGGCGATCCGTTGGATACCGACCGAGTTATAGGCAAAAGTTGGTGCAAAAATGAGAAAATTTTTACATTTTCTCAAACAGGGTAAGGAACTTGGTTCCCTGAATAACTTCTGGCACAGACATCTGACGGTATGGCCGTCCAAGAAGAAAATGTAGCCATTGATGCCATCTATCGACCACAGGTTAAAGATTGGCGATCCGTTGGATACCGACCGAGTTATAGGCAAAATTTGGAGCAAAAATGACCCTTAGTAAATTTTCATTTTTTTGAATTTTTTGATTTTTTCATTATTTTTCACTCTTTTTTTTTATTTCAATCATTATTTGAGTGAAAAGAAACTCATTGCAACCAATTGGGATTAAAATAAAACAATTTTATTTTTTTTGCAAAATTTCTCAAAAAATCGTAAGGGGTAAGCCTTATGCAATTTTCGAGTAGAAATTTTTTTAAATTTTTTTTCCGATTTTTTATTCTTTTTTTATATTTAAAGCATTATTTGAGTAAAAAGAAACCTATTTCAACCATTTGTCATTTAACTAAATCAATTTATAAATTATTTATAAATTATTTCAATTATTTTGCTAAATTTTCCAAAAAGCTAAGGCCTTGGGAGCAGTGGCGGATCAAGCTTTTCGGAGGCCCTAAGCGGAATGGTAATTGAGGCCCCAAAACTTAAGAGAATCACACTATCGATAAACGACCTGACCCCTAATAACGACTCATTCACTCTGAGTTAACTCACTAAAACGAGTTGTTGTTCTCATATCTAGATAAAAGTAAGTCTAGTAGGCCATAAATGACCGCCATGACCTGTGGTAAGGTCGTTAAGAAGAGAGAGACCAAGAAGAGAGAGAGAGATTATGGAAAAATGATTGTATAATAAATACAAAAAATACATTTATTCCATCTCAATGTTCGTACAAGTACGGTTTGAGTATTCTTCTTCCAACGAACCATTTCAAATAGCCGATAAGTAGCACTCCCGTTTCGAGACGCACATTGCACTACTTTCACGCTACATACGCAATTCAACATATTCGGCAATGGTTGTTTAAAATTACGTACCGATTGCTGTGAGTTCTCAGCACGAAACAAGCTATAATGTCCAATTAAGCGTCTACTCAACGGTAGCCGCGTTGCTGTAGCAAGATCGATCGAAAATGAAGTCATCGACCACTTAGCGTGGGGATGTTGTTTGAAATATTAAATTGGTCAAGATTAATGAGGCAAGCAAGATACATTTGGCACTTGACACCACGCGATTAATTAGCATGCTCCATCGACAGATGTTCTCTGTTTTAAGAACAAACAATTAACTATAAAAGCAAAACATGGTTCTGCCATTTTAACCACTTTTGTTGGTAATCATGTTCTTTACTTCAAGGACTCACAATTACATATCCAATATATCAATACGTATCCAATCATCTCTGAGAAGAGATGGTAAAACTAACAAAGAAGCTCAGAAATGGATAGAATGATTTGTAAAAATGGTCAGAATACTGTGTGGAAGTCCTCAAATTATGGTACGGGGATGTTTCTCCAACAATAGTGTCAGGCACGTACATCATATTCAAGGCATTAAAGATTGACTCGCTTAAGGAATGTTGCTTTAATCCGAAAAATAAATGTTGCTAAAAATGGAGATTTCAGGAAAAACGAAACTACTCAAGTTATGTTGGCTAACGACTTGTTTGAAATAGAAAGAATCAGCTTATGAAGTTGCCAGCGCAGTGTCTGGACTTGAATCCTACTGAGAGCTTGTAGGGAAATAGTAAAGACGTAATTTCTGAGGCTTCATCAAGAAATGCTCAAGAATTATTGTTGGTTACTTAAGATTCCTGGAATAGCATACCAGTACCTCGGTATTACGCACTTGTGGATGCTATGCCGATGTGCTGCTGAAACAAAGGGTCTACAAACTAAGTTCTGAAGCCCAACAACATCTTCCATAATTATATCAAGAATTTGATTCACAAAACTTATGGTTTTGTAAAGTACCTCGGAGAACCTTATCACAGATGAACTGCTGTTTGGGCTTTAAATGTTACCCTTTATTGATTTCATAATCAGCTCAGTAGTTGCATCCAACACAACAATGCACCAGGAACGTGTTACGTAATATTGTTTGTTTGCAATTCAATAAGCGAATCACAAGCCTACGTAGCAACACGCTCTAATCTTGAGCAGATAAGAATGAAACAAACAAAACCACATGTAGGAACGTCGAACTATATTAGAATCGATGGAAACTGAAAGGTTTAATGTAATTTAAAAATATTAAATCTTAATATAACCTTGCTAAACAATATTTAATAAAAAAAATCAAATATTTTCACAATACGAATCATAAAAATTGAGCTTCATAAAAAAAAACTTACCTTTTAATTTTGTCATCTCGATGGCAAACATGTTAAGCGACATTAGCTGGAGCAGCCGGTAACTGGTAACAGCAATCGGTGAATACTGCATCAACGCTCGGAACTCACGCAACATTTGATAAGCACACTGGGTAAACGATTCCATGCTAAACAAAATACAAATGGATAATATTAACATCAGCATATTCCACTTCCTGCACGCATTGCTTTGTTCGTTTGTTTGGAATATCTTACCCTGTCTTTGTGATCAGTTTGCCAAGCACATGCAAAAAGCTGGTAATAAATCGTTTGTTCAGCTCGATAGAGCTGAGACTGTGCAATTCCTCTTCGTCGCTCGTATCACACGAATTGCTGACACCAATCGGATATATCGGCCCGGTTCGATGCAAACGCAAACCACCCTCCGGATGAATCCAAATTTCGCGCCGCAAATTACCATCAAATCGTTGCTCCTTTACCTTCCGCCGGGCATGTAATTTTTCTTCACGTTTGCGCTGATTGCTCTCGAACTAAAGGTTATGATTTAAATAAAGAAGAAAAAATATATTAACCAGATTAAAAAACAGAATTTCAGCTCCAGTACCATGAGTAAATTGATTAAAGCGCATTTTTAAAAGTTTTTCAAATCGAGGAACCCCATTCACTCACCGCTAATTTATACTTTTGAGTATCCATTTTGAGTATTGTACGCATAAGGAAAAGAGGAAAAAATTGTTCATTTTTTCTTCACAAGATTTAAAGATTGAAGTAAGAAATCGATAGCAATTTCTTTTACATTGTTGGAAGTTAATATTTGCTTAAGAGTAATCAAAAACCCCAAAAAAAAATATAGAAAATCATTTAAAAATCAAATACCTTCTTTTTTGTTTCGTTAAACAAATCCATTAGACTTTCCCGTGCAGATTCGAAAGGATTTGAAGACATCAAACTACGCATGTAGAAATAAACAGCGTCGATTTTACGTTTCTATAAATCGGAAAAAAATATATAAAACGTTGTTTTGTTAATTAAAATGAGAAAAATTAAATGAAAATTAATAAACGACATTACCGCATATACCGATAGTAGAGCAAGCTGATTGTACGGCCGTCCATTCTTTGGCAAGATTTGTTGTGCTTTTACGTACCACTGCTTGGCTTTACGGTAGTTGTGGCTTTCGGTGATCTGCTCGCGGTACCTTGCAAGATCACCCAGAAAGAGGAATATCTTCTGGGAGGATACAAGTGCCAGCCCGTAGCGCAGACCTTTCACGCTGGATGCAGCATTCGCACCGATAAATTGGTCTAGATTGAATCGATACTCTCTTTCAAGCAATGCTAGCAGCTGCTCGAAGTAGTTAGATCCACTCTCCACTACTTCCAGTGCTCGATCCTGCAAATAACGCTTCCTTTGCTCATCCTGTGTCTCGCTAAGCATCTTTCGCAACTGCTCGATTATGCCGTAAAACAGCAGCTTCCAGAAATGGTGCTCCAAATTTACGTCCTGCGCGAAACGCATTTCCTTTACCAAGAACGTTTCCAGCAGCTGCTGCAACCGGTGCCGAATCGCAACATATTCGTCCCATTCGGTGAACAGGTTGCTTCGCTCGTTCAGCTCTTGAAGCTGCGCGTCCGCCTGTACTACCTGGTAGACCAAATCTTTTTGTCGCAGCAATTTCGCTTGCTGTGCATCCGGATTGTACCAGGCCGGGCCGCCCGATATTTTAAGATTATAGCTCGCTAAGTCTCTTGCCTCATCACGTCGAAAACTTTCGCGCGGATGTCCCCTCGAAAGCGTTCGTGTCACAACAATCGGTTGGGATGGATTTTTTGGATCAAACAGCATCTTCGTTGCTACATGATCGCTGCCTTCGGGTCCCACCGTTTCTACACTATTGCGCGACAGTCGCGTCGGTATAACCAACACACCAGGAGCTTTCTGAATCCCGATTGAGCTTTCAAATTGCTTCGTCATCTCGGCGATCGCCTGATCGGTTTTGTGTACCAACGGTCCCGCACCATTATTGAAATTTGCACCTCGCCAGTTGTCGCTGTAATCTTCATCGTGCGGTCTATCACCGGCATCCCGCTTCAAGCTATTGTCCCGGCTACGGTTTATGTATCGATCGCGCGAATGTCTTCGAAAGCGTCCACCCGCTTCATAGTTTCGATCGCTACTTGCGTCCCGATAATGGCCACGTCGATTCGAATGGCCACGCGAATAGGGTCTCTCCGAGCTATTCTCACGGCTTACGTTGGATGATTGAGAATTTCGCCGACTACGGTTAGAATTGCGTTGCGGTTGATATGGCGCCTTAAATTCATCATAATAATCGTTTCTTGATCGAGAATCGCTGCAAATAGAGATGGAAATACGTTCATCAGTGTTAACATCTTTAAAATTAAACTTCGTCACTAGAGAAAATGGAATTACCATTACAGTAGGTTTAAAGCTTCAAACGCTTAACATTTTTACATTCTACTGAGAGTAAAACTAATACTTTCGAACATTCTAATTTTTAATATAAACTTAATAAGCTTTAGATTTTAATATAATTCTCTAAATTCCAACTTACGATGAACGTTTGAGTTTATCCCTACGGTCAGGTGGTTGGAACAGGCAAGCATTATTGATAAAAAAACAGAACAAATTTTAATACGATTATCATAAATTACAGTATGTCTGTATGTTGATAATTTTGCGTATCACTGAGCTATCGGCTATGACCTCAATTCATCCGTTTCTTTTGTGTAAAATGTTTACTTTAATTACCTTCGATTCCTTTGTCTGTTACGATAGTTGCCCACGAGTGGTGCCGATTTACTACAGGGCGGTGGTATTAGCTCCATATCAACGTTTCCATGCCATCGTCTACCCGTGTGGTCATTATATTCCGAACCATCATCATCTGCCCAGTCCTGCGTACAAACCATGAAAAATATTTCATTCTGCACGAAAACTATTATACGTCAAAAGGCTAGAAACAATACTTACAAACGATTCCTTTTGATTAGTTGACTTGTACAGCGGAACACCATCATTAAACATAACGTTTAGTTCCTCGCTACTTTGCATATCAGGCATCGTTGAGTTACTATCAGTCGAGTATTGTCTGTACCGGATTCCAGCTCTACTACCGTCACCAACGTATCCAGTGGGTGTACCCCTTGGTCGGTCTTTTCGATCACAACTTGAATTGCGGCTGCTATTTCCCGCTTCCATGTTTCGTTCCCTATTGTTCTGACCTCCTCTTCGCGGTGGATAACCCCTCTCCGGGACTGTATCAACCTCGGACGAACGGCTACGAGGGCGCGGATAATATTCGTCGTTCATTTGACGTCCTCCACCCATGGATCGTCCCGTATTGTAAGGAGCGTTTGAGTAGCAGGCACTATTTCCTGCACCTCCACCAGGTCCACCGCCCGAGTAGCGGATCCGGCCTCGATTTTGTCGCGAGCAGTTACGATTCGGTAAGGTTTGTGACATCGCTTGCTGGTATTCAGCACGCTTTATCTCTAGATAGTTCTGCGGTAATCCGAGATCTTGAAGGGTTTTCTTTTGTAAACGGGGCGCTAGGTTCTCCAAGTGCGAAAGGGAGGGTATCGAAGATTTTTTCGAACCGCCAACAAACCGTGGCTCAACACTGCGCGAATCACGCTGCATTCGATCTGCTCGGCTGTTAACCGGTACGTTATTTGGTAAAAAATTCCTCGGATTCATTTCGTCGCGTCCCGCAATATGATTCACATGGTTTGATTGTCCTTCTAACCGCCAATTAACGCTGCCTGCTGCACGGGTTCCGGTTACACTTGAGTCCATCAAGGGCTGCTGAACGTCACTAGAAGAGCCACCCCGGTTTGAACCACTTGTTACTGGATCTGATCCTTCAACCGCCCAACGCGGTCTTGGTTGATCCTCTGATTGGTCGGAATTATGCGATCGGTTGTTACCGGTTGATTCTGTTTTTCGTAGCGGCCCACTACCTGGACTGTAAATCTGCTGCTGGCGTTTATTGCTGATGCCGCGCGACGATCCGGAAGTAGTGGTGGAAGACACGACTGCAGGTGGTACGGTAGCATTTTTCATCCTGTTACCTACCAAATTGACGCTTTACGATGCTTTTCTGTCGGAATGTTAGAACGTACATAGGATTAATCTTTTCTACCCCATACTGTGGTTCGATAACAAATATTTAAAAAATCAGCTGGTACGTTGCCAAAAGGACAAATAGATACAAATCACGTACATTATCAGTTGACCTACCTACTTGTACTATGAACTTTCGCCTTGTTACAGGGCAAAGGATGATAGGTTAATGGGTTTATTGGTGTTTTAACCACAATTCTCAAGTTGCGGCTTTAACAGTTGATCTCATTCGCGTCGCGCGTAGGTTCCTCCACAATGTACAAGACGCGCTTACGTTTCTCAGCTGGAATGCGTGATGAAGTACACAACGTCTCAATACGTCTCTTTTACGCCGGAGCTTATCACTGTCTGCAGTAACTTTTCGCAAACGCTCCTGATTAGTCGGAATAATTTTTCATCCCCAGCTACTGTCCAAAAAAGACATCCCTATGGATATGAAAAATTGCGACAAAAAAATGGAAAATCACAAACACAGGGAACACCGAACGAGTTTTAATTTGCATTTACCCTTGCTCTATCTCGCTTACACCCGATGTTGATTCAAAATGAAGTATTTGACAGAAGAAAACTCATCTCACGCTGAACTAATACATGAAGCTGTGGCCATAGGCAACATTAGAGCAGAATCGTCCAAGGTTCACATAGAGTAAAGGTATATACAAAACTATTAGTGAAATTAATTTCAGCTTTTCTATGTAAACATATGATGAAAAAGACTACTACTTTCTTGTAGTAGATAATAAATTATGTTACTTTTTATTATTCAATTGGGGTCAAACAGCTCAAACAAATTTCTTATTTTGTATTAAACTATTGCGTACAAATTTCTATCACCGCGTTTCTCTCATGAATAAAATGAGTTTTATTCCCTGAATATAACATACGATAGAACTATCTATTTTTTATTTACGCTATGGCTTTATCTACATGTTCTATCAGTCAGCTCGTCACCTTTCGTTAAGCTTTTGTTCTACTGTACAAAATTAATAACAGCATATAAGTTCTCACACTATATTTAAGGCTGATCAACAAACACGGCCTCGTTCTCGATTTGACGTTCTATCTCAAGCAACTTAAAATTAATATTATACACCGTTTCGAACTCTTTGCCGGTTAAGAAAATGGTCAGAGCAACGTTAAATGCTAGCATAATCGTAATCGGCATCATAATAGGTCCAGACAATTTTCTATACAGCTTCAACACTTCCTTTGGCTTCTCGACGATTGATGGTAGTCGATAGGTGAAATGTCGAGTGGCAAACTGCAAAAGAAAGCAGAAGAATGAGACCTGCATCATTTGTTTGAGTAATGCGCCTACAACATACCATAAACGACGAGAGCGGAACAAGCATCATCGGATAAGCTACAGCAAAAACACTTTGAAATGCAGCAGCGCGTGTTTGTAGACATACAGGACACGGTTCCTTGCGCAGCAACACATCCGGTAACACGAACGTAGAGTGAAAAACGGTGGCCATGATGGCCGGTAGTGCAACCGCTGGCAGATAGCTGGAAAACCTTCCATAATTGCCCAGCTTCAACACTCGCCGGTAGTAATTGTTAATATAAAAGCTGGAAAACACCGTACTGCCACCAAGTATCCCGGGTGTGTATACGATTGGCCAGACTTCGGATTTGTTTTCCCAGTTTTTCACCAAATTCAAGAAATACTGAATGGCATCCTCCTCGCTCAAACGAACAGCGTCTTCGGGAATTTCTGAGGCCTTTTTATGTAACAGTGCCATCGCGACTGGAAAACACCGCTGGGTTTAGGATGGTAGGCACTTCCAATACAAGTTTGTTTTACTCCGTATGTTTCAACAAGTTCGAGACTGCTGGTGAGATGTGAATTGGATTGTAAAACCCGAATGTCACTGCGCGGCAATGTGGAAACACCAGAATGTTGACCAAATTCTTCAACGTGCAAGTTTGTTCCATAAATACAAATAAAAACACCGATAGAAATAAATAAAAACCAGTTCGCTCCACACTACCTCTCGAGAAGCCATCTTTACTGTCAGTTTTGAAGTATCGCTGAGCTAAGCAATCGTGAAAATGTGTTGAAATTTAATTGAGGTAATGTTTGAAAAAAGTTATTTAACTATTGATGCAGTGGTATCCCGGTATACAACGAATGTGAATTGTTTTTATAAGATTTAGGTGTAAATAGCTTGCTTTTGAAAACCTACACTGCATGTATCTGCCCAAAGTCTAACGGAATTGACAGTTGACGATAAGCTATGGACGTACCTTTTTACCGGTACATTTTATTGTAAACAAACTTAGCAAAATAGACAACAATGTATACAATCAAGAAACACGACCAAATCATAAATTATTTCCAAAATGTACGAAGTTAAAGCTAACGCAACATTGGATTCCATTCTTTCTGGTAAGTTTATGTGATTTTTCTTTCTTGATAGTTATATATCAATAAAATGAAAATTAAACGACAAAGCCAAGCAACACTTGGCTTGTTGAAGTTAAGATTAGATTTATAATATTTATTGATACTATGTTTGCGCTTCAACTAACTTTAGCCTTATACTAAACGGTTGAAAGGCATACTACAAAGATAGTTTAATGGTTTCTGCGCCTGTTACGAGGATTCATCTTTCGCACTCAGTATCAAAATTCATGTTATTTTCTGTCATTCTATACTGCTGCACACTCTGTATATCCCAAAGTGTTGTTAAGTGATAACTGTCCTAGAGATGAGAATAACAACTCTTTTTAGTGAGTCAACTCAGAGTGAATGAGTCGTTATTAGGGGTCAGCTCGTTTAAAGACTCATTTCGGAGTCATAAAAAACCCTGCATAAACGTATAAGTTAAAGTTCGGTCATTTCGGCCCCAAAGCCCGCTCAAATTGTACCTCACTCAATAAATGCTTTAAATTAAAAAAAGAATAAAAAACTAAAAAAATTAAAAAATTTGAAAATTTCATAAGGCTCATTTTTGCACCAACTTTTGCCTATAACTCGGTCTATATCCAACGGATCGCCAATCTTTAACCTGTGGTTCATAGATGGCATCAATGGCTACATTTTCTTCTTGGACGGCCATGCCCTCAGATGTCTGTGCCAGAAGTTATTCGAGGAACCAAGTTCCTTACCCTGTTTGAGAAAATGTAAAATTTTTCTCATTTTTGCACCAACTTTTGCCTATAACTCGGTCGGTATCCAACGGATCGCCAATCTTTAACCTGTGGTTCATAGATGGCATCAATGGCTACATTTTCTTCTTGGACGGCCATGCCTTCAGATGTCTGTGCCAGAAGTTATTCGAGGAACCAAGTTCCTTACCCTGTTTGAGAAAATGTAAAATTTTTCTCATTTTTGCACCAACTTTTGCCTATAACTCGGTCGGTATCCAACGGATCGCCAATCTTTAACTTGTGGTCGATAGATGGCACCAATGGCTACATTTTCTTCTTGGACGGCCATACCGTCAGATGTCTGTGCCAGAAGTTATTCAGGGAACCAAGTTCCTTACCCTGTTTCTGAACAATTTAGCAATATTGAAAAATGTGATATATTTTAATGGGAATTTGTTGCAATATGTTTCTTTTCACTCAAATAATGCTTTAAACTAAAAAAAGAATAAAAAATCGAAAAAAAAATTTCAAAAAAATTTCAACTCGAAAATTTCATAAGGCTTACCCCTTACGTTTTTTTTGAGAAATTTTGCAAAAAAAATAAAATTGTTTTATTTTAATCCCAATTGGTTGCAATGAGTTTCTGTTCACTCAAATAATGATTGAAATAAAAAAAAGAGTGAAAAATAATGAAAAAATCAAAAAATTCAAAAAATTTGAAAATTTCATAAGGGTCATTTTTGCACCAAATTTTGCCTATAACTCGGTCGGTATCCAACGGATCGCCAATCTTTAACTTGTGGTCGATAGATGGCATCAATGGCTACATTTTCTTCTTGGACGGCCATACCGTCAGATGTCTGTGCCAGAAGTTATTCAGGGAACCAAGTTCCTTACCCTGTTTCTGAACAAATTAGCAATATTGAAAAATGTGATATATTTTAATGGGAATTTGTTGCAATATGTTTCATTTCACTTAAATAATGCTTTAAACTAAAATAAGAATAAAAAATCGAAAAAAAAATTTCAAAAAAATTTCAACTCGAAAATTTCATAAGGCTTACCCCTTACGTTTTTTTTGAGAAATTTTGCAAAAAAAATAAAATTGTTTTATTTTAATCCGAATTGGTTGCAATGAGTTTCTTTTCACTCAAATAATGCTTTAAATCAAATTAATTTAAGAATTTAAGAGTTTAAATAGTTAGCGTTTTGTTGTTCGCTTTGAACAAAGTAAATCGGATGAAACGCGATCATAAAGTGATTAAATATGAGTAGAATGTAGAAGGCTTGTGATTAAGTGATTAACACTGAATAAAATATTCCTTTTTATTTATTAGAAACTGAATTCAGTACATGTAGCATGCCGCTTGAAACGCAATGTTATGGCATATGGTATCCGGTGATCGGTACTACCACGATTGAGCTTATCGAAGTGAAGACTGAAATTATCACTTTCATCTTTCATGCGGGTGTAGCCTCACGAGGATTAAGGACGCATTTTTATATTTGTACATTTGTTTTTTTTTTTTCAAAGCACCACACTAGTGACCGGTCATTTTGTGACTTTGTTTAGACTGTTAACTTGGCTATTATTCTGCTGAAATTTCTGTTCTATCCACGGTTATTGTTCCGGTGATTCCGGTTCTGATCGGTCACAATATTATGTGACTTTTTTTTGTTGTTATTGTTGCACAGAGTATTTACGGGTGCACAGTTCGAAAACAGGAATATGACCATGCTCTAGACAGCATTGATCCTGCTCTAATTGACGCTGCAGGTTCCATGAGACATTCAGCAAAATAAAACATACTTTTGGTATTGTGCAATCCACGGGCGGATTTGTTTCCTTTTCAGGCTGTCTAACAGGAAGGGAAAAGATGAAATAGTGGCGGAGTTGGGCAGAGGGCAAGAAAGGATGAAAAGATTTAGTTGAAATGTACTAGCGGTATTAGCGACCATGACCAACGCCGTAGTGATAGCCATCATCAGTAACGGAGCCGACAGCAACTGAAGCTGAGCTAGCTCCAGAAAAGCTAACAGGATTGTTTTGCAGCGGCAGTAGCTGGATTGGTTCGGGATGCGGAGCACTGTATACTGGTACTGGTGGTGGGGGTGGTGGGGGTGGCGGAGGTGGTGCAGGAGCACTGTACACTGGAGCCTGATATACTGGAACGGGCGCTGGCGCACTGTAGACAGGAACGGGCGCTGGTGCACTGTAGACAGGAACGGGCGGAGGTGGTGGGGCATGGTAGACCTGGGCAGGTGGACCGTACGCTGGGCGCGGTGGTGGTGGTGGTGGCGGTGGGGGCGCACGATGTACTGGCGGAGGTCCATAGACTGGGCGTGGTGGCGGCGGTGGCGGCGGTGGCGGCGGTGCATGGTATACCTGAGCGGGTGGCCCGTACACTGGACGCGGCGGTGGTGGAGGCGCATGATGTACTGGCGGAGGTCCGTAGACTGGGCGTGGTGGTGGCGGCGGTGGTGCATGATACACCGGGGCAGGCGGCCCGTACACTGGCCGCGGTGGGGGCGGCGGTGGAGGAGGAGGCGCATGATGTACTGGTGGGGGTCCGTAGACTGGTGCGGGTGGTGGTCCGTACACTGGCGGTGGAGGCGCATGATGTACTGGCGGAGGCCCGTACACTGGCGGTGGAGGCCCATGATGTACTGGCGGAGGCCCGTACACTGGACGTGGCGGAGGTCCATGATGTTTCTCCTTTTCGAACAGGCCATCGAAAAGCTCACTGATGTCGAAGTCCTTTTTCTTGAAAAGCTTGTCGAGAGTGGCTGATGTGCACACTGCAAGTGCACATAGTACTAGTAAGACCTGTATAGACAGAAAAGGGAACATAATGTAATTTAGTCGGTAGAGCTAACCTCAAGAAACCGAAACTATACAAGTTAAACTTTCAACAATCAAAAGTTGTTAATTCGTCCTACTTAATCTGTGTTATAACAATTTTTTGTCTGGCTATCAAAATTTGTGACCTTTTCAAAGCCATCCATATTTGTGGGAAAAATTTGAATTTGATGTGTTCTTATGTAAGTTCAACACAAAATAACTAAAACCACTCTTACCGGTTAAATAACCGGTAAAGGTGAAAACGCTTTGCGTTTTCGATCTGTGCCCAACAAATCGGTCATTCAAGTCACTGAGAATCCCAACCAAAGTCGGGAATAGTAGATCAGCAAATTTAATGCCAAATAGAAAGAATTCTTTCTAAACCTTGTTCTATCAATAAAGAATCAAACTCCTACACATAAACCGTTTTATGCGAATCTACTAATGTCTGTCACGGCGCAAGTACACAAAACTTCCGGACGTAGTAGACGGATGCTGTGATACAGTCTTATCGAGGTGTTTTAATAACTGTGTTGTAAAAATCTTAAACACTCTCAATAACGTTTAATAATTGAATGTTGAGGTAAATTTGATCGATGCAGGTGGTGATGCGATGATTTATGTTGTCCATGTACAGCTGTACGATAAACGATGCGTTTCTTACGGCCAAAAAAAACCACAATTCTTGATAGTGTTCAAACACTTAAAGTTTTGTAAAATAGTTTGTACACACGCACACAAGCACAAATAACGGGAAGGCATTCGAATTTTTAAACGTTGTTGCACTGTATTACTTTCCGTGTCATTGTTCGAATATTTTTATAAAAACTGTTTCTTTTTTAATATAAATCACCAAACAATCCTGCGGTACTGCGTAACGTCACTGATAATGTTCTAGTTGTTGAAACAGAATGATTTCCCTAAATCTCCACACTTATCGTCCACACACCAGTAGTAACGATATGCTTTAAGTCGCTATTCGGATTGTAACCGAACAACTAACCTTCATTGTTGGCTGCGTGCTGTTTGTGATCCACGAGACACTGCCACACTGATAATTGGTAACGCATCTGCGCTCAATTTTATACTATCCCCGGTTCGTGGTCCACCAGGTGCCATTCGTGCCAAACAATAGGGGTTGCGCCCGCGTTGGCTCTATCGGAGAGGGGCCAAACACCAAAAAACCGGCGGGCAGCATCTTCATCTCCATCTCGGCGGTGGAAAGTTTCATCTCGGCAACGCATCATTGTGTAACGCACCCGCAAACTGTCTCTCCCGCATGGCTGTGATTTGCTGTCAGCATCACCATCGATTCCACTTCCACAAAGTTACGGCTGCGAACAAAAAGTTGTGCGTTTTTTTTTTGTTTTGTTTTTTGATTCGGGAATAGCCGATGCCCGAAAGGGAAGAAAGAAGCATTCGGCTCATCTTAATGCTCAGCAAATCTAACGCACATATTGTTTCAGAATCGTATGTTGATCAAGCAGTTGATCAAACGAAGATCAATTTGATATTAAACAATCTTTTCCGCAATTCTTGCAATTCAATGCCCTGGGCTATTCTCGCTGGAGGTCTATTTTTTCAGTTTTGTTTTTTTTTGCTAATTATTTTAAGGAAAGATACATACCTATATTTGATCTAGCAAATGATCCAAGGCTCCAAGGATTTCCTACATACGTATCCTTCCAACCGCTAGACACTTGCTCACGGTGAACAATTTTGGTTTTATTTGCATTTTTCTATTATGAAACAATCTTACCAAACTACCAAACTTGTATCAGTATATCTTTCCGGCATTCCGCCCCACCCTTTGGGATACAATGATAGTGCACCTTAAAATGTCTGCGTCTTCGCACCGTCTAATAACGTCGAACCCACACGGCGCACGACCGTGTCCGCGCTGTTATGTGTGTCAATGATTATTTTGTCATCTTCCTTCTTCTGCATCTCTGAACCGAACACCTTTTGGCAGCAGGAATTGTTTGTCGGGGGTTGTCGATTCCCCGGATCAAGTGTTCCGTGTGAAGACGACCCTGTACTCCACCCCTTCTTCTCTCCTCCCCCCCCCCCTCCCCCTTCCCAACTCCACCCCGTCCACGCAGCTTCGTTTTCCTCATCTTTCCCATGCCCACCACCCTTTCTGCCATCGCCGAGTTCGCCGGTATCCATAACGATTTCCATCAATATGACAGTGACCTGGACGAACCCACCACCAACTTTGGGAAAGCTAAAGGCGAAATTCGTTTCGATTACTTAATAACTGAATATCGAACAAAGCCTTTTGTTGAACTTTGTGTGAACTTCAAAGCGCGTATCACGCTATTCCTTCTCATTCCCATATTCATTAATTCGCATCCTATAAGATACGACTTTGTTTTGCGAGCGACACTGATCAGTAGTGGAGCCGTTTCATTTTAATGAATATTTTCATTGTATTTGTTTTAGACATAATAATACACTTTAATGATCAAATTTTAAACAAAACCACTTGGTAGAGATCTTTAACAGAGAAAGATCACGATTTTGCGATATTGATGGAACATGTTTTATAATGCTTAACATGTACTTGGACGCTGAAATCTGCCAACTAAATCATAAAAAGGATCAACTGTGAGAAAAAAAAAACATATCCAAAGCATCTCTTTTGCTTGTTCTTGTCTTGTACTAGAAATCCTTGAAGATACTGCAGTTAACTATCTCACATCTTGTTCTAATAAGTGAGTAACAGTCAGTGAAGTAAGAGTGAGAGTCAGTGTTGTATATTTACTTCACACTCCTTCAGTCACCGCATATTCGCCGACGTCAGAGCCCCGGTAGACATAGTAGACTAAAGCAGTATTCCCTGGTTCAGGCTAATGAGGCCTTTGATTTGAATAAAATTTCTCTTTCGAACATTTCGTAACCGATTGCACGCTCCCAAACATTAACTCATCTTTGCCCGATAGCAAAAGTCGAACCGGATTGGGAACGGGTTTTTGTTTTTAAGTGCATTGTTCAGGCTACAAACACGGATGCTTGTAAATGATAACATATCCAAATCGTTACGATGCATTTAGTGCAGGTATTTTACCAACTACAACTATACAACGGAAATAGTTAGCAGGATTAAAAATGTTGCCTGGGTACGTCCATCTGCGAAGCGGAATCCCACGTGTTAGGGGTGTGGTGTTGTTGGGCGTGAAAACTAGCGAAAAGACTTCGCGCGTCATACCCGGTGTCCGAGTTTCGTATATATTGCATAACTCTATACAAGGCACCCCTACCATGCAGCTTGTTGTGGCTAGCACGGTAGATAGTGACAAAAGCTCCCTGAGACAGGTAAGGACTTCCTACCAACGAAAAAATTCCACGCCCGTACCTTGGAAGCACTCGGGAGATAGATGTAAGTCTCTCTGGAGGTCAGCCGAATAGCCACAACTGGTGGCATTTTACCAATATCAATAAGCTAACGATGAGTTAATCAAAGACATCACGCGTTGCCCCTTTGTCTGTGGATGTTTTTCATGCACAGTTAATTTACATAAAATTCCAGCATGGTTCAAGTAAAATCAGTCATCAACATTCCAAATAACAGGTACTTCACAGGCCTGAAGCCTTCAGGATTACTGAATGAACCGTTTGAATCAACTCTCTGGACATACTCCGGACGGTTTCATGCTCTTCAAATGTTTCTTATCATTAACTAGCATACTTGATGTTCTAAGAAGACTGTATGTTACTTCAGGGAGCAAATACTTCAGACAATTCTTCAACCAAATCGGAAGATCAAAAGTAAAGTAGTAGGGTGATTGCTTGAACGTAGCAAACACAGTGTATTGAATGTAGCGAAATATATAACAAATAAAATTGGCTCGATGCATTGATGGGATGAAGGAGATGAGGTTAGGCAATGCGTAATTTAACATGAAAAGTGAAAACTTGCTCCAAAACCAGCGACAAACAGGGCCACCGGGTGGGAAAAAGGGGGGTACCACATAACGTGCATGAACAACGAGGATGGTAGCAACATGCCCGAGCATTAACGTCTGATCGAACCGAAGATGAATCTAATATGAAAGAGCCACGCACTGGTGTTCGGAAGTGATTTTTGTGTGTGTTTTTTTTTCTCTCTCTCTTCACTTTTTTATGGAGGGAACCACACGCCGACACAGTGTGTGCTGTGTAGTATTGATTATGTAAGCCCTCCACGGAGCTCTAAGGAGGAACAAAAAGGAATAACCGATGATGAGGAATTATGTTGTTATGGGTTGCTGCACTTGAAACACATATCATTCCAAACATAGTTCACACGCGACGATCATCTTCCTTGTAATCAGTAATTTGTTCGTAGATCGGCGTTGCAGGCTTTTGTGGATTATTTCCACTCATTTTTTTTTCTTGCCGCACACCGTACGTCAGCGGGATCTGGTCATCGATGGCAAATGGAGAAGTGTCCGTTGCTGAATCCATTGAGGATGGCATTTTAGAGACTCTAGCTATGGTTGTTCACGCGGGAGCGTTACATCACGCATAGGTGTGAGGATGTGGTATATCTAATCGTTATACCTCCTGCAAGGACGAACGACTGTTATATCTGACAATTGTATCAACTGGAGACTGGAGACTAGAGAGATCTCAGCAGATTGTAGTTGAAAGTTTGCAGATATGACAGACAGATGTCTCTGTCTTTGTTGATTCAATTTCCACTACAATTTGTGTAATGAAGAATTCAGATAGTAAAGCGATTAATTTAAACTCTTTCAAATGTCGAGAAATAGATATGTATATGCAGAAACGAGACTTCATAAGTTATTATTACCTTTTCAAGAATTTCATCTAGATGTCGTAAGGAATAGATCTCCTTTACGAAGACTAGCATTATATATGCTACTCAGAACTCTAGATGCTGAGCTTTCTCCACAATTTTTAATGCTAAAGATTCAGGACTGCTATGTATCCTGATCAGGAATGGGCTGCATCTTCAATATTTGTCGGTATATAGATTTGAAATTTTTAACAGTTACTCCTGAAACATTAAACATCCAGGGAATTCAATAAAAAAATCGATATTGTTTTTTATGGAAATTTGGTTGTATATCTTGTAAAAGATATCTCGTACCTGTCAAAGAGAGAGAGAGAGATGCCTTCAAACCACACATTTTTAATGTTGTGAGAAGCTACCATTTTTAAACTTTTTTTTTGTGTGTTTAATGCGATATTGCATATCTATTCTGCAAATCCTTAAGCATATGCATAAAAGGCGAACTTTCCATGTGCAAAGTATGGAAATCTGTATCTTTCTCCCGCATGCTAGAAAGTGTTTTTTTATGGCTATTGTTTTCATGAATATTTACCACCACCTGTTTCCAGATTGAAGCGTTACGCCCGGGACGAAAAAAAAATTGGTGTGCGATCGCATGTAAATGTCCTTTCCGGAAACGGATATCAACGCGAGAAATTACGTGTGACCTTTAGCAGCACGTCGGCGATAGCGAAAATGTTAATGCAAAGCAACATGGGGATTGGACAACAAAAGTACCTTGCTTTTTGGATCATCGGTTTTTTTGGAGATGTTCATCAAGTTTACGCTCAAGGTAGTTAGATACCATCTGCCTTTTGGGGCGTTCCGGTGGTGTATGTGATAAATGGTGTCGGTTTCACACGACAGGACCGGTTATCGGATCCCATCCAGACCGTCCTCTCCGTAGCAAGGTCTTTGTAAGCCAGAAATGGGAGGCATGACCTTAGAGAACGTTTAGCAAGAATCAAATTTAGTTTGTAGAGTGATGTTACGATATTATTCAAACATTGCCGAAGCCGAAGTCGATAATCTGGCTTAAAGCGCTAACAAAGATGTATGAATCATGTAATATACGCGCGCGCGTGTACGTTGTAACCCTGTGGGTAATGTGCGTTCTCAATATTTGCGATTATTTTGTAATGTATGTGTCCCTCGAACGGGGGAAAAACAAACAACGCCCAAAACCACTCGTGGGCCAGCAACGGGCAGCCGAGAAAACCGATTATGTCCTTTCTATTTTGCTTTCGATGTCTGCCGAGCTTTTCTACCGGGTGGTGACATCTTTACCAGGTTGGTCAGAGTATGCTGAGTAAAAAAAAGAAACGAAGAAGAATGCTTCAACATCCGCGTCACGCAGGTTACCATGTTAATGTCAATAACACTCAGCTACCCTCGAAGGCTGGTTAGTTTGAAACGATAAACAACCTTGGCACTTAAGCGTCAACTTCACGTTAGGCAACCGTAAGGGGCCTAACCATATCGCCGGTTCAGAGGTACACGCCCTCTTCCACCGATCGGCTAGGAAAAAGGTGTTGGTCCCTTTCCGCAGCCAAGAGATTGAATGCCGACTGTATGTTTAACAACGAAATCATCGATGATCAAATGCAGGCCTTATGTCAATAGGCAATGTTTTCGTCATTAGACCATGTTTCGTCGAACTGCAAGCACATTTAAACACACCGTCCGTGCCGAGGAGAGAGCCCCGCATTGACCATGGAATCAATGGAACGTTCAATAAGGTGCGTCCACCATGTCTCTCGGTTTCGTACTTTATCAATTGGTTCGAACAACACATGTGTGACAATCTTTGCGTTCGTCTCGCATTTGACGGTCGCGTCATTGATGCCGAGAACAAACCATTTCGCTTCCCAATGATGGAGAATTTCAATCAGTTATGTTTATTATGTCATGTGTCAATATTTGCTTGATATTATCATAAATCCTTGCGCATAGCTTGGAATATATTCTACGAGAGTTATGAAGCAATTAGCGATCAAAGGGTGAATGATGATGCCCAAGTAAACGCGGAAAGACAAATCACATTAAGGTAAACTCTCCTACCGATATGGTGAGTTGCAATAATTCACTAGCTAAACAGGATATGAGTGAGAGTCAATAAATCATTAAAAACTAGTATTACACGAAAGATCCGGGTATCAAATCCCGTTCGCCTCTCCTGAAATGGGACCTCTCCTCTCCTAAACCTCTCCTGAGGTTTTAGGTCCACATAAGAATAAGACGAGGTGTTGTTCTTCATAAGTCTTTTATAAATAATCACTCAAATCTCAAGTTCTGAGCCGACATTCGATCTAAGATTTTGATAAGCATTTTGTACAACTAAAGATGGTTATGAAACGGATGAATCTTTAGACATTTCTTGGAGCTGTTTGAAGATTTACGATTCTTCATAAAATAAATTTGAAAGTTTTATTGAAAGTTAAATTTGAAACGGTTTAAAGAATTATTCAAATTTAATGAATGAGAATCAGATTCCTTTAACCTCGTTTTAAACTATAATGAACAAGAAACTAAAATCCTTACATACATGTAATAGTTAAAGCAATAGTCTTTGAACTTCGTAGCTAAAATTCCTCCCATCGTTGAACGGTGCGTAGGGGTAAGGGAATAAAAATGTTTATGCATAGTTTGGACACGCTTCGGTTTGGCCGTTTGGGATGAAATTACGCAATGGGCGTACCCGAAGAAATATATATATGGGTCGAGAAATGTTAGAGACGCATTCGGATGGTGAAAACGAGGAACAAGATCGAACCGAAACTGATGACATAAAAAAGTCAGGAATGGAGGATCCCCAGGATGGGATTGAATCTCTGGGGGGGCGGTGAACGGTGGTTATGGATAAGGTTTGTAGGATAAGCAGCGTTGTTTTATCATCGATTAGATGGCTGGAAGTTTTCGGGGGTTTGTTTTGTACGCCGCAGCCCAATCTGGGCAAGTCGCGCGTCTGACGATCCGTACGAACGGTAGATCCACCAATCCTCCTCTGCAGGAAGTTACGCAATTTCACTAACGCTGTTCAGGTTTCTTCGGGCTGTATTCCTCTCTCTCTCTCTCTCTCTCTCTCTCTCTCTCTCTCTCATTCCTCAATTCCTCAATTCTCATCATTCCTTTACTTGTTTTTTGGGATACTGGTTCAGCGAGATCGGTAATATCCTGTTTGGCAACCGTGTTTATAATAATAATATATTTGTATAGGAATTAGGAATTCTCAAACCCCTTTCTCACATGAAGGATTATACCAATAGGATAAATAAGTAATTAAATCAATTATACTTGTACTGCGTTAGTTTATGAAATGTATACTATTTATTAAAAAAGTTTATTAAACGCTTTTTTATTAAAAATTAATCTTTCTATACGATTTCTGATTTCGGCATGCCTGGCATTAGCTTCAATAGAATATTTGCTAGCAGCATAATTTTATTTATTTTTCCCCTCTCTCTCTCTCTCTTTACAGCTTCAATCAACCCACTTCAAGGTTAAAACATCCTGCAAATAAGACGCTGGACCATGATCTTGCACATCAGTAGCATGACACGGTGTTGCTATTGAAAGAGATTTTTACTTTCACTTTCGTTGAAGCTACCTTGGTACTGCACCTGGCGTGACGTTGCGCTTCAAAGAGTGGGTGTTTTAGCAGACGGTGTGTCGCCCTTATTCATTCGGTAAACAATTTCTGCTTGTGCGTTATTGTGCCCCACACTCCATTATTGCATGACTCGTAATTCAATGTCATCGGGTAATCTCGGTCACTGGGTATTCGAGTACTCTTACTGTAAATACTTGATAAGACTATTTTTGCTTAGTAAGGTAAGCGTGAAACGTTACTATTAGATTGCAGTACGTTATACGTTATACGACGTTAGCAAACGTTTTTTTTTTTTATCTTAAGTGTGTTAAGTGTGAATCTTGCCATTTTCCTACTGACCATGTCTGTATTGATTGATTAGTTGACTGATAGATGGGCAAATAAAACAGCTCGAACCCGGCTGTGAGCCGAAAGAAGAAGCGAAACCAGTTAGCTTTTCAACACCCCACATCTCGATAAACAATAGCTTAAACAGCAATGACCGTCCCCAGCGTACGGTGACGCAATCGTACACTGCCCGCGTCTTCCGGCATCGTTCGGTTATCCTTTCCACAGTGCGCTAGCTGTGACCTTTTAGGTATTTACTATTTGCGGACGACAATGTTGAAAGAGAAGCCAACATTGATTTTGAATACTTAAAGGCGAACCTAACTACTACTACAGCTACGAGTGATTAGACGTGATGCTGGTGTTAGTTAGTGGATTGTTAAAATATACATAATTATGTTTTATTTCTGTTACCTATTCATACCCGTAACATCTTCCTTTCGCAGAGGATGTCATTAATTGACTGTTAATAGACTTTGTAACAAATTACGCATATTGTGTCGATAGGGTTACTTTTTCTTACGTAACGTAACGTATACTCTACCTGTTAGTAAATGTGTCAATCATAGTAAACCAATGTATAATGAACACATTATTCACATTCTTGCGAAGTTTTTATACAGTTTATAAGCTGAAATAAAACTATATCAAGTTGATATTAAAACACAAGAAAGTATTTCCGATGAAGCTGTCATTATGTTTACTAATTTTTTTTTTTATTGCAGTGTGTTGAAACAGTGCCGCATACCTTGAATTATTCGCCTGGTGACCTATAAAAACGGTTAAAAAAATACTTCCAATACACCAAGTAACAAATTTATTGTTGAACAAATTTTAAAATAATTTTCTATTTTGAAATTATTGTTTGTAGGTGTTTCTATAAAAATAAACTCTGTAAAAACCGTAATACAACAATATGTAAATGCGTGTATTTGTACAACATCTTATTTATTAGAACATTGTTTTTTTTTTGTTGCTGTATCTCTGTATTGATTTGGTTTTATTTCCCAGAAACACGTGCTCGTATAGTTATTTTTTAGTAAGAACGCTCCATCTCTCCAAAAGAGCGTCCATCGGAAAGAGATATCACTAAACGTCATCTACCGACTACCATCCACCATTCTTAGTATTGCATATAGCTATTCCATTCTCGCATGTTGTCAAAAATCATGATAACAGATCTGCTACTATTGACTAGCCGACTCACCTACACTATCGATCACCTTCATATATACATATGATAAGGAGTCTAATACTTAATGCGGCAAGAGTATAAAGTATCATACCATTATTGTTAATAACATGCGGAAATGTACATGAATGGCGTATGCAGCTTAGAGTTACCTCCTGTGAATGCGTTTTTTTGTTTTGTTTTTTGGAGCATTTTAGCTGACCATAATCAATTTATACGCTGTCTGCTGTGTTGTACCTGCATCGCAGGACATTTTCCCTGTTTCCATTCGCCGTTTCTTCATCATTGCTGACAAGCTAAATATATGCGTGAAGTTTTACTGGCGCACTACTCGGCTATAGCTGACCTGAGGATCTATTTCTACCGTCTTCGTCGATTCAGCGTCATCGGTAGAACGGCCTGCCCTTTCAAGCCGTTTTTCATCAAACTCCTCGTGCTTTAAAAGCTCATTAAGTAGTTGCTGAACTTCGGGAAATGTAAGTGCATCCACAGGTGCTGAGTTTGACTCGTCTGCCAACCCGCTGGTTGCTATAGAGGCACTGCCCTGCTCCAAGACTTTCGCGTTCAGCAACCCATCGGGAAGCGGAGCATCGAATGGTACGGTAGTAAATGCATTTTCGGCGGCTGAGAATTCCCCGTTCACCGGTAAAGTAACTCCCTCCAGCTTAAAGTCATCACCAACCGTTCTTACGTCGATAGCGAGAGGAGCACTTTCAATGGCTTGAGAGTTTTGGTCGATGAATCCTGTAGAAGCAGTATCAACCAAGGAAGGTGCCGCTCTAGGCACTACCGTGGCTGCGGCGTTGGAATTTGCAGAATCGCCACTCAACTGGATTGTAGTTGTCTTTACTGGGCTTTTCTTTTTACCACCAACCTTTGCGGTGAGTTTGGTTGGTCTCCCGGTTAGTCTCGCGCCTGGTCTCGCGCTTGGTTTCGCGCTTGGTCTCGCGCTTGGTTTGGACGTTTTCGTACGACGATTGGGCACACGCTTGGTATCAGTGTTTGTAACGGTTTCCGGGGGCAGCTGAATGTATTTGCCTGGGGATTTATACACCTCTATGACATCAGTTTTTGTCCCCATATGGAATCCCATTGATGGTACGATCTCTACATTCTTCGTTTTGCCGGTGAATTTTACTGGTTCGAAAACGGGCAGTGCCTGCTTCCTGGACAGATGCGTTAGGTGCGATGGTTTCGTGCACGGTACCGGTCGGACAACCACCGGAGGGTGGGTAGGAGGGACACTGGGCTTAGCAGGGGCAACAGGGGCAACAGGGACGACTGGGACAACGGGAACAGGTTCATAGTAGTAGTACGGAATCGGTTGATAGTAATAACTGTAGGTATGCTGTTGTACAGCGGGCTGTTGATACACCGGTGGAGGATGATGTACGTACACTGTTTTCTTCTTCGGGAAGAAAAGCCCGGTGGTCAGGTTTACCACGACCAGCACTACCAGTAACACTTTCAGAATCTGGCAAATGAGAGAAGAAAGCAAAAGCATGTCTGACGATGAGATAACCGTTTGGTGCACTAGATTAGCAGTATTTAAAAACAAAAACGATTCACTACACTTTGATTGAATGTTCACTAACTGTTTGCCCAATTCACTCTACCTGCATTGCGCACTAAAGCACTGCCAGCACATCCGATGTTTCCGACGAACTGAGAAGCAACATGTATAAGAAATGGCGTTTTATATCCGAAGTCGAAGGCTTCTCTCTTTTATGCTTAATTTATGCAAATCAACTGTTCGATCCTAACCTAATCTGCATTCGTTTTTTTATTATATTTCCTCTTGTTAGGTTTGGGGAATTTTACGTCTTCAATGGTGGGAAAGCAACATCGGAGAGGCGGACGTGCTCATCCATATTAGTGAAGACTATGATAGAATGACCGTTGGCCTTACCAACCCATATGCTCCAGCTTCAAGGCAATCCTTGGTGACGCAAAAAAACCTGCTACTACTAACAACTCTAGGCGGTGAGATAGCTTTGGGCACCAAAACCAATTCAACGGTTATTCGCGAGTTTGAACCTTTTAATGTATGGTTTCTTTGGAAAATGTAAATTTACGATGCTAAAACATCAGGCATCCTGTGCGTTACAAGATTTCAAGTTTTAACTAACCTCCACACACATGGTTGCATAAACATCACTGTGTTGGAATCGTATGTGATACAACAATGGGTTGTGATCTTGATAGTTGTGATCGTTTAACTTATTGATTACTGGTTTTCGTAACCTTCAACACCAATCGATATTGTCAGACCCCTAAAGGGTGACCGTTTCTATCTTTAGATAATGAGCTTCATTCTGTGTATAAGATAACCAACTTAACCATTCGATCTCTTCTGAAGAGATCGTATGCTTTAAAAATTTTAATTAATCCCCATATTAACCATCGTATCAGCAAACATCCGAAATTGTTGAAGAGGAACAACCAAACTTCGTACTCCCCCTCGCAAACAGGTTTAAATGTAACTACTTTCGTTTCCATTTCAAATTCATTGATTTCCATTTTTAGTTTCGCACTGAAACACGTGGTTAATGGCGATCGCCACCAAGAGTCGATGGAGTTGTAGCATTTGACACAACAGTAATGTATTAAAAAATCTACCTACAATTTTGTCGCTCATCGTCACACCTAAACCAAACCGAGTGACGATATATGAACGTTGATGACAGTATCGCGCTTTCGCCGACATAATACCTTAACAGCGAAATCCGTATACTTTCACTGTTGCTGTATGTAAAGCGATGACCAAATAACAGCGTGCGTATTTTTAAACATAAATTAAAGATATCAAGTTATATCGAAAAACCGCTCAGTTCGTTCGTTTCAACGCATCCAGGTATCAGAAATAACATAATAGCACTATTTATCACCATTTGTGCGTGGAATTGGGACTTCCACGGATATTTTACCTTTAAGAATTTATGTACTCTTTCGTTAATTTCGTCCACAATTCATCGCCGAAATTTGAACTACATTCCCAGTTGAAAATGAAAATAGCAACTACTCCAAAAAGCGGCTCATTTTAGTATCCTTGAAAAGAGTTAACAGCAATCTACTCGAGTCACATACGATTCTCACCTTTCAAACAGCTGTCCCGATACCGTATGTTAAAACACATCTTGATAGGATATCTTCTACTCTTCCTCATTAGTATCCAATTACTACCAAAACGTAGGAGCTAGTGTAGCTAATTCGTACAGCCAATAGTGGAAAAAAACCACTTTGACAGCATGCGAAAATGGAGATTAGTAGATACCTCTTTCGGTGGGAGCGCTTTTGATGTCGGAACTTGCGCAATGTTACGTGAAAGAGATCACAGATTCTGGTGCATCCTATCGGGCGTGTGATCCACAGTTCGTAGCCATACAAACCTTTTGTCTTATGAAGCGATACACAAACGAGATTATTTTTTATCAGTATAAAATGGATTCGACCTTGCAACTATACGATCGTTGAAAAATAAAATACGTTTTTAATTGTTTAAAAATATCAAACAAACTTAATATTTTTGAATGAATTTCAAAAACATCAAGGCATAAAACCTTGAAACCGAATTGAAATAAAAATTCCAAACTTGAGTTATTTTTAGAAAAAACCGGTTTTTCTCGTTCCGGTTTTTACAACGCTGACAACTTAATAGTTAAGATCGATTCAATATAACATTCTTGTGCGTTAGTTTAAATAAATTAGTCATTTCTATATGCATGAGAAGATTTTATTATCAATTCCAAATGTACTACCCTGCTGAGTTTACATATGTTACGTAACGCATTTTTTGCAAGAAGTCTTAACAAATTTTGGGCTAAATAAAGTTATGTGTTTCAAACAAAGTTTATAACAAAATCAAGTAAAAATAAATTTGTTTACTTAAACTAACCATTATGCAGTAGATTGTTATGTATGTTGCATTGGTATTGGTTATAATTTATATTAACACGATGTGCAATAATAAGCATTCGGTGTGTCTGTAACATGAATTATAAATTAAAGCAATCCTGAAGAAAATTATATTACTCTAATATTTTATTATTGATATTTCTCACTATCGCATTAAGAACGCAAGGAATGATTGAAACTTTTGTGTTCGATTCTTCTGTTGTGTCGATAATTGTATTATTTCATATGCACCGAATGCAATTTTTAATTATTATCTTCAAGAATAAATCTCCATTTTAATATATATGAAAGGAAGGACTAGACGAAGTGTGTTGTAGTTGTATTATTGAACCTGATGCTGAAAGAAGTTGGTGTGTATTATAGCGTGAAGCGCTCTTTTGTTTCAAGGTACCGTATCCGTATCGTCAAACTTCTAAACGTGCAATAGAGACGGGGTATACGGGATCGAAAGAATCAAGCCCTCTGTAAACAAAACCAACACCACTAAGATACAATCCTTCGTCCTGATGCATACCAAAATCACGTATCTAACCGTTAATGTGCGGTATGCTGTAACATTTGCTTGATCATCGTAGCAAATAGAACAGTTTATTTGTATATTCCATTGTTAACCTAGCCCAAAAGGTGTTGCAATAACAGGAAAGCTTCAAGGTGTTTAAACATATCTCTCTCTCTCTCTCTCGCTCTCTTCTTGGCTTAACGACCTCTAAGGTCATGCCGGCCATTTCTGGCTTACTAGACTTATTTTTACCACGTAGCCGGATAGTCAGCCCTTGCTATGGGGGGGGACGGTCTGGATGGGATTTGATACCCGGTCCTGTCATGTGGAAGCGGCACCGTTTATCACATACACCATCGGGACCGTCCAACATATATATAAAATAAAAACATACAAAAAAAACATCAAACAATGCGACTTCCATCCAACATACCGAGCATATGCGACAAAAGTACGACATATTTGGCCGGTCATTCGTTGCCCATAACCGCTATTCCGGTGATATCCAGCTGTTGCCGCGCCGTTTCACACGATTGTGTAGTACGTATTTACGTCGTACAAGGCCAGTTCTCCCCGGGCAGGTAAGGACCCCCGCCGGCTAGTTACTTTTTTGAAAGCAGTTTCGGCCAGTCCACAAAATCATTTCGATGCTTTACAAAGAACCGCTGCGTAAATGCAAAAACAATACCCCAACCAAACAACATTACGCCCGTTTTGAGACTATACTCGGTTGGATAGAGCAAAATTACGAAGAACACCGCTATCTCAAACAAAACCATGGTCGAAATCTGTGGGAGAGAATGTTACAATACAGTTTTAATAGTTTCATTTCATATTTCAGAACAGGTTTGATACATTACCATTCGTTTCCTCCAGTCGACGGTTGCATCGGAGGCATTCAGTGGCGAAGGGAAATCCAAACCTTCACCTTCTTTCACGCGATACGATCCTAGAAACAGCTCGATACTGTCCTGACGAAAACCGTCGTAAAAATTGTTCTTTACGTAGCGCGTTAAGGAGTTCAGCCCATCGCGAAGCAATCCTTGGAAAGTGCGCTTTCCTGTACGTGTAAAATCCGTTTTCAACGCACCCGTACCGGAATATTGCAACGAAATTAAGTCCGCATTATCAGCCCAAACCTGTATAAAGTTGGGAAAGAGAAATATATTTTAATGCAATGTGGAAAGATGGGAATGACCATCAGCCATACCGCCTTAAAGATGGCTTCGAACTGGGATGTCGGATCGATGTGTTTCTCGCCTAGCTTGAAAATGCCCAATTTGTCCAACGATTGCTCAAGACTACGTTTCGCAATTAAGCTCTGTACGACGTTCGTTCGGTCCAAACAGTCGATGCAGTTGGTGCGGAAAACACCTTTCTGGACGGAGTACACCTGCCCCAGGTGGCTCGTGTGATAAACGCCAAAGTTGTCTTGCTGGCTAGCGATCCGTGACATTAGTAAACTCAACCGGTCGTAGCGCATTTTCTTGCACTCCTTATGGAAGTCGAACGATACGTAATTCAGCAGTGGATTGGCGAGTGCGGAGATAGTCGCATCGTATGCCTTCTCTAGCACCTCCTCCGCTCCCTTGTGATCGATCAGGTTGATTAAGCCCTGAGCACCGTACAGTTTGCACTGCCCGTCAAAGTGCCGCGAGCAGGCGATCAGATGGTCTCGCCCAGTTAGCAGCTGTGGCCGTGGTTTGTATTGCAGTGTGGGCGTCTGTTGCCAGAAGAGCGGAATGCTGCCTCGTGTCTGCACGAACGACACACGATCTTGTCCGGTGATCAGAATCTGTTCCGTCTCGACGTAGTTTGCCACTTCACCGTCGCTGTTTATACCGCGGCAAAACAATCGCGTGCCCGCATGCTGCACAGAGCGCCGAGAAATTAGTACCCAACTGAGTGAATGTCCGTTTATGGTCACATCGTTGATAGAGACGACTACAAAAAAGATTTGTTTTTAAAATACAAAGAATTATTTAGAGTGATTGTATGACATAACAGTAATGCGTTTGCTGTACTACTTACAGCCGTGAATGATGGGCAGAATGTATCGATGCAGCTGGGGGAAATATTCCAACAGCCCAATGTTCCAAACAAAGCGCTTATCACTCTTCATGAACAGGCCGACGTTGTCGCCGCTACCGGCACTGCTACCATTCCTTTGCATTGTATTCGTAAGATCATAGCCGTAAGAAAAATAGAAGAAGGGCGTATCCAGCACCTGGCGCATCATACTAAGATAGATGTCATTCTGTCCTTTTTGCGCTTCACTCAAATGGGTCAGCGATTGGGTGAGTGGAATCAGATCAAAACCGGCCATCTGCCAGATCGGTTCGTCATTGATAAGACCGATGAAGATGCGATGCGTTACCACGACTAGGTAGAAACCGCTGATCATCCGAACCATACCAAGCACCCCACATATTTTACGCAACTCGTAACCGTGGATCGGCAATTGTTCTTTACTTTCCGAGGCTGCAAAAGATGTCAGTAAAAAATAATCAATGTACAGAATCAAAGCAAAAAAAGCACCCTAGTGAAATACATACTGTGTAATGATACCGCTCCGTTTGGACGTTCGATGATAACAAATTGACCCGATTCGGAAGGCTCAATGAAGAACCTGTCCGGTGTAATGTAACTGAAAAACAGTGAAAGAAAAAAACACTCAGTGTAAGAAACGATAAACAAGGGCTGCAACGCCGTCAACTTCAGTATTGTTTCGTCTGCTGACGCAAATAAAAACGTAACATAAATAAGACACCAACGTGTCTAACTTTGCATATATCGTTTACTAGAAGCAGCACTATTTGCGATACACACGAAACATTTTAGATTTATGCTAAATTAAACTCACAAATTCATATCACAGAAAACTCGTAAATCCATTTTAACCTGATCGTACGATAATGAGGCAAGGAAAATAGCTGACGTTTAACGAGCAGAGACGAGGCGATACATATAAAAAAGGTGTGATTAGGCAACAGTTCGATGAATTGGAACACTGACAACAGAGGTAACATATTGCGGTACTGATTCCTAACTTATTATTTACTTACTCAGAAATATGTTAGTTACATATAATGTTAGTTAGTTGATTCCACAGTTAAACTAATAAAACTAAACAAAAGCTGAAATGAATGCTAACTGTGAAATCAAATTGCAAATGACAGCGTCCTCAACGTTTACATTGTTTATTGTGTACAGTACTGTACAAACTACCAAGATGTATACAGAACAATTCCATCGCCGTTTGTTTGACAAACTTACCTCCCATCCTGCTGTTATCTAATGCGGTGTAAAAAAACAAATTCTTTTTCTGAGAAATGTCAATAGGCGAGAGGTCTAATTGTTTATCAAAAGATTTGGTTATAAATTGCATGCTTTGTAGATGAATTTACCAATATATTGCTCCGGATAGTCAATACAGAGAAGCAAGGTAATTATGCAAATAAACTCGAATGTACACACATTTAATTTTCTTCCTGTACAACAATTCTTCAGGCGATTCGCGGTTTAAGAAACATCATTACACCTATTATAATCTTCATTCTGTCCCACAATGATACGAAACATGGTGCCCCAAGCCCGTTTGTTCTATTCGACGATTACGGCCAGTGCTACCGCCACACTTACTACTAAAATAAAACCGAAGCTGGACGAATTTCGCACAACCGAGCAGACCGTGGCCAACCATCAACGCACAACGATTGGCCGGTTTTATACCATACCGATAGATGTACGAAAAAAGGTGTTTGGCCATGGTGGACTGCCAAAAAGCTTCGAAAAGCAGATTAAAACATTCAACGAATGCTCGTTGATGGTTCGTCTTCCAGCAGTCGAGATCATAGAGTACATAAAGCGCACTGACTTCAACCGTCCGGTTAATCGATTCGTGCTATACGGCGAGGATGGTGCCGGCAAATCGCTTACGTTAGCTCACCTTTTACACTACGGATTCCAGCAGCAATACGTACTGATACACGTTCCTTGGGTGCCGAACTGGATGAAGCGTGCTAAAGAAACGGCCAACTCAACCACAAAAGAGGGTGCCATTGATTTACCGCTGGACGGTGCTGCTTGGTTATTGCATTTTAAAAGCCAGAATGGATCGTTACTTAAAGATCTCGGCCTGACGGTGAGCCGCGATTACGTGTGGACAAAGCGCGAAATAACACCGGCAGGTGCACCACTGCTGGACCTCGTCGAGCATGGTATTAATCGAGCAAAGTTCTCCTGCGATGCGATTGCTGCACTGCTGCATGAATTAAAGCAACACTCGAATGCCGGTCGTGCCCGTACGATGGTGTTGATCGATGGTTTCAATGCATTCTTTCAACCGTACACGCGTCTTTTAACCGAGAACAAAGCGCGTGTTAAGCCGGAACAGCTCACGCTGACGGATCCATTCCTCAGCATCACTCGCAACGACTGGAACAATGGCATATGCGTGGTAACGATTGACCAAATGGTGGCAGAGTTTAAAGATAAGTCGAAAAGTCAGCCTAACGCATCGGATGTGGAGAACATATCTTCCCAACCTCCGCTATCGGTGATTGATTCGCGCGAGTGCTTTGAGCATCTTGATCCGTTTGTGCCCGTACGCGTTGTCGGGTATGATGATGCTGAATATTACAGCTGCATCCAGTACTATCTGGAGCGTAAATGGATTCAAACGACTGAGCTGGGATTTGATGATGAACTTAAAATGTTGAGTTGTCAGAATCCGTACCAGCTGATGCAGCTTTGTGCCTCGTTGTAGGATAGAAAAGGGTAAGTTCAGAATTAAGGATTATTAATGTTGCTTCAATAAAAAAAAATTATCAAAGAATAAATTTGATTGTTCTATTCCTATAGTAGATCAAATTTTTATTGAAGGAAACACATAATTTTGAGTTAAAGCGACACACAAAAATGACATAGATTGCTAATGACGTTTATTTTCGTATTTCTTTTTAACTGATAACTTGACTTAGACTTGACCCACGCCACTGGGAAGTCTCTCCCGTGTACTAGGTGTACCAAATATATTAAGGTTCCTAGCTCCTCATGAACTGGCTATATGTAGGAGAGGTCTATCATTTTCTATTATGAAATCGACCCTGTGGCAAAATTATTTTTTTGTGCATTAAGTTCACGTACTGAAAAAAACATAAACAGATCGAAATTTAAATTAGACAAATGTTAAATAAATAGAACAAAAACGCATGAAAATGCACTAAAACGTCAGTAGACTGACGTTTGTACACTAAAACGTCAGAACCCCCATACTAAGCACCCAAAAGATAATGTTTAAGGTTACATATTTTTATTCTGTTAAATTGCCTCGGTTGTCACAGCAGTAACGGCATTACACATTCGCACAATGAAAATGTTTTGTTTTTCTTCTTCTTCAGTCTGTAGAAATAATAACATACACTCGTTGTTCTGATTTCATTTCAATTGTTCTTATCAGTGGCGTTGTAAAGCGGAATTATATTGCAATATTCTGTTTTAGTTGGTCTGATTTAGCTAACGCAGTAGAGAAATAACTTTCAAACAAGTTTGATACGCGCAGAATAATGATTTTAATAATATAAACGATGAAACAGCTACGGTAGCTTAACAGAAAAGCTAATCAATTCTATGCACTTAAAAATCTGCGGAAAACAACCAACTAGATCTCGGGATGGAATGCTGCCGGGTTTGATGCGTTGTGATAGTTTTGCGAAATTTTGAAACATTCAACAAACCGTAGAACAGTACTGAATAAACCTTAACTTGTGCAATTCAACAAATCAAACTAAATCACATTGTTTTCTATATCTCAATGCCAAACGATGGTTTCCAAGTTTTTCGAACAGTGTCTATGTATAATACTGTTTATGCAAACAGTTCAATGTAGTTGATAAGCGCTGTATGACCAGAATTCAATATCAAGTTGCAAGTTTTTTATGCGTACGAGCTTATTTCATTGTCTCTCCAATTTTTTTTATCAGTCATCTTGTTCTTTCCTACATGTATAGCTATTATAGCGAAAATTAGGAGACAAGGTTGGGTTTTTTTTTCCTAAATTTACACATCAAGTATTTCCTTCCGTAAATCGCTTTCTCTAACCTCGCATTTGAAGCAGTCCACCTGACCAGTGTTTTTGTGGTACATGTTCCTGTAACGTTAGTCAAATTTTGTGTATGCCTGATTTGTCATTTGATAAAATTTAAGGCACGTTTCTTTGAAATTACATCGAAACAACCCGTTAGGGGATCTTGTCCCAATCAAACAAATTGAAGTTAACATTGAAACATATTACACAATCACAATTTCCCCCAGTGTCGAGCACCGATCGAAAGCATGGTCTGCGCCAAAAACCTAGCATCAATACAAATTAAAGCTGGTCGTATTGGTATAAACGAACTCTTGTTACAATTTCCAATAACAAAAAAAAATATATGGTGCGGTGAATGACAAATGATTGTTCAAATAAATGAAGTTTAAAATAATGCTCAAGGCCAATCATAATATTAATGATAACGATTGTTAGTGCACTTTAATAATTTATCTGACAAAATGTACGAGTAAGCGAGTAAGCGTAAAATTAAATATTTAAATAATTCATTTTAAGTTCTACATGTTGACGGGCTCGAAAAAGGAAATTTACGCTATTCCGCAATGTTCGCCGAATATACTCCACTTCTCACTCTCTCTCTCTCTCTCTCTCTCTCCTCTGCAGTAGTGAGACAATGATTCAATTACGCAAACTTTACTCGTACCTGCTTTAGAATGATCAGAATTACTAGTGTGTTGTTATCACAAAACAAACCATTAACCTTATAAGTTGGCCTGAGTATTATCATAAACCTGTTCACACTACATCCTAAAAGGGTTCGGTTGATTGAATCGTGAATCTATGGAATGGCAAAGGCAGTAGCCGTCTGGCACAGATCACATTCTACAGCGATTTGTTTAGAGCATCCCTCTTATCCACCCGCATGCTACATCTCTATTCGCCTGTATCCACCAGAATCGTTTGGCGTGTGCTATTTTTACAGCTCTCGTACACCGGTGCCATAGTTGGCACCGCCAGCTTTGTTCAGATGTGCCTTAAACATCTCCAGATCGAGATCAACGCTCGTTTCCACCTGCAGCTCGACGGCAAAGTTCTACGGAAGGGATGAAAGAGAGACAGAGAGAGAGAATTAACATAAGGCGGTGCGAGTTGCTACTACTTTACGCACGTACATTGATCACATCCTTGATGATAGATTTGTCTGTGGACATTTTGGCGCGCTGCATCACACCTACTTCCGGTCCGATCCAGGTCAGGAAGAGAAACTTGCTGCGTTTTGACATCTCGTCACCCATCTGTATCCGGATGTAACCGAACGCACGCTCATCGTCATGGAACTCACTGCAGAACTCATCGAAGCCCTGTCCCTTGGCGGAACAGACGATCTTCAAACCATCAAATTTAAACACAGCCCACTCGTGATCACTCAGATTCGAGCGTACATCTTCATACGCTTCGCGAATAGCATCCTTATCTAGGGAAGTTGGTAATGCCATCTAAAAGAAAAGAAGTTTGAAGAAAAGATGTTGAATTATAGCATAAACTTCAATCCGATATCTTAAATTCTAAAGACCGTAAACAAATATCTACTAGGTACAGATTTTATTTTCAAAAAAAAAAATGGCGCCAAAAATTACTAAGAAATAATTTTAGTATTTCTTTTATACCTTTTTATAGCAAAACAAAAACACTTAAATAATGTCAAAATAAGATTCAACTTGATTAAAAAACTGGGCAGTGTCGTACTCAATAACTGCGTACCTCTCCCTAGGGCCCAGCACTGACTGTCGATTATTTGCCTTTAAAAGACAGGCACAGGAATCTACTTGAAGATTGAATGTATAGAGAAAACAAAAAAACGGCAAAGAAAATGGTAAAGGAATGGTGCAATCCATTTTTTTGTTTGTTAAAGTACATTACACACTTGATTCATAATGCCTAAAGCTGCAAACATGCCGCACCCATGTTGATGATCGGAATTGCAGGGGCACCAAGATAACGGGTATCAGAGTCAGAAATGCCAGCTCGTATCGCTATTTGTAACATATATGTTTTTTTTAACCACTCATCTAGAGCTTATCGGAGTGATTCGTATGTTGCCTTTTTCTGTCACTTGAGCCGCCATGATAGAGGTAACGCTAGTCCATCACGTATCCTCCACGGCAAAGAATGAAGCTAACAGGTTGCAGTAACTATATTTGCAGCGTTATATTTCCACGATGTAAAACTCAATGATTCACTACAACATTTGTAAAACCTTTAGCGGTCACACCACAACTTATGCGCGATTTTATTTTGTTCCCAACCCAGGAGCTTTCCAATGGTATTTCCAAATTAGAGGAAATTAATGTTCGATTAGCAAGTAAGCTTAGCAAGTCGTACGATTACAGTTACATGTGCTCGATCAATCGACGATTGGCGAACCCGGTGTGTTGATGAAGTTTCGTTATATTGCCAGCAAACGTGCAGCAGAAACTGACGTCAGCGGCTATTAAGCGACCGGAAATAAAAAAAAAAGAAGGTTCGCAAGTCAGTGGCTGGACCATACACATGAACACAGTGGCACAACAGGAACGAAAACGTAGTCTAAGAGTTGTACAATTTTTCATTAAGCTTTTTTTGTTGTTGCTTCAATTGCTTCTTCTTGATGATGTAGAACCATCTTCCAATATTCGCGAAAATCACGGAAGAACGCGTTACTTTCAGCGTGTCTTCATGTGTTTCTTTGCTCTGCTAACGTCTATGCCGAGGAACCGTGAGGCTGTTTGGCAAAACGATTCGGATAATCTTTTCCCTACCATCACACATGGGATGGGATTCTTCTTTTGCATATCATTTTACGCTGATTTGAGATATACGAGTGATGCTATAGCTCTTGCAGTTAAAGGTGTTGCCGGCTTTTAATTTACAAAACACAATTCTCCGGCTTACATTGCAAAATCTTCATCCGAATAGCCGAATTTTCATCTTCCCAACCGGATAAACCATACCATCCATACAAGCAGTTTAGATTTGTTCTTCCAATTTTGTTGGGAATTGGAAGATTTCGCAGCTAACCTACGCAGTCGAAGTACGAAAAGGTGTCCATAATCCCATCCGGTTATGGACACAGTGGCCGTGCGCCAAAAACACGTCTGAAAATATCCTTGATGCTTTTGAACACCACCCGTTTTGCCTGCTACATTCTGTCTACTTTCCGTCCGTCTCAATGAGCTACTTGACCGGTTTTTTTATGTCATGGCTTCTTACCAACACAGGCGCACACACGGTACGATCACAGCAGCAAACCATTACGCAGCCTTGATCCTTGAAACATTGTTGCGATGCGATTGTGGTCGACCATATTCCGGCCATGAACCATATATATTCTTTGAAATGTTGTTGCTTGCAATCGGCCATATTTGGCGCTACAAGTCGCCGTACATTACTTGCAGCTACTGATACCGAAAACACTTGATTACGTCATACATTTTTCCCATTTTCTGCACGTACATCTTGATACGCACATACACGCACATGAGAGATATGGCCGTATATTTTGCTTATACTACTGCTTCTTTTTTTTATTCGTTTTCATTTGCCAAATATACTTCAGATGTCAAATGTACTTGATTACTTGAGAAACTTACTTTGCACGTGTGATGGATAATGTTAGGGTTGGGGTCTCGCTATTAATCACCAGAAAGCATTTGCGTTCAGTCTTAATAGAGCTCAAAAAGCATGATAAATTAAATGATTCACAAACCCTTACACATGCAACAACATCTGTTCATTATCACCCCATTCATTCCTCTCCAAGTGCTCCAAAGAGTTGTAGATTTTGGTTTAGCGGCTTAAAACATCGATTGACACCGCTCAGACAATATCTGGTGATCATCGCACCTGGTCTAGAGTACTACCAACAAAAAGAAAGATGTAATCTTGATGAACTTGCCCAAAGTTCCTTTACCCGGGGAAGTCATTGGTGCGTCCAAAAAATAGTATATTCGGCGTTCCAGAGTACCGTACAAACAGTGGATTGATCGATTTTACCGTAGGGCACTCGTGCCTGACCGGTGTGCTGTATAAAGAACCGTTGCCTATGCTTCTTTCACCTTTCCTTTTCTTACCTTTTTATGAAGCTATGGATGGAGTTCCTTTTTGACAGGTTGCCAACCAAAGATTGCTTCGGGGTTTTTAATCTTATAATCAAACCTGGGTACCTGCGATACTGTTCCAACCAATGTGAGATTTAATTGGGTGAACACGTTGGCAATTATATAACACATGTCATTGGAAAATTGCATCCGCGTTCCGTTTTTCACCATATTTCATCGTCACCGTAAGCTAAATGTTTTCAAGGGTTAACAAAACAAACCAGCGAAAAAAAACCCAATCTTAACCATCTCCCTTACGCGAAAAGAAAGGAAGCTTTTAAGCATATGTGCATATTTCCATTCGTGCCTCATGCATTTTTTTCTTTTCGTTGGTTTGCTAGGTCTTTCTCTTTCACGTTCCTTCATTTTTCGAGTTTCGCGTTTCGCTTAGCTTGTGCTCTATATTTCAAAAATACAGTTACCTATCGCTACCTTTTTCCAACCTCTGGCGAAGTTTCCAAAAACTCTCTGGTTTTCTAAAAAAAAACACCAACAACAACAATAAAAAAACGACCCTTTCTCCTAGCCCGCAAAAGAGGAACGAGATGAATTAAGTAAAATGTGAAATTATCCTCCACGCATTTAAAAGATCCACGCGATCGAAGCGAAGCACTTGCACCGATGTGCCCAACTATCTCGGATCTTCGGAGGGGAAGAAAAGCGAGAAAACAGATTAGAGGCGTGGGCGCACATTTTTTGGTGTGTTTTGTGTTATTTCTTCTTTCGACGAGCCATTGGCCCCAATTGGGCCTCTAAAATGGAACGGAGTGAAGGAAAAAAAACTGGTAAAGGAAATCATCTGAAAGATATGGTGCTTCGTACGGGGCCATCTCTAGGCTCCACAATGTTGCCCTGTGGTTGCTTGATATTCAATATGAATTTAGGACAACCTCTTATTTATTGCCCACATGCAAGACACACGCGAGGGGAGGGAAAAAATCGTACGATTTTGTAACACTTTCTTTGCTTGAGACTTGTACCTTCTGGACGTACGTAAAGCATTTCTTCAATTGCGGAAAATTGGACGAAAAGGTTCCTTTCACTCAAGACCGTTTAAGTTAGCGCTTTTGCTACGTTTGAGGAGGTAATTAATATCTTCCCAGGATTGCCCAAAATGTGTCTAAAATCCAATGAATTTAAAGATCTCCTTATTGTGATTGTGCATTGCAATGGGCGTTGTATATTCCCCCCAATCATGATGGCCAAATATAAATAAATCAATGTCAGCAGATTTGATTTAAGCAGAAATCGATTTCAAAATTACCTTCCAATTGAATCAAGCATTCAGAGCTTGATTAGAAACTTTGCAATAAGTATATTGATTTTTTCCTCTTTTAAAAACACAGAAAAAATACAGTCTGTTTGTTAACTCGTAGCTAATTCTTGGCAAAAACCCCAAAAGCCGGTTAAATTGGACATTAAACAAATTTAAACATAAATTGTTTACCACATATCGCAATTCATGGCATGACTAATTTTATCAGACAAAAGTACATGCGTTAACCAAAAAAAAAACTGGTCCACTGGTTGGGACAGGATAAGTGGCAGAAAGTAGGATGAAGCCATCATCTTCCTTTATTGTAAAACGAGTCGCTCGAAACTCAACGAAGACTCCCGGGTGAGGCTGCATTACACGTGTGCTGGTTTGCACCGTTTCGTTGAGAACTTGTTTTCCTGCTTAAGATGGAGTTGTGGTGCCCATGGACAACTACAGCCTGCAACAGTTAGATGGCAGGCGTTTCAATACCCCAAATGATCGATTTTTTTTTTTGGTTTGCTGTTATTCGATTTCATTTAATAGTGTTTATTATTAGCTGCTTTCATAAAATACCGCCCATTAGCGCTTATTCATACGCTAGGAATGACTAACCGGCTGTGAGTCACATATCAAATCAGATATCGCTAAAACCGTAAAAGGCAAGGAAGCAAAAGACCGCACAACGGTTTTAGTACCGATTAAGAAGAAGAAGAATTTGCTCGACCGGGAGAAGTGTAAGCTGATTCATCAGCGCTGTGCCCTTTATATCACTTTTTCTTCCAGTTGAAGAATGCCGAGCGAATGGCAAATTCGCTGGAAATATGTATGACGATTACGTTCACTGCACAGGAGCTCATCTTCTTAAGCGAACGAGCACAAAATCTGACTTGTGGAGATGCGTTTTTGAAATATCATTTATGCCCTTTAGTCCCTATTCTTCAAGATATTGAAGTCTCCTTGGAACGATTGCATTTCTCTTTCGCACACCTCGTAGAAAGTGCATTTTTCCGAGGTGTGACACTTTTTGGGGAACTAAGCAAAAATTTTATCACATTTGCACCGACACTTACCTTACGGGGCTTTGTCTCAGACATTTGCTCTACTTCAACCGGATCCGACATACTGCTGCTGGGAAACGCTCGCACGTACAACGATTGATAGTGATTAATCCAGCGACGGTGTTGGAGATTATTGAAACGTTTTTGAGGGCTGGGTAAATGGTCGTATGATTTCACCTTTTTTCACCAGTGCCAAAACAAATAGAACTGACGACACTAAAATGCAATTGCCACCCTTGGTTTCGTATTTTCTTTCCAGCAACGATCGCTACACATAAACAAATACGGGAAACAGTGATCCTACTAAAGACGATACAGTGCACCGGCAGTCTTCGCTATGCTTTGCAAGACAACAAATTCCGAAAGAGACTGACGGTAAAGCGTGCGCTAAAATTGTACACAATTTTACACGTGCCTACAAGTAAACCTTTTGCCTTCGTATGCCCATCAGTGAGAGGGAGAATCGAAGCATTGCATCTCTTGTTTTCTCGCTTTGTCTTTAGTGCATTCACCTCGTCACACCCACACCACTGAATGAAGCGGCCACAAACACATCTACAGGTTCCAAAACTCCGTACATTTTCTTACCGCTGCGATGTATGTGAAAGAAAGAGACAAACAAATGTGCGTCTCTTATTTCTTCTTTTTGCTAGGGTGTATTCTTTATGTATACGCACGTCCCTTTACGCACACATTTGCACCAAAAAGATTGGCGGGATGGTAGGTATTCTTTTTGCAGGGCGCCATTTTGAACAGCCCTTTGGTTTTTACATCATTACAGGTTATATGCTCACTCCTGTCCTTCACCAGCTGTTTCATAAGTCGCGGCGAGTTATTTAAGTTTACTGATTACTTGGTAGACTTCCATAATACTTTTTACGGGAATTTAACAATCCACAACGTTAACCTCAAACTGTCAATTTTAGTATTTCGTGCACACAGCTGTCAAAACTAGCATAGGTTTTTCAAATTCAAATACCTATATTATGATGCCTTATAAATACTATTTATCACCTTAACTATCATTCCAGGGAACTTCTTCAAGTTATGTTACGCGCTAATGGGCTTATGGATGATTCCAGGATAATACAAGTTCGAGAGTAATACAAGTTACGAGCGAGTAACATTCAAGTATAGTGTACGATACTGACTCTTATTTCCGTACCTGCAAATAGTAATTGGTTACTAGATTTATTTTTATCACATAGACGTATGGTCAATCCTTGGTATGGAGCAACGCTCCAGATGGGATTTGGGTACTTGCTTTGTCGCTCTCGGCAAAAGACTGGCGTCGCCTCCACTGAGCCGCAGCATCACAATATTGCCATTAAACATTTCTGAGGTTAAACAAAACACACACATTGGAGACTGTGCATCTTAGAAACATAATAACCAACTTAAGTTTCATATTTTTTAAATTCTCTTCTGACTTTACCTTTGCAGACTCAACAGCTCTTCAAAAAATTTTAACCGAGAGATCTCAAGGTTACGTCAACAATGTGTCAAACTGGTTTGGGATGAAGATTTGTTTGACGGAATGGATTTTTGATAACAATTTGATAAAGATGATAATTTGATACTGTACGTTGTGAGAATAATTTCGATAGTTACATCGCTTCCTAACATAATCGTGTGTTAAAATAGTGGTACGAACTTTAAATAGATTATTATGTTTATATTTTACTTGCATTCGAATGTGATTTCCAGAGTTGAACATTGTACATGTAAATATTGAAACAATAATTATGTTAATGCGTTTCAGAGCACAAAAGAAAGCCAGAAAATGATCCCTGGACTTAAGCTGTACTATGATCTAATGTCGCAACCATCAAGAGCGCTTTATATATTCTTGTCGATGAACAAAGTTCCCTTCGAACGATGTCCGGTAGCGCTGAGAAAACGTACGTCTATTTTATACAACAAATTGTTCTGTTATATCGCTACGTTACTTAAAATTAAATTTGTTTTGTCTTTTTTCAGTTCAACATAAAACAACCGAATACAAAACGAATGTTAACCGATATGGTAAAGTGCCTTGCATTGTGGAACCGGACTTCCGGCTTGCAGAGAGCGTCGCTATTTATCGATATCTGTGCCAAAAGTATCGAGTATCATCTTACTGGTATCCAGAAGACACCGTACGTCAGGCACGCGTCGATGAATATCTCGCCTGGCAGCATTTGAATATACGCGCAGACATATCCTTGTACTTTTTCCACGTTTGGCTAAATCCGCTGCTGGGCAAGGAAGTAAATGCCGACAAGACGGAACGTTTGCGTCAGCGTGTCGACAATGGGTTGAATTTTTTCGAACGAACTTTACTATGCAACGGCAAACAGCCATTTCTCACTGGTGATTGCATTAGCATCGCGGATCTGTCGGCGGCTTGTGAGATTGAACAAGTTAAAATAGCAGGATACGATCCTTGCAGTGGCAGACCTCATCTAAACACATGGATGAATGCTGTGCGGGATTTCACAAATCCGTACTACGACGAAGCGCATAAATTCGTTTATCGACTGGCACCGGAACATATTGCTACTCCTGCTGTACTTGATGATGACTGATTTGGTTGCCATCACCCGTTTGGACATTGTTTGATATTGACCTCTAGGATCTTGCACAAAAATTGAGCAATTTTTAAAATAACATTTCATTTATTAGACCCTAGAAAATCTATATTCCAACAAATTATATAGTCGTGGTGATAATTTATCTTATTAAAAAGGTAAAATAAAAGTGGGTTTTGGTTTTTAAATGGTTTTAAATGTACCGAGTTCGATTGAATGAAAGCTTTTTGTTACGAACAAAAAAAACAAAAGATCCTTGTACTCACTTTAGCACTCACTTTTATATGATGGAACTCATATACAAATTGTCTTGGCATTTTAAAGGTAGTAATAATCAAACATGTACCTGTCTTGATTACATAATATCAAAGGAATCAAAATTTATTTAACCTATAAAGCGTAAACAACGTTGTATCAACTACGACAACGAGCCTCTTGTTTTACAGCTTACCAAGTCTTCCACTAGCGTAGTATCCTTCACACATTCTTTAGTTAGAATTTCTATTTCCTTCCCTGGTTTAATGAGTACATCATCCTCAATACGCATTCCTACACCACGGAATTCATGCGGAACATCTAAATTGTGTGTTGGGATGTAAATGCCTGTCGAAAAACAAAATCATTAGCATGGGAATACATTTCTTCTTTAACAGATCAATTCAAAATTTACCTGGTTCTACCGTACACACCATTCCGGGGCAAAGTCGAATGTTTCTTGATATGAGAGGCGTGTCGTGTACATCCATACCAAGATAATGAGATACATGATGGGGACAAAATTTATACGCAGCTCGGGAAAGCTCTAGCGCAGAAAGCGAGGAAGGAATTAATTTGATTTCTTGTAAATATTTTCCTATTTTTGTACACATTGTATCAAAGAGTTGATCTAACGTTTCACCGCCCTGAAACTGTAAACAATCTAAAAGTTCCTGCTGAACTTGTAGAAGAACTTCGTAAAGAACTCGGTGAGGATCGCTGAATTTGCCATCGACGGGCCACGTTCTTGTAATGTCGCTTGTATATCCATGATATTCGCATCCCGCATCCATTAATATCAATTCGCCACCCTTTACAATTTGATTATTGTTTATATAGTGGATAATCGTTGCGTTCGAACCTCCAGCCACCACTGGTGGATAGGCTAAAAAGTTTGCCCCGTAGATACGTGTGTAGTAGTCAACATTGGCATATATTTCATGTTCACTAATGCCAGGAAAACTGTTCTCGAGCGTCTTATTGATAGCTTTAGATGCAATCTCACACGTTTTTTGCATCAACAAGCACTCACTTTCCGATTTTATCAGACGAAGGCTTTGAATCAATTCGATGGGTGACTTTGTTTGATTGTTCGTTATATCTTTGATTATTTTCGACACGTTGCCCAAATCGGACGCTTTCTCGTCGTACCAAAATATCGAGTTTGGATTTGCAAACCCATATTTCGTTAAATAGTCCTTTAAAAAATTTATGTTGTATGATTCTTCCACTCCGTACACGTCCTGAGCGTGCTGTACGCCAGTCCTGGGTCCATCCCACATCTCAGCGATTCTATCCTTCGGCCGAACAAAAAGTGTGTTTTTACAATTGCTGTTTGCATCAACTTCTAAAACAAGCACAGTATCCGGTTCCTGGCAACCGCTTAAATATAGGAAATCTGTGTTCTGACGAAAAACGTACGGAATCTTGTGGCTCATGTACTTCTTATTAGCGGAAGGTATAATAACCTAAAAATGTTAGAATGAGTGTGTAAGCTAGAATCTTTTATAAATCACAAATTAACCGTAATCGGCTCAAATATACTTACAATATGATTTGTTGCAGCACCGAGCTGCAGCGCCGCAAAGTCTCGCAATGCGTGTAGAAACGTTTGTCGTCTATGTTTAACTTCTTTTAGTGATATTCCGGTCAATACTTCACCCGGATTTATTAAATGTGGATGAGTGCTATGTACAGGCTGACCGAACGTTGTGTTGTGGCATGCCCGGTTGATAGTTGAAACGAGCGATACATTATTTGGTTTGTAATTTCCCCACCTGAAAACTGACCAATATGAAAGTTTGACACGTTATTTTTACATCTATTTCGTGCATATCGTTGGAAGGGATTGTTCTTATTACATTTATTTACCAGCAAACTGCAACGCTTCGTGCGATTCATTATAAATCTATTTGGAACACCGAACATTATGAACTACCGTGCCTGTGCCTGTGACAGAATCGTTTCATATACACACAGTAATGTCATAATAAATATCCAATGCATATAGAACAAGGTGTACTGGAAATGACATATCAAAATAAAAACTTCGATACTCGGATAGAATTAAATCGATGAAATTCACGTAGTGCTTCGTTTAAAGTTTACTAGCATTTGGTATATTAATTATCATATTTTCATCTAATCTAATAGAGAACATATTACTTAAAGTTCACAATAATTTGTCTAGAAAAATAAATAAACAAATTTCCTAAATGCGTACATCTTTCTTGTATATATCTTGGTTTATTCTTTGCTTTCATTTTGCAAAAGGAACGAACGACTCATGCAAGAACATATTTAACATACATTAAACTCTGTTTTTTTCGCTTAGTATGGTAAATTTTTAAAAGCTTACAAAGTTTCTTAACTCCTTGAAAAGTGTCTCGCCGGAAAAAGCCCAAATCTAATACCGCTTTTGGTTGTAAATTTGCAGGAATTCGCCGAAATCTGAACGCATCATCAATCAATAACAGGCGAGGTAATCGAAAACAGGAGAGGCATATTCAACATTCAACCTAATATATTTCTATGCTCATCGCAACAGATACTACCACTGGTACTGGTATTTGTTCGTAGGAAATAATGTTCATCAACTGGTGTAATAATCCTATCCGGCGTTTCCTTCACTGGGGCCCATTGATTGCTATAGGTGAGACCTTTGGAAAAAGCAAATAAGATAACCATTTGCGAAACATTTTATGTTCTGTTCGATTATCTACGCTACGCTGCGTTTGATAAGTTATCAAATAATTGGGATAAATGAATGATTCACCAGCCTAAATACGCTTGATTAAGTTATGATTTGATGCATAACAACACCAACATAAAGGAATCCAATCACTATTCAAAATGCTTGTAAGGTGGCACAAAAAAAACAAAAATGCTTGTATGTTGTTAACCCGCTTTCGCATATTTTTTAAGCTAGTTTTTATGTTTTTAATTTCAGGAATTATACAATCTATCACAGTAATGACAGTTTACATGAACGGAATGTGGTGGCCAGCAAACAGTTCCGTCGCAGCGTTCATACACCAAACTGTGTTTTTAGCATTGTCGCTTAGTACTGGATTTTACTTCATAATGGCTTCTTTAACAGGACCTAGTTACTTACAATTAAAGTGGAAACCTAAGCTAGAGAAAAATGAACAGTATTTACAGTTTTGCCACGTGTGTGAAGGGTTTAAGGCACCGAGATCACACCATTGCCGGAAGTGTAACAGATGTGTGATCAAGATGGATCACCATTGCCCGTGGATTAACAACTGTGTTGGGTGGGCAAATCATGGCTATTTTACGGCCTTTCTAGCTTTTGCTGTTCTCGGTTGTATTCATGCGACTACCATTCTGGCAGCTTCTCTATATGTTGGATTGTATCGGGATTGGTACATTTATTACGGCCAATATTCCAAGGTGAACGTAAAACTCACTATTTGGAGCTTAGTTTTATGCGTGTTTAATATTGGATTAGCGATCGGTGTTGTAATCACGGTTGGCGCATTGTTAGCATACCAATTGAGAGCAATATTAAACAATCGCACCGCAATTGAAGATTGGATATTGGAAAAGGCACGCTTTAGAAAAGAACGCATTAACGAAACTTTCATTTATCCTTATGATTTGGGCAAATGGAACAATATGAAACAGGTAATCAACATTAGCTGTACTTCGGTTGGTAATGGAATAGACTGGCCCGTAGTGGAAGGATGTGATCAGTACACCTTGACCGTATGTGAAAAAAAACGATCCTTTAAAACTCGTCAAACTGTTATCAATATACAATTTTTCTTTTTTTTTCTCTTTAGCGTGAACAATTAGCACAAAAAGAAGAAAAAAGAGCAAGAACTCGAACGTATACTATTCATCGTCCAGCGACGGGAAGCTGGGTACCAATTTTTTCACAAGGATTCAAGGTGTGCCTATCGCCACCACTAACTGATGAACCCCGTATAAAGCTTGTAGTTGGAGATCTCGTACGCGTTACTAGATGGAGAAAGTATGTTTCATATAACACATTGCTAAGAGTCGGAAAAGTTATGTACATTCTTCTTTTTTTTAAACTCATTTCAGGCATTGGTTGTTTGGTGAAAAAATACAGCAAACGAGCAATGATATTAACGTAAAGCGAATTCGCGGTTGGTTTCCTCGCCAGTGCGCTGTAGAGTATGCGGAATACGATGATGTAATAGCCGAACCCCAACCATTAGACAATAAAATTAAAAAAGATGCATAATTCTTCACCCAACTATACATAATCAAGAAATTGTATTTATCAACGAGAAATTGTTCTTTTAAATTCCCTCCGTAGGAATTTCTCTTTCTAGATGGTTTTGTGAGGATAATGCTAAATCTTTTTGATTTAATATTAATTCTTTTATTCGTGTACGTTTCCCTTCCTTAGTAAATAACATTTGTGTTGTTAAAAAACATATATTTTTAAACATCCCAAGAACAGTTCGAAAATAACTGTAAACTTTGTGCAAGTGAGGGATATTTTATTATGTTTCTAAGGGTTATGATTAAAATTCTTGTGCGATCATCTTGTACGCACACTACCGAAAACTAACCGGTTTTACAGTGATGTAAGTTCCAGTCCATATTCATCTTAAATGCATGTAAAATCTCTCCAACTGTTGTTACAAACAACACCCAATCGATCTAATTTCATATTAGTAAAGTCTAGTCATCCTTTATGGTAAAATAGTACAAATAATAAACCCCTTTTTCACACGTCGTTGACCTACGGACCAGAACAAGGGATCTTTAATGGGCAGCATAAAAATGTTTTTGTATGTGTGCCCATGCTTCTTTCGATTGCGTGAAAGTGCCACGATACGTTTGATCAATCAGTAAAGTAAACCTTTCTCTCTTTTGCTGACGATCTCCGCGTATCATCGCGGTTGTTTGCTTTCAGTTATACCATCGTCAAACGCATTCAGCATTTTTTATGAAGTGCCTTCCGATTCGCATATAAATGCCATGTTCGTTGGCTAGCGATGCGAGAAGAAGGTGTCAAGATCTTGGTGAGTTCGGTCGTGTGTTTAATTCGCGATTTTGTCTTCCCCTTATCTGATCGGTCAAAGTGATTTTGCCTGCGGTCTGTGTTTATTATTTTAAAGAAATTCAATTTGCGGCTGGAAGTGAGAAGTTAATCGAATCCAATCGTTCAGGGTCTTACATTTCAAGGATATTAATTTCACTGTTTCGCGATGCAATGTTTGGCTCTCGGCAGCCGTTGCTAACCTTAACCTACCTGGTTTCACTGGTTGGAGGTTTTAACCCAGATTGGGCATGTTATTAAGTCATGCGTTAAACGTGATGTTTTGGCATCGAATCTGTGTGGAATTAGTTTTACTTATAGTATTTCAATCCCATATTTGCGGACATCTTCATTATGTCAAACACGTTACAACAATTTAAATGGTTTACATGTCTTATGATGTAATTTTATATGTTTATCAAAGTGATACATTTTTTTTGGTAGTTTTTACATTTCTATTGTATTATCTGTGGATGTGTGTAGCTTTAGAAACTAATTTACAACGTTGGGTTTCGTTTAAGATACGTTTTAATATTTGCAATGGCCATGGAGCGAAGTGTAATGCTGCTGGCGGTGCTTATGGCCGCTATAGCAGCAAGTTCGGGTGACTCCAGAAATGCTAACGTTAGCTATCGACTACCCAAATCAGTCAAGCCCGAAAATTACAATCTACGTGTCTTCACACATCTCGGCGATGATCGAGGATTTATGTTTCATGGACTAGTTGCTATTCGGGTAAGCTTCAGTGAATAGAATCTAAGAATGTGTGCCTATTACAACTCTATTATATTTTACAGTTTTTGTGCCTGGAAGATACGGACAGTGTTGTTTTACATTCCAAAAATTTAACACTCCACGAGCAGCAAATTTTGTTCCGTGGTCTTAATTCGGATAGTTCACAAAATAGTTCGCGTCCAATAAATATCAAAAATCTTGAGTACATAACAGAACATGACTATGTCGTGTTTCATGTAAGCACACCGTTGAAGAAAGGTGAACGATATGAGATATCCATACCGTTTGAGAGTAATCTCAGCACCGGATTGATTGGATACTACCGAAGCAGTTACATTGACAAAAACACCAAACAAAAGACATGGCTTGCTGTTACCCAGTTCGAACCAACCTACGCCCGCCAAGCATTCCCATGCTTTGATGAACCGGAAATGAAGGCAACGTTCGATATATCCTTAGCGCATCACGAACGATACGTTGCGTTAAGCAACATGCCAGTGAACCGCAGTATGCCGATCGATAATATGCCGGGATGGGTTTTGGATGAGTTTAATACAACTGTGCCGATGTCTACGTATTTGGTGGCATACACTGTGAATGATTTCGAGTATCGTGAGGCGAAGACAACAGAACCGGGCGATGTAGTCTTCAAAATTTGGGCACGTCGAGATGCGATCGATCAGGTAGATTATGCACGTGACATAGGGCCGAGAGTTACACGTTTCTACGAAGATTACTTTCAACAAAAATTCCCCCTGCCCAAGATCGATATGATTGCTATTCCTGACTTCGCATCGGGTGCTATGGAAAACTGGGGTCTGATCACTTACCGAGAGACGGCACTGCTGTATCATCCAAATATCTCCACCGCCAGCAATAAACATCGCGTTGCCTCGGTTATTGCTCACGAACTGGCGCATCAGTGGTTTGGCAATTTAGTCACGATGCGTTGGTGGACGGATTTATGGTTAAACGAAGGCTTCGCTACGTACGTCGCTAGTTTGGGCGTGGACTATCTGCATCCCGAGTGGTTTTCGCTTGAGGAGGAATCCATATCAAACACGTTGGATATATTCAAATTTGATGCCCTGCTGTCAAGCCATCCAATATCCGTAGAAATTGGCCATCCGAATCAGATATCGCAAATATTCGATGCCATCTCGTACGAGAAAGGTTCGATTGTGATACGAATGATGCATCTGTTCCTGAGCGAAGAAACGTTCCGTGATGGAGTTAGCCGTTACTTACAACGACACGCTTATGGTAACGCAGAGCAGGACAACTTGTGGGCGGCATTAACAGAGGAGGCACACGCAAATGGTGTACTGCCGGATTTTATTGATGTGAAGAAAGTGATGGATTCGTGGACTCTCCAAACAGGTTATCCCATTATCACCGTAACACGCAACTATGAAGCAAATTCAGCCGAAGTAACACAAACGCGCTTTGTCTCGTCACAAGTTCCCAAGGATCAAAATGTTACCGATCGTTGTTGGTGGATACCTTTAACGTATACTACAGCCAAGGAGCTAGATTTCAATGATACACTCCCGAAAGGTTGGATGGAGTGTAGTGGCGAGAAGAAAAATGAAAAACCTCTCAAAGTCTTGGAAGATATGCCAGATCCTGAACACTGGGTGATATTTAACGTACAGCTAGCTGGATTGTATAAGGTGAAATACGATAAGGCTAATTATCGTTTGATTGTCTCACAGCTGAATGGGCCGAAATATCACGATATAGGTCTGTTGAACCGAGCACAGCTGATTGACGATGCGATGGACCTGGCATGGACCGGTCAACAAAATTACGGCATCGCTTTTGCCATGATGAACTACCTTCGGCAGGAAACGGAGTACATACCATGGAAATCCGCATTGACAAATCTCAACAGCTTGAACAGAATACTTAAACGTACTCCGCTGTATGACATATTCAAAAGCTACGTCCAGTACATACTAGAGCCAATATACGAACAATTAGATGTGTTTAACATGACTAAAAAGTCAACAGATCGGCTCGACGGAATCAAACAATTAACTTTAATTGCTTCCTGGGCATGTCGGTTCGAGGTAGGCGACTGTGTTAATCGGTCGGTTGAACTTTTCGCTCGCTGGATGAACGAGTCTAATCCTGAAGTCAACAATCCAGTCCCCATCGATCTAAGACCGGTGGTTTACTGTAACGCTATACGCTTAGGCAACGATTCGCAGTGGAATTTCCTCTGGCATCGCTATTTACAAAGTAATGTCGGTGCGGAAAAGATCATGATCATCGGTTCGCTTGCCTGCACGCGCCAATTAGCGCTGGTGGAACGTTTCCTGCAATGGTCTCTCAACAGCACGTCCGGTGTACGCAAACAGGACGCAACGATATTATTCAGCAGCGTTTCGAGAAACGATGTAGGTTTCGATGCGGCGAAAAGCTTTTTCCTCAATCGTGCGGATGAAATTTACGATTTGTAAGTAACTTAACATCCTTCTATGTACTATTTCCTCTAACACCTGCTCTGCCGTTTACAGCTTGAGCCCGGATACTTCGCGACTGTCACGCTACATTAAACCACTAGCGGAACAAATGTTTTCAGCGGAGGAAGTGCAGGAACTGAATGATTTGATACAGAAAAAGACAACGATTTTCGAAAAAGCCAATCAAGGTGTTAAGCAAGCACTCGAAACGGCACAAACAAACAATAGGTGGACGCAGATCAATTTCAGCAAGATGGAACGTTTACTGCCGCTGTTAGCTACTCGATCCGCCTTAAATACGTTGATGGATTTAATGGATAATTATTAAATTGAATGAGGCGTAAAATTCGCGTTTATATCCGTAACCATCAATGTATCTCAGTACTTAAACGGCTACAGATGTATCGTAACACAGAATGGATGCGATAGTCACACTATCAGCATATGGATGATAAGAGAATGCTGATCGATTACATTTTTTTTTCAAACTTATCTATGTTTAAAGAATAAATCACAATCACAGTGGAGGTTAACTGCTATTTGTAGATCAGCCCGCCATTTATGCACGATAAAAAACGTGAAAAGTTTAGTGTAGTTATAGGAAAAAAAATAAAAAAAATCTAAAAAAGTTATCGTATTCCAACTGTGTTTCAATTTCTTTTAAATGATGCAGTAAATTTAATTTATTAAACAAAGAACAAACACATAAAACAAATACGTCTTGAATACTTTACATGCCGATTTCATTTATAGGAAATTCTACCATAAAAAAGATACGTTACTTAATCATTTTAAATGTATTGGTTATATTATTATAGCAGTAACAAACATGATACAACAATCAAACATGATTTTATTAGTCTTTAAATATATAGAACATTGCTCAGTTGTTTGTTTTGTTTTCTTCTTTTAATTCATTTCATATATCAGATATCATGTTTTCCATCTCTTTTGAAGCTAATATCTAACATTGTTTGTCAATAAGCCGTAGGGATGATTTAGAATCAGTTTGCAATTTTCACAATTATTATCAGTAACGTAATTATTAATTTTTGCTTTGAAAGGAATAGACTACGTCATTAAACTGTACAAGAAATATGTAAAGGTGTGTATACCTTCAGCTACTAACTTAAACGGAGATTGTGGCAGACTTTGTTGTTGGCGGTACGTGTTTCGTAAGTGCTGTATGAATTTTATGCTCATATTGCTGCTGCTGATGCTGGGTAGGAGATATTGTCTGCTCCTTTGATTGATTATGTTGATTTTGCGCTACATCGTAACGGGCATAAAATAACAAATATGGCGTTGTCACGTGACGACGATTTGGTGAAAGCACCTCCTCAAACTCAAGTTGAGTCATAATTTTTATTTTATCATCGTCACACATATACCACGTTAGCTGTTGATTTGCAATTGAATCGTGCATGACGTTGCCATAGTTTAAATCTTTACCTTCCTCACTATGTACCGGGTTTGCAAATAATGATGAATGACATTCCACTATAGTTGAACGGTCCTCACCGTTGGAAGCGTCTAACTTATGAGAGTTGTGGGTACAATTGTTGTTGCACATTGTCCCAGTTGAAATAGGCGCCGAGTTGTGGATGCTATTGTTTCGTGCGTTTTCACTACTCAAACCATCGTCCATGAAATATCTGCCATTGTTGGACGCCGCATGAAGTATATCGTTCGCATGCATTGCTTTCGTATGTACAGCACAGCAACCAACGCTCTGACAAGACAAACCGGACGTTTCACTTCCACTTATTAGCAAATCTCCAGAACTTTGAGCATGATTAATATTTGCATCGATGTTATGAATGTTGTAGAAATTGTCAATGTACCCAGTTCTGGCAGACTTTTCGAGACAGGTATCTGTGTTTGTGTTCAGCTGCAAACTTTCCATCCCATTAATTGGAGAGAAACGGTTAATTACATTATTTTTCAACTTTTTGCTAATATCGCCTGCGCTTGGTGTTTTCTTGCTGCCGAACAGCTTCTTTAATTGACCGGAAGCGCTTTTCTCTGCGCCACTTTGACCTTTGCCCGAGATTCCCGCGTTATTGATGCCATCCAAAGCATTCTGTGCCGTCTGCGCTTCGAACGATGCTGCGGCTAGTAAAGCTCTTCTCTGACGATCTTTAACACAATTTACATAGTGCAACGGAATTTGCAGTGAGCTGGTATATGCGATGTAATGTCCTACCGACATACGTGCACCGACATGCGTGATAACGCTGTATAACCTATAAATGTGACGCTTCTCGTTGTCCGATTTTCCTATACATTCCGCACAAAAGCATTGCAGTATGAAGGGCGTTGGAATATAGCTGTTGATTTTTTCCATATCGCCATTAAATCTTTTCAGCTGCAGCACCAACAACCGGGGCAATATGTCAAATGAAATTGTACGACACGCTTCGGTGTAGCCGGAACACACTTCGCATCTGTACTTGTTATCACCTCTAAAATATTCCTGGGTTATGCAAGCGTCCTGTAAAGAAGTAAAATGGGAGAAGAAAATGTTAACTAAAAATTGTAGCTAGTTCACTATTTGCTACAAGCAATGAAAGCGTAATTGAAAACATCATAACATACCTGATAAAATTGTTGAGGATTCTTAACGGCATCGCTCACTTCATTGGATGTGATCGGAATGGCAATGTCTATCATAGTTTCCTTCTGTTCCGTTACTGTTTCACACGATAGGCAACGCGTCCGGGACACTGTAACGCCTTCAAAATCTTCGCAAAAAAAGTTTAATCCCAGTGTCCGAATGCGCTGCTTCAATCGGTCTTGAGCAACGCTCGATTCCTGGACACCAGCAGCTACAGCAGGCAGATTAATCTTTTGCTTCCCCGCACACGTATGTACACAGCTGCCTCCAGCAGCAGTTTGAACGCTCACGACGGTGCCAGCCGCTGGATCAAACTTTCCCTCTTTAATGCATGATGACTTGGTGTTTTTCAATGATTCCTTGCGCCGACGAAATATATTACGCGCAATGAACTGAGTGTTACTAATTTTCGACTCTGAGCTGGTAGCGGTAGTATTGCTATTATTTATCGTTACATCTGTCGAAGCGGCTTTCTCAAGCGATGGAAATGGGCTACAAAAAAAGGTAAATAGTTTAATTAAAAATTAAAAACACAATTCAATTTATTTTGATGTGTAAAATGCAACTCATTTTGAAGGTTGCTATGGAAAATGCGTTTTCTTACCTTATCTTCAGAATATCCGGATTTTCTATAAGCTTTTTGTTTAGTATCTGACAGGACTCTCTTACACTGTCCAATATGCACATGAGAAACTCGTGCGCGTCCTGTTGTTGATTCCCTTCGAATGTACTGCTAACGTTTTGTACAGCCTGCAGCAAACCACCGGCATGAAATGGTTCAATCACATCGGACGCCTCGTTACGGGCAAGACTATGGAACAGTTCATGCAGCGTTTCGCACACCAGCTGTCTGTTGTTCTTGGTTCCGCTTCCATTAATATAACTAATATCAGAATTTCTTGACCTACTACAATTATCACCAGCACAGGTAGGCTTCGCTGCACTACAGGAATTACAACTATGCGTAGGACTATTTAGAACACTACATTTATCATTATCACCAAAGCTTATTTCACTGAGCGTGCCAGAACCATCGGTTGGAATAGTTGATCTGTTGCTTGCTGATTTTTCATATCCATTAACATTTCTGTCCTGTTGGATTAACTCCTTACTATTCCAACTATGTCCACCGGCACCTTCCGTACCTCCCGCAGCTGCATTATGAAGGAAGGAAGCTTTCGCTTTCGAATTCATCACATTTAGCTCATTTTGAGCGCTCTCATCATGTACCACGTACTTTCGATCTGCAATCGATTTGTGAAGCACTAGCTCCAAAAATTCTACAAGATGATGCAAATTATGGGTAAAGTTTGGTGCAAATCGTAATGTGTACAACACCGAATTCATATAACACGAGTTGCCTATGTTACATAGCGTTGCAAGTGAATTACTCATGGTGTGCGTTACCATACTGTTGAGACTTTTCATAACAGTCCTTAGAGCAGCGTTTGCCACTGAATAATCGCTAAAATTGCTTTTACAATCTTGTTCGACAGGAATCGTTCCATTCACACTTTGTCTTGCTATCTGAAAATAAAAAGAAAAACGTCCGCAAACCCGGATTCATTAGCCAGGGCCTATCACTAACCCTAAAAATTGAAATTAGTAAATTATTTTCATTACGAAGGGTAAATTTTGATTTTAAATTGATACTCTCAGCGTTATGGTTGCGATGGAATGGAAATCGATCGCTAGGTTAATGTGTAAAAAGAATTTTAATTGATCTTTCTTGTTAATGTTGTTAGCTCGTTAAAAGATGCACAAGTAATCTGAAAGCAATTTATGTCTGATTGTTGATTGTCTGGAAAAGGTTTATCATAGCAAATGATGGAATGAAAAAAGGTAACTACAGCAAAATGTATGGCAAGCTATAATTAAGCAGGCAAAAAGAAAACGCGTCAAATAGAACAGAATGTGTTTATGCTCACTAGCAATTGTAAAATACTTACAATTTCAAGCTTTCTGAAGACATACGTGTAAAACACAAATGTTTACAAACAAATGGCAAGCGGATCGCAGATATATAAATGTTATTCCACGTACGGCATAAAATACCGTGTAGCAGAAATTGCCACAAACAGGAATCTGTAAAAAAAAGGGCATTGATTATTGATTCGTTTAATTACGTTGCATATTGTACGCATTAACCTTTATTCAGCTGTTTGGCGATAGAAATTTACTCAAGTAGATAGTTCGTAACTATATCGGAGCTTTATGCTTCAAGGAAACCGATAAATTTTACATTTTCTTTGGCTCAAGCGGTTCTATCTTCCAAGCTCTTTTTGTCACAGCTTTTTACAGCGTCACAAGGGAATTCATATTGACTTTCTTTGATCGACGAATTCGTTTATGCACCAGACAAGTTCACGGCCGGATTACAACCTTCTCGAATTAGTTGCAATTAAACGATTAAAAACCATTTATTGTTATTATTTGTAACTTTCCTTTGCGAGAATTTTGGCATACTTTGCACACCAATCGTTTGACATGTAGGATGCGGTAAGCTGACAGTCCATGTTGTAAAAGCGCATTGGCGAAAAGGAACCGAAGAACAAGTGGAGAAAGAGATAGAGAAAACAAAAAAGGAGCAGGTTTTGATGACGCCATCATAGGTAGCCTTACGTCACTTTTGATTACTTTCGATGCGATACAGTAATCAAATCGTGTAGTGGCGTTTACATCGCACCTCCATATACTGGGGTTTGTATATTTGAAAATGTTTCGGGTTGTATTTTAATTTCCAAACTGTGCAGATATTATTGCTTCAATCATGTAACGTGAAAGAGAACACAATATGTAATGGTTTGAATGTTGTAATACAGGATTAGTTTACTATAGATTAGTCAGCATTGATAGCAACGATGATTTCGAACATTTTATTTTCAATGAAAATTATATGTGACCTTCGAAATATATCATAAATTAATTAAACCTAAAATTAACAATTTCATATCAGCAAAAAGATAAATAATACAAATGAAAATATGGTCGCAAATGTAAAAAACAAATTGTACATATTTTATTTTCATCCGCACGTGCGACAGTTTGTTACTCCATGCTCTATTATCCGTGTTTCAAGGTGTAAAGTGTTGAGGTTTGCTTCGTGCACGCAATATGGGGATGTGGCGAAGGCCAGGCTACAGGAAGTCCCTCAGATGGCCGGATCCTGTTCCTGTTTAAACAAATAAATGTATAATTTTTATTACTTGGTTTACCAATGCCTACCTCTACTCTCCACGTAGTATCATCTTTCGTATTAAGGACATGAACGTTCCCATCATCGGTTCAAATCTCTTCCCACGCATTCCCTTGAATGTTTTTTTCTCCGGCATATTATACAGCTTAAGAATAGAATTTAGCTGCTCAAAGCATCCGTAAAACAACCAACAGTTTAGGGCCAAACTATGAAAATGTTGCAGCAACAAACTGCAGTGGTGTTCGAATATCAAGAAGGAAGTTGTTCTTTTATAAATGTTAAGTTGAAATGGATTTGCATCGAGAATCGATCTGATGATTTTTCGGATCTCCACGGTTTGCTATATAGTATATATCGGGTATTATTTGTAAACGTGTTGAGTTATAAATCAAATTTAAATTTTATTCTAGAATAATACTCTATCATTGTAATTTTTTCATTAAAATTTTCGGCCAAATTCACTCCATTTTTTACCTTTCTGGGGTGGTCTCTGGTTCTTTCATCCAAGAGCCAAAGTTCTGCTATTCCTTTGCGAAGTGAATTTGACGATCTCAAACCGAGCATAACTTGCAAAAGTCTGCTAAAATTGCACAAGGATGCCGGTACTTCCTCTAGAAGAAAATTTCTGCGTGAAATGACCGTTAGCTAGGAAATGTATGTGAAACTCATTGTGCTCATACCTCTCTTATATACATTTCAGTATTGCGTATTGCCACGGATAAACGAGATTTGAACACATTATGTACCAAACGTCGTTCCTTTCGACGGTGGCGACCTCCTTTTCATTTCCGCCACCGACGGACACGTACTTGTGAAACACGCGAATTAACTTAAAGTTGTTTTAAGCGTGTACATTTTGTCCAAATCCTCGGAAAATAACATCAAAATGGCTGGTGTAAGTACAGGGCACCTTTTACGTTTTACAGTGTTGCGCTAACGCCTGCATTTTACGTGTACTAAACGTCTTTCGCATAAGCCGGGTTTTAGGGTTGTGACGATGATGGGGTTTAAGCCTACTGTTGCTTTTTTTTGTTTTCTGTTACAAAAATAGCTGTTTACGCGTAGTTTTAAAGCTCATCGCCTACTATTGATTCATCGCACCCTACGATAATAATCGCTTTGCAAACTTATGCTGTATCTGTTTCACTGGTAATAAGTTTTTTTTCTTATTTAATGTTTGCAGACTCTGTATACATACCCGGAAAATTTTCGTGCTTACAAAGTACTGATTGGGGCTCAATATTCTGGTGTTGCTGTGAAAGTTGCTGCTGATTTCGTGTTTGGGGAAACCAACTGCAGTGAGCAATTTCTGCAGAAGTTCCCGAGCGGAAAGGTGCCAGCATACGAAACGAAGGACGGGAAATACTTAACGGAAAGCAATGCTATTGCTTACTATGTTGCAAACGAACAACTTAGAGGAACGAACGATTTTCATCGTGCAGAGATCCAATCTTTCTTAAGTTTCGCCGATAATGAGTTACTTCCTGCTGTGCAAGGATGGACGTTCCCGATCATTGGAATTGTGCCGTACAATAAGAACAACGTTGAGCGAGCCAAGGAAGAACTGCGCCGTGGATTGACCGTTCTTAACAATCGATTGCTGAAGCAAACGTTTTTAGTTGGCGAGCGTGTTACACTTGCTGATATTGTGGTATTTACCACCCTGCTACACGCTTACGAGTATGTGCTCGATCCTTCCTTCCGTACACCGTTTGGAGCCGTTACCCGGTGGTTCACAACAGTAATGAATCAGCCGCAGGTGCAAGCCGTTGTCAAAACGCCAACACTCTGCGCCAAAGTTGCGCAGGCAGACCCAAAGAAGTATGCCGAGTTTCAAGCGAAAGTAAGTGGAAGCAGCGCTACAGTGGAAAAGAAGAAGGAGAAAAAAGAGAAGAAACCGGCACCAGAAAAAGCGGAATCTGCTACCGTTGAAGAACCGGATGCGGCCGACGAATTGATTGCAGCGGAACCTAAACAGAATGATCCGTTCGAAACGCTGCCGAAAGGCACTTTTAATTTCGATGATTTTAAGCGTTTTTACTCGAACGAGGAGGAGGCAAAATCAATTCCTTACTTCTGGACCAAATTTGATCCAGCCAACTATTCGATTTGGTACGGTGAATACAAATATCCGGAAGAGCTAACGAAGGTATTCATGAGCTGCAATCTGATCACGGGAATGTTTCAGCGTTTAGATAAAATGCGCAAGCAAAGCTTTGCGTCAGTTTGTCTGTTTGGCGAAGACAACAACAGTACAATTTCGGGCGTGTGGGTATGGCGCGGCCAAGATTTGGCTTTCAAGCTTTCACCCGATTGGCAAGTCGACTATGAAGTTTACGACTGGAAAAAGCTGGACGCTTCGTCCGAAGAAACAAAGAAACTGGTGGAACAATACTTCTCCTGGAGCGGCACCGACAAGAATGGCCGCAAATTTAATCAGGGAAAAATATTCAAATAATGTATCGTCCTAATGCGTCATTTGCAGACTTTTGTTCTGTTTCAGCCGTCGGATTTATTCATTTACCAGCAATCAATGTGGAAAATAATTCAGCAACTATCAATCTGTTAAGTTCTGTAGGAAGAGTAATGACTGTCGTGGTTTGTTTTTTTATGATTCGTCCCGGTTTTCGTCACTGTTAAGTATTCTCTCCTACCTAGCTTCAGTAGTTACGCTGCCATCAATCAATAAAGCATTCAGAAAGTGTTTCTTCCCAACAACGAGCTGAAAACAAATCTGGCCTGCGTTTGTAACTGCGAAATAAGATCGAACATTTGTTAATTTAAAAAAAAAAAACATTTCCCATGCCTAACGAATTACACCACTCACATGTTTTAACATATGGCTTCGTTTTCAATCTTATTGAATCAAAATAAAGTGATCACGATACAGATGGAACAATAAACTTATTTCTTAATATAAATGCAAGAAATCTCCATTGTTTTTCGTTGCACATGCAACCGTTATTGATCTCTAGGTTTGTCTTAACTAAATGCAAAGGGTTGCTGTATGTGGCTTGAACTAACCATACAGGGTTCTCAATATGTAATGAAGAAATCCTTTTATATTCAAATTAATTTAACTACAAATCGTTTACGACTCATAGCTTCAAATGGATCAGTTTGTTTTGGTTTGCCAACAAGAAAAACGTGCGAAAATTCCAAAACGCTTTCAATGTTCCAATATCAAATCGAATCAGCAATAAAATTAAAGCGAAAAATATACTTTCAAATTACAACTTATTTTAATGTGAACTCCTATACATTGGCACAATAAATTAGTTATGTCAACCGTTTAAATAATAGCCTGTGTTTAAAATACAAATTACAAACGTAACTAAATAATGTGGCGAAATAACCAAAGCATGTTTATACTTCCATTAGCATTTCAAGTGTGTATAATAATCAGCCGGATAATCACATTACCCGGGATTACTAGCACACAAGGCCCAAGAGCGGTGCTATCCGAAAATCAGAGTTCTTTTATTCTAAGGGACTGCACAAATACTGATGAAATCATTATATAATTCTTTTTCATTTGGCTTTAATAAGGTAGTGTGTGTTGAATGATTAATATTCACATATTTCCAAAAATGATCGTATAGCTCGTCGGCTGCAGTGCAGTTGAACAGTCCGCTGAAATACGTTCCTTTATTCACATTAAGATTACTTTCAAGTGGTTATATGATTTCAGATTCTATACGTGAAATAATATCCGTAGCCGGGCAATTGTGAGTATTGTTATGGTTGATATTTTGGTTTCTATTTAGCTTCATTCTTTGACAGGAAACAAAGATGTCCCTCATGTGTTATGCTGAAGATGCAATTGCCCAAAACTGGTGTAATAATATCATAAGTCTTTGGAATAGCCAGTGAAGGCTTAACATTCATTAATCTTATACAGAATTTACATGATCATTACATTTCTCAAGAAATAACCCTCATAGATGTATCATGTTTTGGGCGAACGCATTACATCGCTCTCTTTCTCTCTCTCTTCTTGGCTTAATGATCTCTAAGATCATGCCGGCCATTTCTGGCTTATTGGACTTATTTTTAACACATAGCTAGATAGTCAGTCCTTACTACGAGAGGGGACGGACGGGATTTGATCCTCAATCCTGTCGTTTAGAACCGGCGCCATTTATCAAATACACCACCGAGCCACCCTCGTTATATTGCATTTTTTCATGAAAATCTTTAAATTCTCTATGTTTTTCCACTATATTTTACCCATATTAAATGAAATTAATTTATTTTACAGAAATTGCATCAAAAAGAAATCATGAGCTGGAAAATACTTCCCTATTGTTATACTATATCATTGTTAAAGGGGTTTAACAATACCGCCAGTAAACATAGCAACACTCTTCTTGCAAGTAGCTGTCTGACTATCGTAGCATTTAGGTTACTGCATTATTGGAGAACACGATCGAAAATTGTTGTCCCCAATTTAGACACCAAAGAAGTAATCATCATTACAGGATGTGATTCGGGTTTAGGGTAAGAAACTTGGGTATCTTCAGTCTCGTCTAATGAAGCTATAGCTTGGCTAATTATTCATTTTTGTACTCGGTTTCGATCACAGCTACAATATGGCACGCATTTGTCTGCAGGCCGGCATGACAGTGATGGCGACGTGCGTTAGTCAAGATTCGGAAGGGTACAAATATTTGAAATCTCAAGAAACAGGACAAGCGATCATCTTCATCATGGATCTCAACGACCAGCAGAGCATTGAAGATACACATCGACAAATACGGAAGTGGTTTACAGCAACCAGAGAAAATGGCTCTGTCCGTAAGTATTACGACAGTATTTTAAATTTTCAGAATTAATATTGTTCATAACTTTTTGGGTTTTAATTTTGCAGATTTATACGCACTTGTTAATAACGCTGGGGTTATGTGTTTCGGTGAAGCAGAATGGCTGACAACTAATTTAGCCAAACTGCAACTTAACGTTAACGCAATCGGTACTATGTTATTTACCATTCCACTGCTTGATATGGTGAGAGAGGACCGATCTCGATTGGTTATTGTTACTAGCCACTGTGGACGACAAGCATTGCCGGGATTGAGTGTTTACTCTGCTACCAAGGCAGCGCTCCGTGCGTGGACTGATGCCGTACGCATGGAGCTTTTGTGTCATAGCGTTCCCGTCATAGAATTTATGCCCGGGTCATTTGTATTCCATTCCAATATCTGTTCTCGACAGGCACAATACTTTGATGAAATGTGGTCGAACCTTAATTCAGCACAACGCACGCTATATGAAGATTACTTCCGCCGTTATCGGGAATATCTTGAGCCTCTGTGTCAAAGACGCCAGGTGGAAAACTTTAAAGAGAACGATCCATTAACCGTTTGCATTCGTCGCGTACTATTTGATGAAAGACCTAAATCGTATTACGTATGTGAACCGTGGCGTTATTTTTTCTATTATAATGCTTTTCGTTTGCTTCCCAAAATCATTACGGATAGACTTGTACGAAGATTTTTAGCGATGCCAGTATTTTGAAGAAAAAAAAATATGCTTCTAATAAAATAATTGTTAATCTATCAAAAGTAAACCAAGTATGAACACTTCTTTTGCTCAAATACATGTGTAAAAACTAATACCATTATAAATATATTTTACAACCTGGAGTATATAGTTCCGTTACTAACGCTCCTATCACAACAAATATTGCATTACAACTCGCACTTGGAAGATTATAGGAACATATCGAGATAACTCGTCTCTGAACAACACCATATAGGACCTTTGCAAAAGACTTCAAGAAATACATAGATAACATAGTAGCTGTAGTTGTAACGCACTCTCGAATAACCCGGTGTTGATTACTCTTATCATCTTTACCCATGCACCAGCACAGAGAAATTCCGTCTATTCAACTGTTCAAGAGGCCAGCAATACACAATTAAGCGAAAGTATTTCGAACTGATAACAAATAATAGATAATGTCACATGGTGAGAGAATCACCAGTTACCAGTTGCCAACAGGACCTCCTACTGACTGGAAGCTTATTTCGGACAGAGTAAGTTTCATATTGCTGTTTCTTCGTTAATTCCTGTCCTCATATTAAAAGTTAAACTTAGCTATTCGATTTATTCCGTTTTTAGAATGTTAACAGCATTGTTGCAGAGAGCGCCCAAATTAACAAACGTATTTTATCAAGTAACTGGTGCTAGATTCGCTAGTAGCATGGCAACCTATTTGGTAGAAGAAGAAAAGTACAGTTTTCTGAAAGATCTCGGACTGCAACGTGTAAATAGCGGTGTGTATGATGGCGAATGGCTTGCCGGTAACGCAAGTACAGTGAAGTCCATCGATCCGGGCAGTGGTCGTGTGATCGCGGAAGTGACAACGGGCTCAGAGAAGGATTTGGAGCGATGCCTTAGCGCTGGTGTAGCGGCATTTGAGGAATGGAAAAAATTACCCGCTCCCTTCCGGGGTGAAATCGTTCGTCAGATCGGTGATGAGTTGCGCAAATTTAGAGATCCACTTGGAAAATTAGTTGCACTTGAGATGGGCAAAATATTGCCAGAAGGTGTTGGGGAGGTCCAGGAGTTTGTGGATATATGCGACTATGCCGTCGGATTGTCACGTATGTTTGGTGGGTTTGTATTTCCTTCCGAACGGCCACAACACACTATTATCGAAAAATGGAACCCACTTGGATTGGTGGGTGTGATATCGGCATTCAATTTCCCGTGCGCCGTTTTTGGATGGAATACGGCAATTGCACTTACGATCGGTAATACGGTACTGTGGAAAGGTGCACCAAGTACGTCGTTGGTGAGCGTGGCAACTACTAAAATTGTGGCAGATGTTATTAAGCGCAACAATCTGCCACCGATTGTAACACTTTGTCAAGGAGGTGATGAGATAGGCAAGCAGATGGTTAAGGATGAAAGAGTGAAATTAATGTCCTTCACCGGAAGTACTGCCGTTGGTCGTACGGTCGGTGTTGAAATGCAGCGACGTTTCGGGCGGTGCCTATTAGAACTTGGGGGTAACAATGCACTTATCATCAATGAAGATGCTCCACAAGAAATGGCACTCGATGCAGCATTTTTCGGTTGCATTGGAACAGCTGGACAGCGCTGCACAACGACCAGGCGATTGATTATTCATGAGAAACTGTACGACAATTTTGTTCAGAAGTTAGTGAAACGCTACAATAATCTAATGCAGCGTGTTGGACATCCGCTGGAGCAGTCTACGCTGTACGGACCGGTCCATAACCAGCAAGCGGTAGATAATTACATGCAAACGGTCCAGGAAGCAGTTTCCTTGGGTGGTAAAGTAGAATGCGGTGGTAAAGTTATTCAGCGACCTGGGTTCTATGTAGAACCGACTATTATTTCCAATCTGCCCCATGATGCTCCTGTGGTAAAGCGAGAAACTTTCGCACCGATTGTGTACGTTTTTAAGACAAAGAATTTAAAAGAAGCAATCAGCTGGAATAACGAAGTGGATCAAGGGCTTTCTTCATCATTATTCACCAATAACATTCAGTCAGCGTTCCAGGTAAGCGGTTGAAAATATTTTTTCAAAAAACGATTAGTTAATTGGAAAAAACTTAACAAACTTTTTTTTCGCTGTAATTCCCAACAGTGGATAGGCGAGAATGGTTCTGACTGTGGCATAGTGAACATTAACACTTCACCGTCTGGTGCAGAAATCGGAGGTGCCTTTGGTGGTGAGAAACACACAGGAGGTGGACGCGAATCTGGTTCCGATTCATGGAAACAATATGCCCGCCGTTCAACAATTACTGTCAATCATTCCACCGAATTACCACTGGCGCAAGGAATTGTTTTTGAATAGACGCTTGAAGGTCAATGCCAATATGAGAAAAATAAATACATGTTCTTTATAAATCGAAACTAAATATTAGCAAAATAATTATCACAACATGTAGTAAATCGTTTCATTTGGAGCGATTTTTTTTAATAGTAGTCCAAAGTATATTTTAACTATTAATTCATTGTATGTACAGGTAACCTTACATAGCGCATGTACGAAGTAAACCTTTGCTGTCGGTGAATGAATTAATTTCAGCTTGCTATTCTCTCGCAATTATGACACAGCTCTATTCGATGCGGAGCAGGTATCTCTGCTATTATTCAAATGTTTGAAATGTTCCTTCTCAACAATCAATTAAACAAAATTAAACCAAATAAGGAAGGAGTTCATGCAAATTCTGTGTTTTTTTGTTTAATTATGTTGTTATGATGTTTCTATTTTTGAACGTTTGCAAGTGGTAGATAGTTTAGATGCATTTATAAACGGGCGTTATAAGTTTTCTATTTTGTTTCCGTCTTTGCAAGTTGCGTAGCATCGTTAGGTGCTTTCGTAACGGGGGAAGCATCGTATCCCTCATCGTCCTCATTGTCCTCTTTGCTGTTTTCGTGCAGCAGCACGTATTCGCGAGAGCTGAATCCAAACTTAAGAACATCTTTCTCGCGTAACTCAAGGTAGCGCTTTGGTTCAATTTTCTTGTTATTCACGAACGTCCCGTTTGACGATTCCAAATCGATGATGTACGGTCGAACGCACTGGCTTTTCGTACCATCAACACGTTCGTACGGCACCAGGCGGTATTGTAAAACCGCATGCTGCTTCGAACAGGACGGATGATCGACGGGCAAATCACAAACCTTTCTATCACGTCCTATTAAATAGCAACTTTGACGATGTATGTAGAGCGTAGGTAACGCTTGGTCGCCTTTAAACGGATACAATCGCCAACGGCGCTTGGGTTTTCGGGCACCCGACGGTTCCGTATAGGCGATGACAACCCCATTTACCTTGTTCGCTTCTTCGGTTAATTTGCCGGATAAACCGAAATTAGGTTTTTCCTTTTCTACTGGGCTAGCCGATTTATCATCTTCGACCGCAGCCTCACTTTCCACTTTACCATTATTGCTGGCTTTAAATGGTTTTGCTCTATTATCTGCACGTCTACCCCATGCGTGTTGTTGATCCTCATCGCGAGGGCTGTTTTTCTCGGATTTTATCTGAATCTTACTCGTAGTTTGATGCTCTACGTTGTTTTGCTTTTGTGCCGACGATGCATCCCTTCTTGATGGTTGATTGTGAGGACTGTCGTTTCCTTTTCTGTATTTCCGGCTGCTTGTAGAATACTTATCTGTTGTTGATTGGTTGTATCGTTCACCCTGTACATCCCGATTGGTTCGATTGATTTGATGCGCTGCGTCGCCACTGCTGGACTTTTTTTCAGCATCCCGTGAACCACTTGCTTGATGGTCGGTACGATGACTATTATCTCGTTCATACTGCTGATTAGACCCGTGCTTATTGTATGTCCGTGAATTATGGGTTTCATATCTGTGGCCTGAAAATTATCAACATGTGGTAGAGAATTTAAACATTGAAGCTAACAATAATGCGTAAGTAAACTTCAAATTGTATGGGCTCGTCAAGAAAACATACACCGATAACATTGTTATTGTATAAAAACAAAAATTATTATTCAAACTATCTCTATTGAGATGCAAATCACTTCACATTCATGAATCATACCAAAAGCATTGTCTGAAACGTATCTTACCTTGATGAGCTGTATGGCCATGTTCTCTATCTCTATTATCGAAGTTATGAGTGTTCCCACCACTCTTCGACGTGCGTGTTGATTTGTGCTGTTCGTGAGATAAGCTGTGCCGGCTTAAACGCTCCTTATCAACATAACCATCGTTGTTTGTTGCTCTGGAATCTGTACGATATCTGCAAATTTAATAACAAAACCAAAATATAAACAGAATATAATAAAGTTCATGCTTGTCTAACGAGTGACAATAATTTACATACATTCTGGTTGCTTTGTTATCTAAAGTTTGACGCGAATGTTCACCTTCACCGGAACTATCCCATCGCGATGATATTTGTTTAAGTAAATCAACTTCCTTTGCATTGGGTTTACCAACTTTATCAGACTTGCTGCCCGCTGGTGAAACTGAATCTCTTGCAGTCCTTTTCATTAGTGCTGGCTCAATCAAATCATCGCTTTCGAGGGCAGCACAAGTATCACTTTTACTATGGCGCTCCCCACCATCGTCCGAATAGCGTTCTTTTTTCAGTTTTTTGGATTTTTTATGTTTCTTGTGTTTCTTATGCTTCTTGCGCTTTTCTGAGTACTTGGCACGACTGCGGTCCTGTCGGTCATCGCTACTATCGTCGTCACTTTCGGAACTTACCAAAGAACTTAACTTGGTACTCATGGTACAATGTTCCAAACTTCGGTTTTCTTCCTCTAAACGAATCCCTTCAGCTTTGATGCTGTTATCGTCGCCACGATACACAAAACAATCTCTACTCGTTGTTCACTCCGTAATGTAAGTAATGTTGCTGAAATTGAAATGAAAGCAAGGGTAAACAGGAAATCAGAATGTTTTCAAAGATGGTGACGCAAGAAATTGTAACATTGCTAATTTGCCTTTAGCTCTTGAATGTTAGCTGCATCATTTATGGTGCGATTCGTTTGATTTGAAGCAACAGCAGTAGCATTTGCGGGTATAATACTTACATTTATTGTTTCTTGTATTACGCACACGGTGTATTCTCTAAAGTTTGCCGTGCTAGATGCTTCACAGCACAAAACATTAGGGAATTTCACTTGAAGTTACGATTTTTGTTTTGATTTACCTTCAGCAGTGAACAAAACGTAGAGCGTTTCAATCGGGGCTATTGCAAGGAATCAGGCGGTTGAATACAAGCATGGTGACGTTTAGCTCTTTGACAGATCGATTCCGATGCTAGAGCTTCAAATCCAATACGTAAACAAATAAAATCTCTATTAGCATGGAAAATAAAAACTATTAAGTTCTACTTTTTAGTATGATACGGGTGGGAAATACGAAAATATTGTAGATTGTAGATTTGTCATGAATGAGATCATTAAAAAGCGATATGTTTAATAAGCCTATTCATGTGCAGTTGACTGTGTTTTCATTCGGTCGATCGAACTAGCCATTTATTAATTTCAAAACCAAACAGACATTTAACTACAAAGTGTTGAGAAAGTAGATAGTATTATGAAGGCACGGCGATTGGAATCGTTAGCATTTTATAGAATAAATTCACTCTTGCAGTGACACAGCGCAGGTTGTAAAGTTCACAATTGCAGATAGGCCCATCTTGTAGCGCATCGCGAACAAGTTTCGCATTGGACGTTTTTTGCTAACATAATGAACTACGTATAATGGACTTATTTTACTAACATTCCATGAAGCATGAAAAATAAGGTTTCAATTACATAAAGCAATCTAAGCATATGCCGGATTGATATAAATTAGAAATAGACCTTCTTCTCAGCTCTTCTAGAAACAGAGTGACAAGTATAGCTGCGTGGAACTGTTGAACTTTCAAGTTGACAGCCCTTAAGAAAGAAAAATATAAAAAAATATATATACATATATATTTATATATATATAGAAGAGAGAAATTGCTAATAGTGCTTTGTGACCCTTTTCATATCTTCAACGCAACCAACAAATGTGAGGAATACCGTGTTCAAGTGATTTAAGGTGTGAATTCATTAGCATTTGTATAGCAAAACATGAAATAATTATTAATAGGGCTATGTGTAATATAACAAACTGTAAAATATCCCAACCATTGCTAGAAATGTCCGACTAAGGGAAAAACTACCCTGCATGATGTGTATTAGTAAAAAACGCAAGAAAATGTTTTCTTGTCTTCCTGGCAAATGTGGGATGGAAATTAATAGAAGGGCATTGAATGGATATTTCGTAGCAGTTTTCCCCGTAGTGCAAACAATAGTTCAATGTGTGTTAGAAAGGGATTCTTGGATCTGTGTGCTACATATATATTGCTGATACACATACACCCGCAAGTACATGCACGCACGCAACCGTACACCAATGCACATACGTGCACACATATACGCGCGGGTAAACTGGGAAAAAAAATTAGCAAAACAAGCAAAAGTTTTGGCTCATTTGCACGAATAACCAGTGGAGTTATTTTATTGGCTTTTTGCATTTATAAATCGTCGATATCGTATTAGCAAAACCAACCAATTGTTTCTGTTGGCTTTGAAGCTTTTGGTACGATAATTAAAAATTGTATACACATTAAATTATTGAATTATCAGGCAAGAATAAGTTACAGGTGAATTGTTAGCTTAACTCAAATCTTTCAATTAAGTTTACTAAATATTATGCCAAGACATGATAGTTGAAGAATTTTTTATTTAGCTAGCATTGAGATGTTTTTATCTGGTCATGTTTAGCGAGATTGTTTAGAAAAAGTTTTTGTACTTTTAAATGTTCCTGTATGAATGAAAGTGCATAATGATTGATTTATCAATTTCTACTTCTCATTTCAGATATACTAGTTTAAATTGTATATATTTATCAACACTTTTTATTGAATTATTACGTCTCTTATCAACTACAAGGATACGTGTCTAAAACGGTATAACTGATCTGCAAAACACCATGAATGAGAAGAAGAATAAACTAAAGAATAGTGCTTGTAAAGTAAGCGACGACCCGTTAAATTGTCATTTACCAAAAATCGACACGTCTGAAACGTATTTGCTGAAAATTAAAACATGGAGTCCGGGCAAAAGGTCGCAGTGCTTTGTCACACTTTACCGTCATACTAAAAGCAATATTTCTACGATTCAACGCAATTCCAATTCGCTTCGAACTCGCTTATCTTGCTCACATAACTCGCTGACAGATTCCATAAAAAATAAAGCAGACGATTCTGTATTCATAACGCAAGCGATGTCTCACGATGCACTAGACGACAACAAAATTTTAGATTTTTACAACGTTCCTATTGATTCCGACATCTATACAACGCCAATTGACTTAATAAGGAACACGTATAATGCTGAAACGTCTTTTTATCGAAATCGGACCGGTAAGTTTTTTTTTGTTCCTCTCACATACATTTGATTGTATGCTACACAACCAATGCTATTAGCCATGTTTCGTATAATTTTTTTTTAGATCAATTTTGTGATTTCTTACTTTATGTTGAGGTGATTGTTTCGATAAAGCAGAAAAACCACAAAAAGAAAACAGAATGTCCATATGGCATGTATGATTTATGAATCATTTGTTTGTGATTGCCACAGGTGTATTGTTAGAAAGCATATGTCGTTTTTTTTTTTTATTTGAATGCATATTGTATAATTTGAAGACGAAAAAAAACAACAAATGTGTATTTTTATAATATTTTCGAGTGGAACGAAAATTGCATACACTAATGTATATTGATATTTTTTCAGAAGCATCACAGAGAAACAGTTGGAATAATTTGTTAAACTACAGTGAACAAATAAACTCTATTCATGAGCGTAAAAACAATAAACCCCACATTATATTCGACAGAAAATCATCTAAAGTCGTTGATAAACATACCAGTGATAAGGCGGACAGTAAACGCAATTCCATTTCGCACGAGATACGTTCTCAGTGCAAAAAGTCAAACTTTTCAGTAAACCTTAAACAAAAGTTTTGTAACATTTTTCGAGTGAGCCGACAGCAACATCACAAACCGTTTTTGAGCAATAAGCGATCGATAGTTTCCAGTAGGACTAAGGATAATGTCGTGTGCATTAAGGATAAAAATGAAAGCACAATCGGCAAAAAAATAAACACTCCTCGGAAGCTGCCACCACTTCCTGCCAATGGTACGTATTTTAAGTGCAGTATGAAGGATCTTGGCATTGACTTTGTTTCTTTTTTATTATTTTCTTATCGTTTAAATATTTGCAGAATCTGATTTAAGGTACCTAATGGGCGATACTAGCGACCAAAATAGGAAATCAGGTGAAAGAAAGTCGTCGATGGACTTTACTGCAAGTATAGAAAAGGTCCAAGAGGTATAGTAGAACACGATAACACTTTTTCGGAAAAAGTTCTGAAAAAGAAAAGTGCAAACTAATTGATTTATGTTTTTCCTACTTTTCACGTTTTTAGTTCGGTTGGTACTGGGGTCCAATAACTTCTGAAGGTGCTGAAAAAATACTTTCAAACGAACCGGATGGTAGTTTTTTAGTTAGAGATAGCTCTGATGATCATTACATATTTTCTCTAACATTCAAATTAAACGGCACTGTACGCCATGTTCGAATAGATCAAGATCAAGGTAAGCTGTTGCTTATTTTAATAGTAAACTGAGGCGTGTTTTTGTAACTGTATTCCCTTCTTTATTCTACAGGATCATTTTCATTCGGTTCATGTGCTAAGTTTAAATCACGTACAATAATGGAATTTATAGAAAATGCCGTTGAACATTCGAGAAGCGGCAGATATTTATTTTTTCTGCATCGACGTCCTGAGTACGGCCCCATGCGTGTTCAATTAACAAAACCAGTTTCGCGTTTCAAACATGTGCAAAGTTTGCAACATATATGCAGGTCTGTTTACCCCACCTTCCATGAGAAGTAAAGCATTTGTTTCTTTAATTTTAATGTTTTATTATTTTGTTTCAGATTTGTCATCCATAAAACAATCAAGCGAAAAGATCTTATACAAGCTCTTCCATTGCCGAGAAGAGTTTTGGACTATTTGTGCTACAAAAACTGTCTTTCGGAGCGTACTGAAGTGGATTTGCTGAGCAGCTTGGAAAAACCAAATATTATTCTCCGTTAGATTGGAAAATATTAACTTTTTTTTTCCTGATAGTGGATATGAAACATAAAATTACAACTATTAAAAAAACTGAAACACACATAACCTACCCTCGTAAAAAAGAAATTGGTGGTAGTTTTTATTTATTTACTTGGAGAAATGTAAAATAAGTGCTATTATATATGTTTCGCAATTCGTCTTGCAAGAGAATGTGTTTTAGAATTTGGTTGGGAAAATCTTTTACCAAACACGCGACAAATATTCCCGCAAGAAATGCTGCCAGTACCATATCTCTATGCATCATCAATCTATAGAAGTTCTACTATATCATCTGTAGAACCATGGATGACTCTATGCCACATCATAGGGCTTGGCTGGTAGTCAACTTTTGTTGCTTCAGCACAATCATAAGGATAGACAAAAGGTAAAGATTTGGTGTTCAGGAAATAGAAATATCGTACAATTCACCAAACATTTATACGAGCCGTTTTTTAAAAAAATATTTCCTTCCAAATGTGTCGTTTCTTCGATTTGCCAAAAAAGCCTTTTCACGATCCAACCGAACATTCGGCCTATAGGCTGTTCACAATCTGCAGTAACATTTATTTATCTTTTATTTGCTGAAAGCTGATAATTATCATATAAAATAAGTCGAATATTTGTTAATAATATTTGCAATTATATAGTAGAAATAAATTAAATACAAACATTTACAGTGAACGTTTATAATTCGGTAATTTAATAACCTTAGCTTTTTCGAGCAGCTTCACAAACCCGTTTTGACATTCGATCAGCAGCTCGAATTTGTATGACATTCGGATTCGTTTGATTATCAATTTTTAACGGCCATTGTAGTTGCACGGCTATGCAGCATCTTCGCTGCGAACGGCTTGTTTGTGAAAATTTTCATTTGCGTCGTATTTAGTGTAGTTGATCAACCATGGCTGACAAAAACAAGGAGGAGCCGTATTGGAGTCGGATAGTACTGAGATGGGTAAATTAAATTGTCCAGCAGTAGTTTCTATTCTTTCTTAACTCACCTTACCGTGTAACACCGTTTCCCTTTTCTGATGAATTGTGCTTTGTTTTCGGTTTATTGTGAATTCGAAGGTTAAATGTGCTCAACTGAACGCCGGCCACGATAACATCGATTTAGCTGCCTGCTACTACAATTTTAGATGCAAAATCAAAGACTATTATGATTTGCAAGAAAAGACAATCGTGGAGTTTCTGCGCGTAAAGTTTCCTGACTTTGAGCTGCAGCTGGGCAAGGAAAATGAAGTACCGGCAAGCGACGCCATTTACGTATTTTCGCTGATGCTTTACTTTTCCTGCGTTCGGCACTCGATTCCGTATTTCCAAAACATTGGCAAAGAGTTTGATGTAGCGTACCAGCACAGCATGAAAGCCTTTCTGAACTCGTTTGTTTCAGAAAATGACAATAAAATCGTCATTAATCGCTCATTCATGCATAAAGCATTTCAAAACGCAAAGCGATCGGCTACCGTGTTAAGCGAAGACTCTTGTAATCGAAGAGATCACAGTCAACATGGCGTACAGATGTTAACTAGCACACCAATCGGAAAGCTAGAAATGAAGAAACCATCACCACCGACGCCGAAAAGCGTAGCGCTTGAATGGAAAGTCAAAAATCTCAATGCCATGCTAGAATCAGCCAGAAGTGAAAACATTACCCAGGAAAGACAGATCGAGCAACTGTTGCAAAATGTTAAGGATTTACAAGAAGACAAGAAAAGATATCGGACGAAAATTAGTGTTTTGCAACTGAAAGAAATGTGTTCGTGTACGAGCGATTCAGCAGAACTGCCACATACTATCAACCGGGAAACGGAACAACTGCAAAAACAACTTGATATGAATAACAAACTCATAGAGACACTGCAAGAAAACATCAGCAAGGCGAAGGAAAGCGCTAAGACAGCAACGGAGCGATACATGGCAATGCAAAAGCAATATGCAGCGGTTCAAGAAGATAACGTACGTATGAAGATAACTATCGAAGATCTGAAAGAAGAGCTTACCTTACGAGATAACATGAATCAAAATCTCACTGAAGCCGTTAACGATTTGCGGCGTTTCATACGCGAAAATCATATTAGGGGCGCTGAGTTGATGGAACCGCTTAATAGCTCATTTGAGTATTTGGACAAGTCTTTTAAAAATGTGACGTCTGACGATAGTCAATGTTACGACTCGGAGAATCTAGCATCAACGGTAGTAGACATCAAATTAAAAGAGAAAGAGCACGAAAACGAAGCATTGACAATGAAAATACAAGAATTGGAAGGTAATCTACAAGATATGCAAAGATTACAAAAAGAAATGCTTGAACAACACACAGACAGACAAACAGAAGCAAATGCGAAGATTGCTGATCTCCTACGATCGTTGGCTGAATCGGAGGAGCATAAGAAGCAGCTCACACACGATCACGACAAGCTAAACAAAGAGATGGAAATTTTAATTTGCCAGTTAAAGTCGCAAAAGCAATCGCACTTTGAAGAACGTGAGCGTTTGCAAGCCGAAATGAACGAGAAAATCGCAGAATTTCAAATTAGCTCAGCAGAAGCACGGCAAATTCAAATGAAGCTTGCAGATGAAATTAAGCAGAAACAGGCAGAAATACAAGACCTGAATCGTAAATTCGACATTCAATTAAACCTTCAGGCTGAGATGGATGAGAAAACTGCAGAGATGCGACAAGCGTTAGCTGATGCAGAGAAAGACAAATCACAACTCACAGAAGATCTTAAGAAGGGCAAAGCTGAGTCTGAAGAATTGATTTGTCAGTTGGAGTCTCTCAAGAAACTGCAGATGGAGGAACGTTTGCGTTTGGAAGACGAGATGAATAAGAAAACTGCAGAGATGCAACAAGCGTTAGCTGATGCAGAGAAAGACAAGTCACAACTCACAGAAGATCTTAAGAAGGGCAAGGCTGAGTCTGAAGAATTGGTTTGTCAGTTGAAGTCTCTCAAGAAACTGCAGATGGAGGAACGTTTGCGTTTCGAAGCCGAGATAAATAAGAAAACTGCAGAGATGCAACAAGCGTTAGCTGATGCAGAGAACGACAAGTCACAGCTTGCAGAAGATCTTAAGAAGGGCAAAGCTGAGTCTGAAGAATTGGTTTGCCAGTTGGGATCTCTCAAGAAACTGCAGATGGAGGAACGTTTGCGTTTCGAAGCCGAGATGAATAAGAAAACTGCAGAGATGCAACAAGCGTTAGCTGATGCAGAGAACGACAAGTCACAGCTTGCAGAAGATCTTAAGAAGGGCAAAGCTGAGTCTGAAGAATTGGTTTGTCAGTTGGAGTCTCTCAAGAAACTGCAGCTGGAGGAACGTTTGCGTTTGGAAGCCGAGGTGAATAAGAAAACTGCAGAGATGCAACAAGCGTTAGCTGATGCAGAGAACGACAAGTCACAGTTTGCAGAAGATCTTAAGAAGGGCAAAGCTGAGTCTGAAGAATTGGTTTGTCAGTTGGAGTCTCTCAAGAAACTGCAGATGGAGGAACGATTGCGTTTGGAAGCCGAGGTGAATAAGAAAACTGCAGAGATGCAACAAGCGTTAGCTGATGCAGAGAAAGACAAGTCACAACTCGCAGAAGATCTTAAGAAGGGCAAAGCTGAGTCTGAAGAATTGGTTTGTCAGTTGGAGTCTCTCAAGAAACTGCAGCTGGAGGAACGTGTGCTTTTGAAAGCCGCGGTTAATAAGAAAACTGCAGAGATGCAACAAGCGTTAGCTGATGCAGAGAACGACAAGTCACAGCTTGCAGAAGATCTTAAGAAGGGCAAAGCTGAGTCTGAAGAATTGGTTTGTCAGTTGGAGTCTCTCAAGAAACTGCAGATGGAGGAACGTTTGCGTTTCGAAGCCGAGGTGAATAAGAATACTGCAGAGATGCAACAAGCGTTAGCTGATGCAGAGAAAGACAAGTCACAACTCGCAGAAGATCTTAAGAAGGGCAAAGCTGAGTCTGAAGAATTGGTTTGTCAGTTGCGATCTCTCAAGAAACTGCAGATGGAGGAACGTTTGCGTTTCGAAGCCGAGATGAATAAGAAAACTGCAGAGATGCAACAAGCGTTAGCTGATGCAGAGAAAGACAAGTCACAACTCGCAGAAGATCTTAAGAAGGGCAAAGCTGAGTCTGAAGAATTGGTTTGTCAGTTGGAGTCTCTCAAGAAACTGCAGATGGAGGAACGTTTGCGTTTCGAAGCCGAGATGAATAAGAAAACTGCAGAGATGCAACAAGCGTTAGCTGATGCAGAGAAAGACAAGTCACATCTTGCCGAAGATCTTAAGAAGGGCAAAGCTGAGTCTGAAGAATTGGTTTGTCAGTTGGAATCTCTCAAGAAACTGCAGATGGAGGAACGATTGCGTTTGGAAGCCGAGGTGAATAAGAAAACTGCAGAGATGCAACAAGCGTTAGCTGATGCAGAGAAAGACAAGTCACAACTCGCAGAAGATCTTAAGAAGGGCAAAGCTGAGTCTGAAGAATTGGTTTGTCAGTTGGAGTCTCTCAAGAAACTGCAGATGGAGGAACGATTGCGTTTGGAAACCGAGATGAATAAGAAAACTGCAGAGATGCAACAAGCGTTAGCTGATGCAGAGAAAGACAAGTCACAACTCACAGAAGATCTTAAAAAGGGCAAAGCTGAGTCTGAAGAATTGGTTTGCCAGTTGGAGTCTTTCAAGAAACTGCAGATGGACGAACGTTTGCGTTTCGAAGCCGAGGTGAATAAGAATACTGCAGAGATGCAACAAGCGTTAGCTGATGCAGAGAAAGACAAGTCACAACTCACAGAAGATCTTAAGAAGGGCAAGGCTGAGTCTGAAGAATTGGTTTGTCAGTTGGAGTCTCAACACAAACTGCAGATGGAGGAACGTTTACGTTTCGAAGCCGCGATGAATGAACAAATTTCAGAGATGCGACAAGCGTTGGCTGATGCAGAGAAAGACAAATCGCAACTCGAAATCTATCTTCAAAACGATAAATCCAAAAGAGAAGAATTGACTTGTCAATTGATGATCCAAAAGCAAATACATATCCAGGAATGTGAATGTTTGCGGTCCGAAATGAACGGGAAAAATGTCGAATTGCAGCGATGCTTGGCAGAAGCAGAACAAATGAAACAAAATCTGTTTGATGAACTCAAAGCAGAACAGGCGAAGACACAAGATCTGAACCGTAAACTCGACATTCAACTAAACCTTCAGGCTGAGATGGATGAGAAAACTTCAAAGATGCGACAAGCGTTAGCTGATGCAGAGAAAGACAAATCACAACTCGCGGAAGATCTTAAGAAGGGCAAAGCTGAGTCTGAAGATTTGGTTTGTCAGTTGGAGTCTCTCAAGAAATTGCAGCTGGAGGAACGTTTGCGTTTCGAAGCCGAGGTGAATAAGAATACTGCAGAGATGCAACAAGCGTTAGCTGATGCAGCGAAAGACAAGTCACAACTCGCAGACGAATTAAATCGTCTGAAAAGTAACGAATCGTTTACAACAGCTTTACGCACTGAAATGCTTGAGAAGGTTTCGACACTGCAACAGAGTTTAGAGCAGGAGAGAGAAAAATCGGAAGAAATCAATTGTCAGTATCTGCAAGCCAAAAAGCAAGCAGATGATCTAGATGCGCAGTGTATAAAGCTGATGCAGAAGTTATCCGAGGATCGCACTGATATATCCAATCTTCAGAGCGAACTTACATCGAAGGATGCGAAACTGGAGGAATTGAAGGCGCTGTACGATGAGAAGCAGAAGCAGTTCGAAAAGAACTATCAGGATAACGAAATACTCTCGGTGAAGCTGTACAAGGCGCGCTCGGCTTTGAAAGAGAAAGAGGACGCATGGGCGAAATCAATGCAGGATTGTAAAAAGGATATGGAGGAGAAGCTTCGCGACGCCCGGATCGAGTTTGATAGCACAATGGAAAAGATGAAAGATCGAATGGTGAGTAGTTTTTTTTTACAATTTATGTTTTGTTATCTAGCATAGCTGACCGCTGACTTTAAGGCAGAGCCAAGCCATTCATTCTAAAACATTCAAAAAAAAAAAACATAATGCTGAACGTTAACGGCGACCACATACAGTGACAGGACGTTAGCTGTACGCTCATTCACAGACGACACTTTCGCTCATAACATGGATTATTATGGATCCTGACTTTTGGTGTCCGCTGACTGGCACACTCCTCTTTGTTTAATTGCAGCGTTCAGGTCCATCCTGGAAGACTGTGGGTTATGTCATCTTAACACTGTACATTGGCCTGATCGCGACCGTACACTCGTTCGCGGAAAATTTCCGAATCGTACCAACGAATGCAAAGCCACCGTACTTTTAGAAGAGATGATGACGCTTTATTCGCTTTCTCGTAATTAGCATTAGAACGTCGTTATATAATGTAGAGCTAATTGGGAGCTGTACTGCGGGGCAGACGGTTCTTTTTTGTGAGGTTGTTGTGAATATGCCAATAATGGGTGTACTCACGTCAGTTATGTTATTTCTTATCCAATGTTGAATAAATAAATTGAATGAATAATACTTTTTCGGGGCACATAGATGCCTCTGTCAATTAAAATGGTGGTTTTACTGTGCAGAACAAATCTTTACATCGATATTATCATCAGTTTTTTGAAGAGTGGTCATCTTTTAAAGTTAAAACTATTACTGTTTTGAAGTTATTAATATTATTCGATTGGCACCTGCGTACGATTAAACTAGAATGCGCCTTATGAAGCAAATGGTACATTCCTTAAATCCTCGTTGACTGATCGGCAACCACATATTTCAACCATTTTAGAAAGAGCTGCACAAAGAAGTTAAAACAAAGCTAGCATGCGACAATCAAGGGTTGGCATTAACTGCTGATGGCTACAGAAGAAAGGTAAGTAGCAGCTTGGGATATTTCTCCGCCCTTTATTTAGGAACTAAACGCTTGCAACTGCCTTCATCTATTCTGATGCAGGTTGAAAATCTGGAAATACGCTGCGCTAAGCTGCAGAAACAGCTGGCCGAAATGAACGAGCGCAATTTGGATGTACGGAAAGAGAATCAGCATTTGCATATCAAGCTGAAAACATTGGAAGAGTATGGTCACGATCGCAAGTCCTTAATGCTACCAACGCAGGCCAGCCTTCGTAAGTATTACACTATTTACATGGGAATGGATGGGGCGGAGCCCGGTGGTGTATGTGATAAACGGCGCCGGTCCACACGGCAGAACCAGGGATCAAATCTCAACCGAACCGTCCCCCTCTTAGTAAGGATTGACTATCCGGCTATGTGGTAAAATATCACGGCCTGGCCTGGTTCTTAAGAAGCTAAAATAATAATATAACACAGAGGTTTTATTTACTAATTTAACGTTACTTGACGGCCCAACTCCATTTGAATTGAAATAGAATAAATTTGCATTTCAATGGAGGCGCCTAGTACTTAATATTAAATACTATTCGATGGAGGCGCCTAGTACTTAATACTAAATATTATTCGATGGAGGCGCCTAGTAGTTTTGGGAAAAGTTGCGATAAATCGTAGGAATAAAATAGGAATTAACAATAATAATAAAAGAATTAACGTGAGCTTAGAGTTTGTTAAAGCCAACAAGAGAGAGAGAGGATGGATTTTAAAATATTCCATTTTTTGGTTACATATTTTCATTAAGTGATGAACCGTCGTGTATTAACAGGTAGCAACCTAAGGATGGAGGACGAGGAAGGTGAGCTGTTCAACAATATGTACCTTGCCGATTTGAAGAGTGGTCGTTGTGTATCGCCGGGACCAACGAACGGTGGTTTGGATCGTTACTCTGAACTTTCGCAGCGAAATTCGAAGCTTTTGCCACATTTACGCACCAACTATGTCGCACTCGCACCAGACTGTGAGCCACCGCATGACGACACCAGGGTAAGAATACTGCTGAAGTTGTTATTGTTGAAACCCTTAACGTTTTTTTCCTCCACAGGATAATATGTCAACGACATTTGATGATAGCTCCACTGGTTTGATATCGCGCCGAAAGGTTAGCGGCATCACGTCGTACAAACGTCCTGGGCCACCAACGCCGAGCAAGCGTGCCGGTCGGCTCTCGCTAAACGGTGCACTGGCGATGGACAATGGCGGTGAGATACAGTACAAAGATGCACTGCGCGATGCAAACACGGATGCTGCCATGGGTGGTGGTGGTGGTGTCGGTACCGTAGCAGAAACGACCGGAACGACACGGCTCGGGCGTACGAAAACGCCCGGCAAGTTTAAGCAGATGATCAGTTCATCCAGCTTGCTGAACAACTTTCAGCGTGATGAGGTAAATAAGAAACCCTTTTTTCCATATTATATTTAAAAAACAAAAGCCCAACGATTTAGAAGAGAATGCAAAGTAATAGGGAAGAGGCAAGGGGGAGGGGAGATATTAATGACACACACACATAGTAACGCTAACCAGTCCAACCCAGTTATATAAGCACGAAAACCCCCTTTATATAAGTGAACCCCAGTAGTTGGAGTAAGTCCTTTTGTGTTGTCCGTTTGTCGTAGTTCCAGTTGTGGTAATTCACAAAATATTTAATAATTTTGATTTTAGACGTTTTTGTTGCATGTTCAGCCGTACAAAACCGTATGATAGTCTCTCCTAATGGCCCCGAGCGGTGTTCTTGAATACTGTATTTATTCCATTTTAGAAAATTTCTCCTATTTTTGAATGATTAAGGGTTATACTGCGGCGACGCTCAAGGCTAGTACTAGGCGCGTACATAACGCGGCCAACGATTACCCTCCGGACATGCCATCAAATGGGGCCATCCGCTTGAGTGCGGTTGCCAAGCGTAAATGCTTGCAGCGCAAAATTTTGTTCGATTCCAACCGAGGTTTAGCCAACGGTAGTACGCATTGCAGTCAAGATAGTGCTGCAAATGAAGCTTCCTTACCGTTGCGCACCATCTTGGAATATCCAACTCCGAAAGAGACATCTCTGGAGAAGGGTAACGCATGTGGTAACGCTTCCCCGTTTGACGCGTTACAATCTATTGCGCCAATGACACCCGTTACTACGGCCATATTGCCAGTGACCAGGACGAACACTACCTTGACGGACGTTACGACCGTTACGACCACTACAACGACACTCGCGACAGCCACCAATGGGCATCCGGTACCTCATCTCGCTGCAAGCGATTACAGCTTCACGCAGCCGTACGGCAGCAATCGGTACAATATCCTTCGCATGCAATTGCAAAGGCGCGAAAAACGTCGCCTGCTGTACGACGAAACACGCAAAGTTCCAGCCAAAGGCAGAAACGTTCTATCCTCGGTGTCTTTCGGATCACCAAGCGTTAGCGTTACGGCACGTGACGTGGACAATAATAATGACATGGATTCTACCGGCGACATCACTCTGTATCACAGTTTTACCAGCGACATGGACGACAGCAACAAACCCACATTGAACACTGCCTGTCCCAATTCCACCACGGCAGATTGTACCAGAACACCACTGTTACTTATTATACTAGCTTACATTGGTTTTTTGGCGCAGATTTTGTTCTGTTTCGGTAACCGACCGAACAGTAGTCGAAACCGTTAGCACCACCCACCCGTACTTGGGGGAGGTTTAAGTTTTTTATTTATTTAGACATAGTTCTAGCTATTCCTTCTGCGTACGATAGAAAGTAGGTTTTTTTTAAACACTCTTAGCTTTTTTTTGTGCACGTTAGTAATGAGGAATGTTTCTCTACCAGCCCCTCTCGTCCATTGCACTAGTGCGATTTCCAAACAAATAAATTCGCATAATGCATACCCATACATTCCACCCTATCTGTTTCGATTTATGATTTTCAGAACACATCACCACGGCGACGGCTCAGCTGGTTTAACAAAGGCAAAAAGTATTAGAGTAGAGTGCGTTGCAAAAAAAGCAAAACGCTCCGTACATCCCGGTGCGTCAAGTATCACAACTTCATCGTAACGTCGAGCAAACATAGGGATGTTGTACGACAGACCGACTGTTCGGTTCGTGATTTGTTTGTACATATAGTACGCCTTAGTATGGTGTTATGCTGTAAGCTATATTAGATAATTGAACTTGTCTCGTATGCAACGCACATGCATAGCATTCCAGACGATTATGATATATTTTTTTGTTAGTATTTCGTTAAAAATATGGTTCGTCAATAAATGTCGAAAATTCCCCGTACAGCAACGCGGGTTGGCGATGGATAGTATCGAATAGTTTTGATGTTTTTGGTGGCACATATGAGAATGGATCGTATCATCGATCCGATTGGTACAATGTTTACACAGAATTATTCTAAATGGGCCATGTGTACACGTAAAATATGTGAATTTTCTTTTCCACATTGGCTTCTATTATTTATACCTTTAGCCTCCATTTAGCCATCTCTGTAAAAAGTTTTCTTTTCTGTGAATATTTGGTTTCTTTTCGAGTGGTCATATCGATCCAAAATTTTCAGCTTCCAGTAACAGTATAAATGCTGCTTACCTAACCACTTAATGATCGACAAAATATTTCGGCAGTTTTAAGATAAATATTTACCCAATTTTAATTTCATGTGGGACATTACTGTATTTTGCAACCAATCTTATCGTATCCAAACTGTTACAAACATAAGTAAGCATCCGACAAAAAAAAACCATATCGAAAGAACATAATTAATAACAACTTTCACTACTCGTTTTTTTTTGTAACGCATTTTCTTGTTCTTGATCCAACTATACATTGCGTTTTGTTTTTTTTTTTATTCGTTTCATTTCACATATTCATCTTTTGCGTTTCACTTTCTTCATATTATGTGTTTTTTTTTGTTTTATAACGCTTCCCGCTTAGTTTATCTATTTTATTCCACGCTTACTTCCCTTCAACCATTTGCGCATTCCAATCAACAAATGACTTTGCACCTGTGTGGGAGGGGGGAGGTGTGCAATAGATACAGCTTTTACGCCAATATTAACATGTACACACGTAAAACTAGTTTACTTTCGCGCGTTATACAATTTAAATAATCGTAGCTTACACATTTGCAAAATAACAAACTATTGCTATTCGGCTTAACCGGGGCACGAAGGAAAATATAAAAAAAAATATATCGAAAATGCATCGAAAACAAACGAACAAAAATGCTAAGGAATGCCAAAGTCACACACACCCACCCGTGATACGTCGGGGCTTTTTAGTAGCTTATTAATGGATTTTAATAGTAGGAACCTAATAACGGGGCTCTAAACCAGCAAGGAAAGAATGTACATGAACAACAAACAAAATAACCCCCCACGAATGCTGGCAGATCTTTAAATCCCGTTTCTGTTTACATGTTTTATAACCTTCCTATTCCCTTTTTATGTGTCTGTCAGCTGTTGGAAACCTTTCTATTATACTGAATTTAAAACAAACTTTCGCAAACAAAACCATTTGTCTTGATATAGACCCACTTTACTGCCCTTAAACGATTTCTTTACCATAAACAGGCGAAAGTTTATCTGCTTGAGTAACACTTTTCGACTCCTAAATCTAAACGAATAAACGAAATGATATACGTAAATAGTAAGGAGCTATGCAGTATCGCTTGCCGTACAAACATATGCTAGTATATTGAATGTTTGATATTTCGCTGAGATTTCACAGCTATGTTTGACATTTACGTACAGACAGATAGTCGTCGGGCGTTTGATTTTCACCTTTTTCCGCAATTTACTGGCTAAGTATTCAACTTTCGCAAATAAAGATTCGCTGTAAAGAAGCCGTCTTTAGCTTACATATAAGTATGGATGTACTCTTGCTTTCCGCTTATTTACTTATAAAACCATGCGTATAAGGATATATTTACGTTTGCGCAGCTTCTGACGCATCTCGCCCTCAACACGGATAAGCACAGAAAACTTTTATGCCACTGTTAAACAAAAAAAAAACGCCTTTACATTCGTTAAACGCAACAACTGGCAATAAGAAAACAAAAAAACTAAAAACTATGCACCCATATATCCGTGGTGCTTGAAATATCAGAAATTCAACAAAAACCACGATTTCATGTACTGAGCCTTCCTCGCCTGACATAACCTGCTTTGGATAGTTTCAGCTACAACTCTACACTTTCCTTTTTTGTGTTGCTGGTGTTGCTCACTACAAATATTGAGATAACATTACGTTCAGCTTTTTTTTCTAATTTGGGGGGGGGGGGGGGGGGGTGGAGGATTGATGGGGTTGAAGGGAGTAGTTGGAGGGAAAGAGGGAGGGGGAGATGAGGAAGTAGTGTGTATATAAGTGTATATAACAATAAGTTTGCATTTTTTTCTTTCCTTATCCCTTTTTCGTTTTCTCTCCCTCTCTCTCCCTCGCTTTCTGTTGCGTTCTTTTTGTGTAACGATCTACTAGATCATGATTGCCATTTCTGGCTTACTAGAATTATCTTTACCACGTAGCTGGATAGTTAGTTATCGGGTGGGGGGGAACGGTCCGGATGGGATTTTTCCTGCCCTGTCGTTTGAAAGAATGGCACCGGATCCGGTCCATCCCTAACAACCCCGAATTATCGATCCGAATGTATATCTTTATAGCTATGCTTCCGTATCCTTTCCTGACTGCTTTGCTGCTCGATCCTTTGCAGCGTGGTTCCAATTTTACCTCGCGTTCTAAACACTATTCTGCGCAACGGAAAGAATTCTATAATTTCCCTATATATATATACGAGTACATACATATATAGCTTTGTTATTACAGATACAGGTATTATATACATATGCAGCTAGATATCCATTTGCCGAACCCATATCTAATACATACATACGTATATAAGCGTTTTCAATAACATGTGTTTTTGCGTGTGTATGTGAATATATATATCACGGAAGGTGTATCCTTAGCGCGTGAGGATATACTCAAATATTATGTGTCTATGCGCAAACCCGAAATCCGGATGAGCTCGTATGAAGGGCTACCGTTCTATTTACCTCACAATTCTACTATACCTACAATTCTATTTTACCACCTTGCCGTTTACTTTTCCGCTTAATATAGTGCCTTTTTTTACCTTTTACCAACCCCCGTTTTTGTTTTGCTCAAGTGTATATGTGTTCATCTGTGTGTGGTTGGGTGTCGGTTTAGAAGGTAAAGATCACGCACGTTCGATATCATATTTGCTTCAAACTAAAGTACACCTTGCAGAGCGCCGCGCTCGCGCGCGCTAAGTATATGGGATCAGGGTGGCTTGTTTTTAGCCGCAGATTATTCTCAGCGTGGCACCAACCTACGCCTAAATGATGATATATGGGGATGATCGTGTATGACGTTTCCTTACCAGAAGTAAGCGAACAGCGGCTCTTCTCCGTCACAATTAAAACTGTACCCAGTTCGAGTTGGTTTTGCTGGGTGTTGCTGCGGCTGCATCGGCCGTTGTGCTTTGCACCCTAAAATGAACAGTGATATGGTGATAAAGGAACTGTGTTCTTGCGCTGTTGGTGTGCGTGAGTGATAAACATAAAACAAACGCAAAAACTGATACATTGCGGTTGTTTATCGGTTTTTAAAAACGTACCCAGCGGAAGTAAATTCGCCCCATTCAGTCTGTCCGCCTGTTGCTGCTGCCGCCGGTGCCGGTAGCTGTTGATGGGAGGGTGAACCGGCCTGGGGTGGACTGATCTTGTTGCCACCTGGTGGTGGTGGCAGCAAACCACCCACACCCGTTTTCTTGCCGGTTAGTCGGGACGATGCTTCCGAACCGTCCTTTTTCTACAAATGGCAATATCATACAGTTTTTTAAAAGTCAAAATCTTTTATTCTGGAACGCAAAAAGTTGTCATTATTTGCAACAAAGGCTACTTTTGCTACAGAAATTCTTTTGCAATGACGTTAGAAGTTCTACAATATTTGTTCTGATGAGTAATACTAGTTCTAAATGTTCTGATGAGTAATACTAGTTATATTAGCAGATAAATGATAGTAAAGATGGCGTACACCAGTGTCGACAGCTTCTGGCTGATGCAAACAATTGTAAATCATAAGCTAATTCAGTCTTGCGCTCTGTAACAGCAACTCACCGTAATCTTCATGTTGATCTTTATAGTTTCACCCTCCTTGAAGCCCAGATCGAGCTGCTGCTTCGGTTCTACCTTTTCCTTTTCGATCTTTTCCTCGTTCTTTACCCACTTAAAGTGATCCTGGAGTGCCACGTTCAGATCGAACGAATCGGACCGATCGCCGAACCCGAGCCCGATAAAGGCCGTACGTCCATTGCCGTCCTGAATGCGCAACACAAAGTATCGCGAGCTATCCGAGACTGCTTCGATTGCAACACCCGGGTAGCTTTCGATAGGGCAGTTGGCGAATAGTGTGCCATTGCTTTTGTCCTCCAGCTTCACGCACAGCGACCGTCCCTTGGACACCATCCGCAGCCGCCCGGTCCAGATCGGGTCAAGCAGGTTCCAGTCGGCCGCACGGTAGCTGCGGTTACTCTGTCGGGGCGGTATTTTGTACACAAATACTTCCTGCTTTACCAGCACCACACTCTCGTACTCCGGTTCGCCCATTTAGGATACGTGTTCGAAGGTGCGATCGGTTTTCCTTACGCCCCCCGGAGCCTTTTCTTTAATGCGAACTGTGCTGTTCACGCACGTATTACTTCCGTGGTTTTTCGGCCAGAACCAGAGGGCACCACGTTAAATTGATTCCTGCTTCGTTGTTGTTGCCAAGCTTTGCTGCGTGTGTAGGTTTTTCCCTTTTTCTTTATCGCTCGTTAGCGTTTGTTGGACTGTTATTGTTACACGCTCGGCCCGATTCACATCCGAAACGGATAGATCCGCGACAAGTAGTTTGCAGGAGGTGAAAGGCAACTTAAGTGTGGCCTAGTTTTTCGTTCGGTTCAGTTCGAAGAGAGCTTTAAAACTATCTTCGCGTCGTCACTCCGATGGTGCCTTTGAAACGCTTGCAACCATTTGAATATGTATCGTGTGCGGTAGGCGTTTTTCCCGTCTTGCTTCACGATTATTGATGGTTCGCTTGGTGTTGGCCCTGGCCACCAAATCACTTTCGATGTGTGTGCATCCGATTCTTTTATGACGTAAGCAGCTTACCACTCCAGTGCAAGATGGGGTCTACTGCTCCGTTTCGCTGTCACCAGTGACATGTTGTTGTTTGCTAGTGCGTAGGCGTGGATGGGGATAAAGAACAGGCCAGGTGGGATCCTCATTTCCGCAATTGGCAGTTCAAACTTAACTGAAATGACTCCGACACGCTGTGTCTTCTTCGGGAGATATTACAGCTGCATTACTGACAAAACCACCCTTATTTTTGACGAACTGAAACTACCCCTATTGTTAACGATCATAAACGATCGAATGGTAGCTAGAAATGTGAGAATCTTTTGAATGTGCAAAGCTATTTACTCAAGATACAATATGTTCCTGAACATACAACATAACTACTATACTTTACTATACTTTTCTCTAAAAGGATAAGATGTAGTTCACTAGTTTTTCTGTATTAGGTGAAGCCTAATTCAAACCTAATCTACTGCAATACTGAGAAATCGAGCTCAATGCAGCTTACGATAGCTAGTTATGAATTTTAAGATAAATTTGAAAAAATAATGGTTATATATGGATGTAAACTCTACCAAATGGCAAGAAGTTATTTTATTTTTCAATATATTAATCGTTGCTGTTGTTTTATATGGGTTTAAAAATATTTATTTTGTACGTAAAATGTTCTATACAACATTATTTCAATATTTTTACATGTTTTAGGCTTCATTTCGAAATAATAAAATTAAAATGTTTCCCAAATCTATATACAATTCTCAACAATAACAAAGACATTGCGCTTGTAAACAAAGCGCATCCAAAGATTTGACGTTACTAACAGCGACGGCCATTTAATCATTCTTCCTGACGCGAGCAAAGAAGAACAAATTCTCTCAAGAAGCTGCACAACGGGCGTCATAAGCTTAAAAACGTTTCCTTCAGTCGCATTTCTTCATGTGGTTTCGAAAGTAATATTTGTAATAAATCAGCAGAGAATCCCCTTTCATAATGTGCACTATTGGAAGAAGAACGAATAATTGCCTGTAGTCAGGTCGCACATTGTTTTCCGTAATCGTACGGAACATCCGGCAGCTGAAGTGTAGAAGAAACGCGTCGGTCGTGTATCTTGTTCGCCGGTGTTTGGTGGTGAAATATTTTTTTACGTGATTGCTTTCTCTCAACTCAACCATCGAATTGTGCTAGCTTCGTGTACATCGTATACATCTTTGCAAACTAAAACGTTCACAGCGTAGAAAATGTCGCTCGCTTATTCACAGCAGGTAAGCAAACAAGCCAACGCAAATGTAGATATATTTGGTTTTGGTTATATGAAATTGTTTTTTTTCTGTTCTACCCGTCTGCGGTAATGCTACAGTCACAGCAAGCATCGAATCCGGGCGGCGGTCGTGGTGGTAATCCACCGAATCGTGGCCAGGGACCACCTCCGAGTTCGATGCATATACAGAAGATATTGGATGAAAATGCGGGCCTAATACAGACGATACAGGAGTTCCAGTTTGCTGGCAAATCAAGCGAAAGCATGTCGTACCAGGTGGCACTACACCGGAACCTCGTCTACTTGGCAAATCTAGCCGATCCGCAGCAGAACGTATCGTCGCTACTTCCGGTAAGTTTTACGATTGTAATGTCATGTTGTACTGTGTTTAATCTGTACTTCGATTGTTGTATGTTGTTTACAGCCACCCCAAATGTTGCATGCTATTCAGCAACAACAGCAACAGCAACAGCAACAACAGCAGCAGCAACAACAACAACAGCCTCCACCGCCAACGCACGATGGCAGCATGATGGGGCAAGGGCCGGGACAACCGGGAATGCCCGGCTATCCACAACCCGGCCAGGCACCACCGGGTGCCGGTATGGGTGGTCAGCAACAACCGCAGCAGCAGCAGCAACAACAGCAAGGTCAGCCGCACGCTAGCAACGGTGTGGTACCGACAGGGCAGCAGCACAATCCGCACGGACCACCGAATCCGGCTGCCGGTGGAATGCAACAGCCAGGGCAACAGGCAGGTGTACCGGGTAGCGTAGGTGCCGGTCACGGACAAAATGCGGTCCCACAGGTGCCAAATCAACCGGGCCAGAATGTGGTGATGGGTGGTGCTGGCGGTGCAAACCAGCAAGGTGGATACCGTGCGCCCGGTACCAGCGGACCGATGCCACCGACATCAAATGCTCCTGTGGTCGGTGGCCAGCAGCAGCAGCAACAGCAGCAGGGTTTGGTGAACCAACAAAATTCCGGCCCGGGCGGTGCAATCCGTGCTCCGGGTATTCCCGGTCCGGGTGGGCAGCAGCAGCAGCAACCGGCCAGCCAACCGTTGCCACCGCAAACGTCTGGCTATCAGCAGCGTGCTTCGTACAACGTACAGCACTCCCACTATCCGGGGTATCCGCCACCGAATCAAACTCCGTACGGTGCCCAGGCTGGGTATTCACCGTACGGCGGTCCACCTAATCAGGTGCAAGGATACGGTCCTCCGAATGCGGGCACACCGCAGAGCTATCATCATGCGGGTGTACCACCAGCCGGTTCCACCGGTGGTCAAGTACCGCCAGTACAAGGCTCACCGTATCCGGGTGCAGCTGCCGGACAACATCCGGGAGCAGGTGGAGCCGGTGCTGCTGGCAGTGGTGCTGGGCCCGGTACCTATCAGCAGGGCCTTCCGCCGGGCGCACCGAACGCGCAGCCACACGTAGGTTACGGTCCGCCTGGGCAACCTCCCGTTCAATATCCGCCCCAGGGTGGACCAGGTGGACCACCACCACCGCACGGATATCCCGGTTATCCGGGCACTGGTGCCGGTGCCGGTGCCGCTGCTGCTGCCGGTCCGAATGGACCATACGGTCAGCCGGCCGGTCCCGGTCAGCAGGGTGGTCACCCACCGCAAGGGCAGGTAGGCGGCTACCCAGCCCAGTCGCCCGGCTATCCGATGCCACAACAGCCACAATACCCGACCGGTTACCCCGGCACTGGTCCACCGAATACTGCCGGTCCTATTCCGACCAGCGTTGGGGGAGGTGCCGGTCAAGCAGGTGCTGCGGGTGCTGGTGGGGCCGTCGCGGGACAACCGTCGGCATATCCGGGTCCGCAACAGCAGCAACAACCGCCTCAGACAGCAGTTGCCGCTGGCGGTGCAGGTGTACCATCGTCCGCCATACCAGCCACCACTACCTCCTCCTACCCGACGGCCAATCCCGGCGGTGTATCGGTAGGTGCAGGCGCAATGCCACCAGGCGGTTCTTACAACACTCAACCACCCAACGCACAACAACAGCAGCAGCAACAACAACAGCAACAACAGCACGGACAACCACCGGTTTCCAACTATCAACAACAGCAGCAACAGCAACCGGCCGGTGCGGTCGTACCCGGCCAGCAACAACAGCAACAGCAGCAAGGTGCACCGGGACCGGCTGGACCGGGTGTTTACCCACCCCATCCGCCGTACCATCAACAATCGTATGCGCCATTGCCCGTGCCGCAGGGTCAATATCCGCCGGCCCAAACCGGCTATCCGCAGTATCCGCAGCGTCCACCGAACACACAGATGCCGCCACCCGGTCCGCAGGGTCCACCACCACAGGGGGCCTACGGTTATTACGGTCAGCCACCCCAGTAGAGTGGGAAATTTTAACACTTTTCTTTTACCTATTTCCCTCATATATATGTATCTCTCTCTATCATCTTTTACAATTTTTGCTACTAGCTGGTTAATCGGAATGATTAATCCAATACCGTGTTAATGGTTAAAATGTAACATGGAGTGTTTGTTCTAATGTTCGAATCTAAACGGGACAGACGTTAATGTCGTTTTGTAAACTATTTTTTACTTGACCATGCTAGTACTTCAATTCAAAAACTTACAAAATAGCAAAATAATGGATAATTTAGAATTACATCCGGACCGTTTCACCTTAGAAAAGGCAAAATTTCCGGCACCGTGAAAATATCATGATCAATTAGGTCTTTTACGAGAAAAACAAAAAATCCAATTATCACGATATCAGATTATTTTTAGTACTGTGTATTCAAATCAACATCAATTATGTCGTATCTATTATACATTTTTTCTAAAAAAATCATCTAATCTCTTAGGGAGTAAACCCTGTATTCACATGTTTCAAGATTTGTTTCAAGTATTTAGCCCGCAGTTTCAGGTTAATTTTTACTGTCTGGCCCTTTTGGTGAAAATTCTGCTGACCCCTGATCTAATGCATGTGTGACAAAGTCATCAGCAGAGTTGATTAATCTTTTACAATAAGAATAGGAACACTTGCGCGATTTATGACTGTTTTTTATAATGCAACTTAGCATTAGTAACACTCCATATTACATTTTAATCGTGTGTAAGAACATATACAACAGACTGCTGATGTGCATACTAAGTAAGAATGAATCAGTGAGTTTGTTTAAATTTTTCACAAAGAGTTGTCATAATATATTGGCGGTTTTAACTAACCCAATGAGATTTTAGCGAACGAATGAGTTATTTAACCCAAGATGTCTATCAACTCACTAGTGAGTTTAACAACTCCATTCATTTGATGTGTGTAAGCCGCAGTTTCTAAAACTAAAGAATCACTCTTCGAAGAATCAGTTTAAGAGTTGTACCTCTGTCACTCACTCTGAGTCAATTGGTCTTAGCTGAGTGAGTTGTTATTCGCATCACTTCTACAGCCCCACAAACACACACTAGCGGCTTCGTTATTCAAACCTTATAATGGAATAATATAATCTTTTTCGATGGGTTTTCGCAGCTAGCCTACTTTAGGTAATGAAACTCCACTAGTTGTTGGTCACCCTAAAATCACTGGTATCACAACCTATGATCTACGGATTACTTGTGGTAGGAATTCCCGTTTTAAGATCGCCCACGTGCTTAATGTTTGAATATTTTAGGTATAAAAGTGATTTTTAGCCGAAATCCTACTCTAATCTCTAAATGTAGATTAGAATCTAAAACATCTAATTCAACCCCTGTATCCAACCTTAATCCCAGTAGCTTTTAAGATGAGTTTGTGGTCGCTAGGAAGCAAACCCACCCTTTCTCCCATGTCTTCATTCAAATTAATAAACTTTATTTGCTTCGCTTTAGGTTTCAACAAGCGTGAAACAGTATCATAATTGTTTCATAAAAAAAAATAAACAAAATGGAAACGAAATGCGATTCCCCAAAATAACCCAAAATCCTCTTTGTGCTGTACAGGTGTACCATACTTCCATCGCAACAGTTACGGATGATTATACAACAATTGTGTATTAATTTAACATAAATCGAATAAATCAACCGGCATAAGGTTATTTTGTACATAGGGTTAAAAAAATAGCGTTTTGCTTGAAATGTCCTCGAAACTTACGTGATGAGATTCTAATAGACGATTTCGGATTTGAAGTCTAACGCCATCTTGAAAAAGATTGCTTTCAGTATGTTCAAACAGTATACATGAAGGATATGAACGATCACCATTAGACACCGTGTATACAGAAATATATTACTCTATTAATTATATTTCATAAATAGCTAAAAATGGTTTCCCTTTTTACTAGAATCGTTTTTTGGTCCTTTTTGAGTGTTTTCTCTCTCTCTCTCTCTTCATCGTTTGTTCCTTTGCTTCATGCAGCAAACATCCCTAATTCCGGATGGTTCGAATTTGTTTCTGTTTTGCACTCCCGAACAAAAGGGTGATATTATTAATTAATAGGAGGTTTGGTGAACACTATGGATTATAAGCTAGGGGATCTCTATCCGTTCCTTACACGTTCGTAGGCGCATCCATCGCGCACACGATCGTCTTCATGACGGCGGCTGCTGCCAGCGAGGCATAGTTTTGCCATTTGCGTGACGTGGTACCATCCTTGTAGTCAGCGATACCCTTCACCAGGATGAAGCTTTCCCGACAGTTGCCGACCACACTGTCCAGCACCGAGTTCATTTCGCTGTCGGTCGCTAGCAGATGGTACGTCTGGGCGTACTCCGTACGGGCACTGTCCGACCGCACCAGATCGTACCCGGACCCGATCGGGCCGGCATGTAAGCGTGTCTGGTGCTGTACTGGACCAGCATCCGCTTCATCTCCATCGCCATCCGTCTGGGCGATCGGATGCGCTACCTCGATCACGTTCTTGTTGCCAATGTTCATGTACAGCTTGTCCGTGTTCGGTGCCGGACGGGCAAAATCATGCTCCGCGTGTCCACCCCGACCGCTCAGCTGCTGTAACCCTTCCTGTACGTACTGCAGCCACGGCTTCTTACCGTCATCGTTCTGTACGATCGTACGTGCAATCAGCTGCAGACCATCGTCGGTCGGGTAGTAGCGCTTCACCTCGGTCTGACCACTGCTGTACACGTAGCAGTACGGTTTCTGCGGATTACCATTGGTTGGGTTCTGTTCCTGTATCGCGGACGCGATCACGACGTCACCAAGCCGTACGTGCCGCCGATAGTCGGTATAGTGCGGGATACCTCCAGCAACTCCCACGATGAACACGTAATCCACCTTCTGGAAGGTTCCAAGTAGCCGGGTCGTTGTATTACCCGCCGCAGTCATTGCTTCCCGCGTGCTACCAACCGACGGCAACTTGGTACTAACGATCCGATGCGCACCAATATTGCCGAGCGTATATACGTTCGATTCACCTAAAGAGATGGAAAGAAATAGTACGTCAGTAGGATGCAGACCCGAATATATCATATCTCCGCCTTCTGCAAGATGCGGTTGCAGTTCACCATCACCCAATAAACACACAAAGCAACAATTAGAGTATATTCAACAAGAAGACAATGTGTACGGCATTCTGCGACCTATTGAGATACTGAGCTAGCTCTGGAGTTCACACGAGAACACGTCATTCCTTTCGATTCCAGGAGATCTTGAAAGTTTGGAGCTCCTCCAAAATTTCCAATATTTCTGATACTAAGAAAGTTACTCCGGGAATTTTCCTTTCCCCAACCTACTATGCTATTACTATCCTCTTCTCCTAATCTACTTCCTTCTAAATGTTCTTCAGGTTGTAGTTCCATTAAGGGTTATATGAAAGATACTTTCGTTATTCATCCTTTTGATCTCTCCTGCGCTAAATAGTATGTGAGATCTTCGCAACTTGGGAGAAAAGGACAGCTATATGGAACACTAAAACATATATGAAGAATAATTATTCATCCTTCCATGGATGTTCTCTTGGAGTCATCGTACGACCGAGATTTCAACGAATGTGAAAAGATGAACAATATTTACTGACAAACGGGAATTAACGATAAATGTCCTTCACATCACATAGCGAAAGTCCTATTTCATATAAACTGCCGTACACATTCTTGTGGAAGAAACCGTATAGCTGAAGACGCAACTAGATCTCTACAAAAAGACTTTTTCCGAATCCGATGGCAATTGAAGACATAAAAGTACCCAACTTCGAAACAAGTAGCTGATGTGTAATGGGTGAATGTATTGTGCTCGAGAGTGAAAACTCTTCCGTATAGCGGTGCAATAAAGTAAACTCATAGAAAAAGGCAGAATAGTGGAACATGTCGATTGTTTTAAAGATCTCCCTTCACCAACACAAAAGATACAAACACACACACACACAAGGACACGAATTATAAGCCTTCTGAGGCACGTTCTATGCGTGATGATCTATGTCAGGGGTCTCCAAAACTACGGCCCGCGAGGCTCTCCCGAGAGATCCCGAGATCCCGGCCCCCAGCTGTGGAGGCCCCTGATCTAAGTGAATGAGAGCGAGTAAATTAAAAATGGCGATGCAGTACGTCGGTCAGGTGCGGTTCACAAAAAACAAAAGCAACGAGAGCTGTTGATGTGTGGATTTCCCGACATTATGCCCTCAAAACACAATCCAGACACAAATGAGTCGTCTTCCTCGATGAAGTTTTGTTTTGGTTTAGTTTTGCTGTACGTCCAGATGGTAATGTCTTACCGAACCGATTCTTTCTTCTATGTTTGTGTCGTTCCGCATCGTTAGTACTGGGCTTATCGGAGGAAGTGCCTAATATTAAAAGAAGATTTAGGAAAATGGGTCGAAGAAAACTGATGAAAGAGAGTTCGTTTTTTGGTTTTTGTTTAGTGTAGAACTAGGTAGAAAACATGCACGCTGGAACCTGAGATTAGTGAAAAACACCGTTGGAGTAAAGACGCCAAGGACCCTTGGATATTTTGTTCTCTTTTTGGAGAATGTAAGTATGCAATGTTCATCATTTTTATCGTACTCGTGGAACATTGCCTGCCATTCTTCCAACGCGCTTTTTTTTCTTCTTTGACTTACCTACGGTGGTGTAGCGCACGAACGTTTCCTTGTTCTCCAGCATGGCGTCAACCGCCAGCTTTTCGCAGTACTGCGCAGTAATGATGGCAATCGTTGGCTGCTTGTTCGACGCGATCGTCGGCATTTGCTTGACGATTTTGATGGCCTGGTCGTCATGGTGAATGCGGGTGAACGAGTTGTACTCCATCGATTTAATGAGACCACGCTCCTTCAGCACCAGCATTATGGCAAGCACTTCCTCCTCTTCCCATCCGTAGTCCCTAACGGTAAAGAAAGAAAGCGAGCGTTTGGGAGAGAGTTAGAGCACATTTTGGCATGAAATGGCTTCCTATTCCTACTTGGCTAGATCTTCCGGGGCGATTGGGTTCGGGTAAGCTTGCTCAATCAGTTCAAGTATTTTCTCTGGCGTCAGCGGAACAACTTCGAACTGTTCATCCTCGAAGGACACTGGAAGGAACAAAGAAAGAGATAGAAAAAAAGATGAAAGGAGGAAAGTAAATAAACGGAAGAATTAATGTAAATGACTCGCTAGTTAACGATCACTGTATAATTGTCAGTAAAAGCAATCAAACAAAACAACACAATCCAACGACGATGAATGTATGAGTGTGTGAGAGAGAGTGAGAGAGCACGAGTACTATAAACAAATACTAAAGCCGGATTTATCTAGTAGTAATCGTATTAACATCAGTGTCATATGCTAATTTGCACTACCAGAACAGAGGAAACCAGAAAGATGGAGAGTATAGGGTTTATTTATTTATTTAAAATCTATACACCAAAACATTATGAGGCAAGATTTTCAACGGCGGTTAGTTTGGGTTTGAAATTACTTATCCAAGGTTGCAGCCTGTCATTTTTGGAGCAGCTAATAAACATGGTTTACTACCATGTCTTTGACGTATTGTTACACGCTTCATATTATAGCAAATTATAGCAACAAAAAAGAAATGTAAACAAAATAAGAAAAGACAACTGAAAGATAAATTAAATATAAAAACTAAAAACAAAACACGACAACAAAACACGGGGAAGGACAAAACAAGCAAAAACTGAAACAACAAAACAGTATTAATTGGCATATCGATTAGATTAGCCATCATGCGACCACCCTAGAAGTGGATTTTAGTATTTTAGTAAAATAGTGAATCCGGGGAGCATTCCTTATCGTTCATTCAGGTTTGTTTTTTTTGGAGAAGGTTTAGTGGCGAAAAAAACAGAATTTAATAAGAAAAAAACGAACAAAAGCCAAAAAATTAACACAAAATTCTACATTAGGGTGCTCGGTTGTACATGTCGACCCAGAGACGCTTCATTAGTGTTTCACCGCTAACGCAAGCGCTACCTTCCTCGCCGGTTTGCTCCTCGTCCTGCTGCCGTTTACGCTGGCTGATCGGTGTAACATGAATGCTGCCGTTACTGCTGCCAACCGTACCATCACCACCACCACCACCACCGTCGGTGAAATTTTTATGATCCCGATCGTTATTGTTTGTGTCAAGCTTGTGACAATTGCCGTAACAGATGATCACGTGCCCGGGGCGCGCTGACCAATCCCAACGATGGAATGTTTGGATTTTTTTTATTGTGTTTTTTTTGGGGGAGGGGTTTTGAATTTCGAAGAATTTAGAAAAAGAAATGTAAAGTTATGAGATACTCCCAATCGACACGTCACACGATAAAATACTAGCGTACTAGCAGGTAAAAGTAAAATGAGGTAGTAGACATGAGTGGTAGGTAGTGTCACAAAACTTACAAGGTCTTGATGGAGGGGCTGACGTTTGCTCCAGTATCCGTAGCTCGATCTCGACGGCCTGTATTTCGTTGTAGCCCTTCTGGAGTAGTTTCATAATCTTCTTGATAAACCCGACGTAGTCTGTTGGAGAATAGAAGACAAGACAGCTGTAAGTGATATACTCCCCCGGGGGAGTATCCCGGAATAGTGTGTACATACCTCGCGGGAACTCTTTCGGGCTGACGAGCTCGCGGAAAAAGTCCTGCGCTACCTGTGCCTGTACATCTTCCGAGGTAAGCCACGGCCGGAACCAGAACTTGATGCGCCGTGATTCTTGCGAATGTTGACCACTGTTGGCGCTGACGAGAAAGACACGAAACTCAAGGCTCAGCTGGGCTGGTTCTCGCTGTTTATTGGATTGCTCTAGATTGGGAAGAACATACGGTAGCAAGGTTAGCCTTATTGCATCCTAAATTGGGATGAAGTGGACCGTACCTTCGGCAGTTTTGTTTATGATAATGCCCCGATGATCGCCACCGGCCACGTGCGTCCGTTCGCCAACCGACTGTATTAGCTTCCGCTCGATCAGCAGCACCGTCGATGTGTTTGTCTTGCCAAGCGGTGTCATCACGACCTGCTCCTCGTCTGGCGTTTGGGAAGGAACTGGTGCTACAGTACTGTTATGCTGTGCCTTCGCCGTCTGCTGGTTACGGTCCGGTTTTGGTGGCGTCGGTGGCGGTGGCGGACGCTCCATCCGCTTCACTGTCGGGGACAGCATTATGTCGTACACGGTGGGGGCTTCTTAAAGTATTTGCCTTGCCTTAAGTTTTGTCTATACACCGACCTGAGGAGGCAAAATCAGCAAGAAAAAGAAACGAAATCAACAAACACCCGTCATTGAACTGCGAAGGTAACCTTGCTTTTCGTGACCTGATGCGGGGATATTTTGTGTTTTTTTGTGCCCACCCCAAAAACCCGTAAATCTAAAACCAAAAGAGGGTTATAGCTAATTTTGCTACGTTAAACCAAAAAAAAAACCTGAAGTCAGCTCTGGTGCCACGCGATGGTCGCACCGTTTATGTCTCCCTGTCACGAACGTGGTCCTATTCTAGTTCCAATTTTACGACCCGTGACTATCGCTTTCGAACTATCGCTACCAGATCATTATCGGTATTTCTATTGGGTATTCTGCGGGGGGGTTTGGTGTGGCAAAATCCTTGGGTGCGGAACTTTAGTTGCAACTTTGAAATGGCATAAACTATCCAAAGTTTGACGTGCGCTATGTCTTAATATGCGTGACCCTGTGGCACGACAACTACTGCGATCGATAGAGGAACTGAGCACAATTCATTGGTGTGGAATGTGTAACGCGCCTGAAGCTCGCAAAATATTGGAGATGTATTCTAGTAAGATTCCAACTCAAAGTCGTATTGCTGTTGGTCAAGAGTTTGTTTTCCTAGTACACCTACGCACTCGGGATGAATACACTCTAAAACTGTACCGTCTAAACAGCATACGGAAAAGAATTTTCATTAAGTTTGCCGGCGTGTAGTTCGCGTTGAATTTTAAACATCGCCCACCCGAATACCTCGGAGTTTTCCTGCGTCTCAGCACCGGGTACAGGCTACGCTACACGTCGTTTTTGCCATGGGGAAGGCGTCTTACGTAGGCCGATACATTTCACTGTTTATTTTGTTTGTTTGATTATCTGATGAAAAAGGTCTGTTTCGGGGTCGCATTAACTTGGAAGCGCACACGCCGCACCAGTTTTCTTTAGCCCATCGGAAACCGCGTTGGGTGAAAACGGAAAATGTGCGAGCAAAATCAATACTCTGGTTAAGATGGAGTACATTTATCCACCTCCATACCTCATAGTAGGCAGAGTTCCTACCCTTATCGTATCGGGGGGGGGGCGTTGAGATTGTACAAAACGATTAAATGGAGAAATTGGAGACACGTCGTCTGAATAGCCGAACGCGAACAAGACCGATCGATTAATCGATTGACAGCAATTGGGTTGCGCTTTGATCATTTTTGGTGTACGTATTGGGGAGGTCGTGGGAATTTTGTTGGAAAAGCGAATGATTCACCTCTGGAGTCATCCCACCAACTTTTCGGTATGAGTCATCAGAGCTTCCTCAATGTTTCCGATGAAACAACGCAACCGTGCGACCCCAATTTTCACTGACATTTTCGCCTACTCAAAATACCTTTTTTGCCACGTTTGCCATTTGACCGCTCAATAATTCCTCACAGCAAGAGCGCTATCTATGCTGTTGCCGGTTTGTGGTTTGTGGCGGGAGGAAGTACCTTATCAGTGTACATTTTCACAAGTCCCCGCGTTTTGTCGCACAATCGTCACGCTTGTTCGTTTTTTTTAATGTTTTAGTAGGGGAAATAATTTTCAGGAATCGTTGTACAACAAAGAGCTCTCTTTCGACAAATAGCTGTATTCTCGTGGAAACCTTTTGTTATGCTAAAGCAGTGGAAATGGATTACATATTAGACCGAGCGAAACCACCAACCAAATAAAGAGCATTGTGTGTGCAATCACGAGATCACTCCGGGACGTTGGGAATACATTGTTATGGTTTTTTTTTTGTTTTCGGCTCCATCTCCCCCATTTCAGCATTCGCACCAATCTTCTACATTATTTATGTACTTTACGGGCTCTCGGGTTCGGGTGCGTTTGCTTATAATAACAAAACAGAAAAGGAAAGTGTGACGCAATCCGTGAGAATGCAACGCAACAAACATGAAATGCATGTGGCGTAAATATTGGAAAAGCGTAAATATAAACATCCCAATGTTGAAGACTCGGTTGCAGATGAAAGGAATCTCTTCGCGGGTCAGAGCATCTGTTGGTGGTAAAGGACGTCCAGAACGTGTCTTGCTGAGTTTGAAACCATCCAGCACGAAACACGTGCTTCAATCCTTCACCTTTGTCTTCTATCCGGCTTTGATCCGGACCGTAAACACGGTGAACTCAGACAATGGAGTTGTGCATGAGTGCGTCATCCGGAGTTGCAAGCTAACTGGAGGACACCTGTGAGACCTCGATCGTACAGGTTGTGTCAGTTTGAAGATCACACAGTCAACAGTTTTATTACCCTGCTTCCGAGTTCGATTCATCCAACCCCACGGACTGTTGGGTTAATTGAAGAGATGTGATCAATAGTTTGTTGGTACCGGAATATCTGGAACTCATAACCTTCCCCCCTTTGCTAGCAGCGCATACGTCATTAATGAACGTTCAATTCAATATTCAAATACCACCAGATTGTGCAGGCAGGTTGCAAACAGCGGGTAATGATTCAGCAAAGTGGTACGTTTTTTCTGCGGATGACATCATCTTCCCGTCCCTCAGAGCACGAGTTCACTATCGCTACCGCGCAGATACAGCCAACAACAACCAATAAATGACACATTTAGCAGGCAACGGACCAACCAATGGCAAACCGAGCGATATGAGGTAACGTGTTTGCTGTGGTTGTTATTTTAATGCGCCCAGGCTGCCAATAATAGAGGCACCGCGCACAATCAGAATAAGGGTGATTTGAATTTAAATGTACCCGGAGCCAAAACTGGAGAACGGCACACGGGACGTACTGGACGACCTTGCGTTGCAAAACGCGGCTTGGTGGTGATGGTTTCTCTTCCGATTAATTTACTTACTCGCTCTCCAACTGCCCGGTTGTTGGAGCACGCTGCTGCCGCTCCTATACGGGTTGAGTTTTGCACTTTTGACTGCGTTTAGCGATTAATGGCGAGTTTTGCTGAGGTAAACAGATTCCAATGCCATCCACCCAGGCATGTTCTGACGGGAGACTGAGCAAATGGGAAGAGGGGGGGAGTTTTCCCTTCATAATGTCCAGCAGTCAGGGTGAAGCGTGAACGATTGATCCCCGGATGATGATGATGATGATTGCAGGTTCGAAAGAATATGTTTAGATACATTTTTCCCAGAGACCCAGAGCATCAGCACAAACCGATCGTATCGCATTGTATCGTTTACGTAATCGGAAAACCGACTGTGCTCAGCTCAGTTAATAGGTTGCTTCAAATGGATGCCCTCAGTTCCAGTATACGCAGAATGGTATATTACAGCGAGTAAGTGAGAGTTGGATGTTGGACATGAAGCTGTATTACAAAGAATGGTAGAGTTGCTGCCGCTTCGAGCAGCACGCTTTGTTTTGAGTCTCCAATAAACGCGTGCTAATTCAATGAAGAATGCAGATGGCAAGACTGCTAGAGATCCCCGCTTAAGGTGGATGGGTTACTAGATATGTGGATTCTTCATTCTATTGTTTTAACGAGTTGGAAAGTGAAGACACGCAAAAGAGCCTTGAGAGTTGAGGGTGAGTTGTTTATTAATGAAGATTCTTCAAAATGGCCAAAGAATGATTATATATCTTTGGAATCGTATGTAACTGAGTCTAATGTAAGATGTATCGAGAGTTCTCATAAGTCTCTCAAAAGAAATTCGTATTCCCATAAAAGTCTGGAATCGAAGTTCTTCCAAAGAAAGCTGAATAAACATCATCTTATCCACAGTGTCCATAGTATCCAAAAACGAGCTTTTTTAGATCTCCAATGTTCCGAACATTTGTTGCTACATATTTTCTGGGGATTCCCCCAAATATCCCCAATATCTTGAAGCATCTATCGATAAGGGAACTGTTCGCAAACTTTGGTGATAATTGTTGGACGCCAGCATTCTTGGTGTACTTCACACGGCATATTAAATTATCCGGATGCCGTCACCGTTGGCTGTCTGACGCATGCCTTCATGTTGATCGGAGCTGTCCAGTATGACACACCAAACATGGTTTCCTACCGGAATTGAAATGGTTGGGTCTTAGCAGTCGCAGTATATTGGGTTGATTGGGTTCGTGTCACTTGGGTTGACATGCGTTGGCACTCTTTTGTAACTTGAGCCGTATACTCTGCTGTACCGGCTCCACCAGTTTTCCAGCGATAACGGACTTCCCGTTTCATTCCATTTCGTGGTTTTATCTCACTTTCTCACTCTGGGTCTGGGTTTGCCGGCCGAATGCATCTGTGTGCTTCAGGACTTATCATCACGCAGACCGCAGCAGGCAATACGTACTTGTGTAGGTAAAAAAAACTGGACCAACAAACATTTGCAACCTAAAACCCAGTGATATGGGCACGTTTCGGGGCGTGTAATCGGTGCATTCCCGGAACTCGTCGGGTGATAACTACCCTAGTTACAAGCTTTCATGGTACGTGTTTCTGACCAGTCTGTTATTTGAAAAAAAGTAATGCAAAAATGGAATAAATCTCAACACGAGAATACTCCACCGTTCATGGGATCAGAAGATGTCTATAATGGGAGTGATGGAAAATTGGCTTCATCAAAATGTGAAAGAATAACAACCAGACGATGAGATGTTCCGATGGATGGCAGCGGGTGTTGCTGCTTCGATTGCGCCCGGAAAAGTGCACCATGTGCTCTAAAAATAAATCACCTTCGCTCTTGTTTCTGGCTCTCAGTTTGGAAAAAAAACGAACGGACAGCGAAATTGGAGAAGTACAAATCTCCGCGTGTGTCCGAAACATTCTTGCTCTGGTGCCCACTTACTTAAAAGTGCTGCTTGCGTAGCAAAAGAAGCCCCGAAAAGAAGTGGACAAACCAAGCGAAATAAAAAAAAAATCGTTTGCGTTTGACTATTTACGATTGTAATGCGCACGTCGCTTGCATCTGTCCCTGCGCTGTGAAGTTGTGCATCGTATTTTTTGTTTTTTGTTTTTTTGGAATGGCGGGAATAAATTTGTCCAAGCAGGCCGTACCGTTTGTACAGTGTTCGCGACACAACGCAAGGGCTACTTTTCGTTGTTGCACCCTTGTGCTGAAGAAAAATGAAACGCAACCCCTCGCCCTTATTTTCAACCCGGCGTATGTCGGTGTATGCGTGTGTGAGGATTAAGGAATTGATACAATTTCACTTATCGCTTTATGGAGTAGATAAGTTGTGTAGCAAAATACATCCAAAAAGATAAATGCAGATTAGTCGTAAAATTCCACCTTGAGAGCAACATTAAAACACGGCAACAAAACGTTGAGTAAAAAAAAAACACCAAACTTCACCGTTTCACCAAATCACGCTATAGCACGTCAACCTTAACCCGTTTCCACCTGATCGAAGGTTACGCGCGGTTTTCTTACCGAGAACACTCACTAGAACAACGGACACCGGAAGCGTTTGTTTGTGTTGTTTTGTTTTTGCTAAGCTGTCTGGACGTTTATTATTGTTACACTTGCAAACTGCGTATAGTACGGAAAGTGCACAGACGCTCCGCGTAGATCGGTTTTGTCTTCCAACGAACGTACCACTAGACTGACAGCAGCGTGCGTAGCGGTCGTGTTTTGCTGTCGCGACGGCATCGTCTCGGCTTGCTCGTGCTATCTCCCTTCAATGTCCAATGGATGCGACTGTATGCTATTTCATTCATGCTCCGGCAGGAAATCCAATACCAACACTAACGTCTCGAGTGGAGTCGAACACAGGGTTAGGCAATCTTTAAAAATTTATTTCGATTTGTTACAGTAATTGTGAACGATCCGTTGATGTATTTGCTAGCGACGCTCGTCTTACACGGCAGGATGGGTACCAAAATCCCATCCGGAATATACTAGAGATGAGAATAACAACTTTTTTTTGTGAATGAACTCAGAGTGAATGAGTCGTTATTTGGAGTCAGCTCGTTTAACGACTCATTTCGGAGTCATAAAAAACCCCGGCATTACCTTTTTTTGAACAATTTAGCAATATTGAAAAATGTGATATATTTTAATGGGAATTTGTTGCAATATGTTTCTTTTCACTCAAATAATGCTTTAAACTAAAAATAGAATAAAAAATCGAAAAAAAAAATTCCAAAAAAATTCAACTCGAAAATTTCATAAGGCTTACCCCTTACGTTTTTTTTGAGAAATTTTGCAAAAAAAAATAAAATTGATTTATTTTAATGCCAATGGGTTGCAATGAGTTTCTTTTCACTCTAATAATGCTTGAAATAAAAAAAAAGAGTGAAAAATAATGAAAAAATCAAAAAATTCAAAAAAATGAAAATTTACTAAGGGTCATTTTTGCACCAAATTTTGCCTATAACTCGGTCGGTATCCAACGGATCGCCAATCTTTAACCTGTGGTCGATAGATGGCATCAATGGCTACATTTTCTTCTTGGACGGCCATGCCCTCAGATGTCTGTGCCAGAAGTTATTCGAGGAACCAAGTTCCTTACCCTGTTTGAGAAAATGTAAAATTTTGCTCATTTTTGCACCAACTTTTGCCTATAACTCGGTCGGTATCCAACGGATCGCCAATCTTTAACTTGTGGTCGATAGATGGCACCAATGGCTACATTTTCTTCTTGGACGGCCATACCGTCAGATGTCTGTGCCAGAAGTTATTCAGGGAACCAAGTTCCTTACCCTGTTTTTGAACAATTTAGCAAAATTGAAAAATGTGATATATTTTAATGGGAATTTGTTGCACTATGTTTCTTTTCACTCAAATAATGCTTTAAACTAAAAAAAGAATAAAAAATCGAAAAAAAAATTTCAAAAAAAATTTCAACTCGAAAATTTCATAAGGCTTACCCCTTACGTTTTTTTTTGAGAAATTTTGCAAAAAAAATAAAATTGTTTTATTTTAATCCCAATTGGTTGCAATGAGTTTCTTTTCACTCTAATAATGATTGAAATAAAAAAAATAGTGAAAAATAATGAAAAAATCAAAAAATTCAAAAAAATGAAAATTTACTAAGGGTCATTTTTGCACCAAATTTTGCCTATAACTCGGTCGGTATCCAACGGATCGCCAATCTTTAACCTGTGGTCGATAGATGGCATCAATGGCTACATTTTCTTCTTGGACGGCCATGCCCTCAGATGTCTGTGCCAGAAGTTATTCGAGGAACCAAGTTCCTTACCCTGTTTGAGAAAATGTAAAATTTTTCTCATTTTTGCACCAACTTTTGCCTATAACTCGGTCGGTATCCAACGGATCGCCAATCTTTAACTTGTGGTCGATAGATGGCACCAATGGCTACATTTTCTTCTTGGACGGCCATACCGTCAGATGTCTGTGCCAGAAGTTATTCAGGGAACCAAGTTCCTTACCCTGTTTTTGAACAATTTAGCAATATTGAAAAATGTGATATATTTTAATGGGAATTTGTTGCAATATGTTTCTTTTCACTCAAATAATGCTTTAAACTAAAAATAGAATAAAAAATCGAAAAAAAAAATTCCAAAAAATTTCAACTCGAAAATTTCATAAGGCTTACCCCTTACGATTTTTTTGAGAAATTTTGCAAAAAAAATTAAATTGTTTTATTTTAATCCCAATTGGTTGCAATGAGTTTCTTTTCACTCAAATAATGATTGAAATAAAAAAAAGAGTGAAAAATAATGAAAAAATCAAAAAATTCAAAAAAATGAAAATTTACTAAGGGTCATTTTTGCACCAAATTTTGCCTATAACTCGGTCGGTATCCAACGGATCGCCAATCTTTAACCTGTGGTCGATAGATGGCATCAATGGCTACATTTTCTTCTTGGACGGTCATGCCCTCAGATGTTTGTGCCAGAAGTTATTCGAGGAACCAAGTTCCTTACCCTGTTTGAGAAAATGTAAAATTTTTCTCATTTTTGCACCAACTTTTGCCTATAACTCGGTCGGTATCCAACGGATCGCCAATCTTTAACTTGTGGTCGATAGATGGCACCAATGGCTACATTTTCTTCTTGGACGGCCATACCGTCAGATGTCTGTGCCAGAAGTTATTCAGGGAACGAAGTTCCTTACCCTGTTTCTGAACAATTTAGCAATATTGAAAAATGTGATATATTTTAATGGGAATTTGTTGCAATATGTTTCTTTTCACTCAAATAATGCTTTAAACTAAAAAAAGAATAAAAAATCGAAAAAAAAATTTCAAAAAAATTTCAACTCGAAAATTTCATAAGGGGTACCCCTTGCCATTTTTTTGAGAAATTTTGCAAAAAAAATAAAATTGTTTTATTTTAATGCCAATGGGTTGCAATGAGTTTCTTTTCACTCAAATAATGATTGAAATAAAAAAAAGAATAAAAAATTAGCAAAAAATAAAAAGAATATAAAAATTTGAAAGTTTTATATGTGATTTCATGATAATATGTTTTCTTTTCTAAGTCCTTTAAGCTCAGTTCAAATAGAACTTATAAATTAAATTAGTAGAACTTAAATAATTCCATTCCGGTCAGATTTTACCGAACCCTGGTTTAAGAGATCGCGCGTCTGCATCCAGTCTCGTGGGATGAGTAATGTGCCAGCGTGTTGTGCGTAAAAACACAAATCCACACACACACACGCACACAAATGCAGTCAAAGATCATGTGTCGCTAGAGCGAGAGCAAACAATTAAGCTCTCTCTTTCTTTCTCTCTCTGTTCACGTTCATCAATTGATGGTTTGTCGTCATTGACGGGCTTTTCATTCTTCCGGCTAAAGGCTTCCTCCTACCAAGAGTAGTAATGTAATGAGCTCATATGACACGCGTTTTTTTCTCTTTCTCTCTCTCGGTTTCACTTTCCTTCCCTCTCTCCCCACTGGAAATGGGTGTTCGTGTACGTGGCGGCGTCAGTCATCAGGTTTTTAGAGGAAAGAATTAATGAATTGCGTCATTTTTTCGCACTTGATGACGGAAGCAGCATCCATGCACGGCAAACAAATGAAATGGAGGGGGAGGAGGGAGATGGAAGATTGGTGAGCATAAATAAAGCGTTGTGCATTGAATTGTTCATACCATTCAGCCCCTTGGAGTAACAATCTGCGGAGGCGAAATGACTCATTTGAATCGCAATGGTCCTTTACAGAAGTGGGAAATGATGCCGATCGTACATAAATTGTTCATCGCTCGCCCAGACGACGGACTGACCTCATTCTGTACCATATCGGTGCAGTTGCATGCAGTGCAGTTCTCTCTGTCGCCGTGGGCATGAAGATATTTATCATGCATATAAATTATGCTATAATTTAAATATTAAATCATTCACCCAAACAGACGCGCGCAAAATCTCTACAAATGCAATACATGTGTTGCCCTGGTTGTGAGACAATCGAGGACAATCAAAAAAATCTCTAAAATCGTTGCAAATTATTTTTAAAAACAAAACTTCGTGTAAATAAAGTAACAAATCTCGTTTACAGGTTCTGAAGGGAAGAATATATTTTATGGTTTTATTGAAACACGTCTATTTCAGCTTCAATGTTTAAATAACTACAGCAGTAAGCGCATATTGAGTTGTTTTCCTTCATGTTAGTGTGTATATGTTTTGTTTATTTCAGTGGCGGGGCGCTTGCAAATGGGGTCCCGGTTGCGAAATGCTTGGGATTGAGAAAACAGGTCTGATTTTATACACTTCCAGGGGACCCCCCGGCGTTTAAACCCGCCACTGGTACTTTTTTTTTACAGTGTTTCTTCATAAACAGGAAAGAGCGAATTACACTTTTCTGACACGCTGTACACGCGATTAATTACATAGTAAACCATTTTGTGTTGTTTCAATATCGCAACTTCGCACTGCCCTATCTATTTGCAGAACGCTGCACCGTGACAAAATGACTGTATGGCGTTTATTTCCCCGCCGCTTTTCGTACTACCCGGAATATTATGTAACGTATGTTTTGCATGTTAAGTTATGTTAATAAATTATACAATCTATGCGTGAACAGTTTAGCGGATCAAGCTTTACGGAGGCCCCCGAAGCGGAATGGTAGAGTTTGGGGCCGTTAAAACTAAAGATGGTGGTCGCCTCTGTCGACAAAAAAAACTCCGCCTACCATTAGATCCGCCACGTGCGTGCGTGGATTTACGCTATCATGGATCCATCCATTCCGCCTCAGTATGGTCGCATCATTGTGTTTCATATGAGCGGCGTGCTGGTAAGCGATGTAAGCGACGTGTTGTTTTGCGGCACCGGTGACTTTTTGTCCTTTTCGTCGAACTCATCCGTCTGGTTCATCTTCAGCTCGTACAGTACCGCGTTCAGCTTGTTCCATTCGTCCATACGCGGGTTGGCGAGATTGTCCGCCACATCGTACACGTAGATCCGGCCGGCCTCATCACCCACCGTCACGTGCAAACCGGATGGTGTCCAGGAAACACGATTCAACGCTGGCTGACCGTCCACCGTGATCGATGCGGTCGGTACCTCCGTGTCCTGGTTCAGGTTCCACAGGTCGAGCCGTCCGCTACCATCAACGCCGGCGAAAAGGGCGGGATGAATCGGCGACCACGCAACGTCCATCACGTAGTCCGAGTTGTCCTCGAACGAGTACAGTGGTTTGTTATCCTTCAGGCTCCACAGCTTGATCGTCCAATCGATCGAGGAGGTAAGGAACAGATGACCGAAGTCCGGTGACGATTGGTTATGATGTGCCGAGATGCCAGTGACCGGACCGAGATGCTTCTCGTACGTTTCACCAATACCGGACCGATTGCCGTGCCTGCTCGCCGAATACACGTAACCATCCTCACCGCCCAGCACGAAATTGTTTACCTCGTTGTGCGGGAATGCCATGCAGGTGACGGAGATGGCCTTTGACTGGCGATGCTGCAGTTCCAGCACGTCCTGTGGTTGTGAAAGCATATCCAAACTCCACGAACACAGCTTACCGTCCGAGCTGATCGAGATGACGTTGTGCGCGTTCTGCGTTCCAACCATCGAGAGACAGTACACTGGTTGCTGTTAAGGGCGTAGAAGCGAAAACACGATCATTAAAACAATGTACACGAGTGGAATGGGGCAATCCAGGAGACTCCTACCGTATGGGCATTAGCGCTCAGCGGCGTTCGATGAATCGGTGTACGCTTCTGTACCCGATTATCCCACAGCACAATCTGCCCAGAGTAGGTACCGCCAAGGATCAGGTTCGGATGGAACTTTGCGAAGCAGGTCGACATGACGGCACTCTGACAGTGGAACACCTCTTCCGGTGTTTGCTTCTTGAACTTGGTGTTCCATACGACCACCACACCGTCCGGTTCGTTCGGTGTTTCCTCGTTGCTGTGGTACGATGCAACCATCAGCTCCGGGTGATGCGTCGACCAGTCGAACGATGTCACGCATCGGTTCTTCGACCAACGGTCACAGTAGAAGGTGCGGTTCAGCGATAGCCGGGCATGCGATTTCTCGTCACTGAAGAATAACGATTGCAGAAAGAGAGCACAGTTACCCGTTACAATCAAGGTGTATAGAAGAATCACACTAGCAGACTTACTTCATATCATCCGCCTCACCGTCACCGATGTAGTCTGTGTAGATATCGACCGTTTCGGACAGTGCCCGTTCCATTACCTTGCCAGCGCGCAGGATGAAACGCTGAAAGTCTTCCGAAAGTATGATCATCTGTTTCTGCTCAGCGGAAAGTTCTTTCACTGTTGTTGTGAGCAAAAAGAAAAAAAAAGTGTACCATGAGTGATCAGCAGTTCGATCGATTAGATTGTCACATACCTTCCTTCAGATCTTCCTTCTTTTGCTCCTGTGGCGTGATGGCCGGTGCCACTTCCTTCACCGTTGGTAAACCGTGCGGCAGTATACCGGGCGGCAGCTTCGAGTGAAACCCATGGTCGATATGGGTGAGGGAGCTTTCCTCATCGTCACCTTGACCGTCCCCAAAAGTAAGCACTGTATGAGTAAAACTGTTTCTGATCTAGTATGGTCTGAGACACGCAGCAACAATAAAAAAAAACTTAACAACTAAAAAGTAAAAACTAATCTTATAAGAGCAACAAATATAGCCACAATCATGCATTACACCAATCCTTTCTCTCTCTCTCTCTCTCTTTTTCTCGCTCTTATCTTTTTCTTCGTCTCTCTTACTTCCAACCTTCTCTTTACATCACTCCCAACCGCTCTGTGTGGTTGTTACTTGTTTGCACACTTATAGTATGGCATTCTCGTTGGCATTCACTTTGCATAAAAAACCACTAATACAGAAAAAAAGCAATTGAAAATTCACATTCACTTAAAGATAGTGACAATCGTATAACAACATATGTACAAACATATTCGCACCATCGCGACTATTTGCCGCGATGAGACGAACGGATTAATTGAAGAAGATAAAAAAAACAACAACAAAATCGTAGTACGATGCCATTTAAGAGCTGCCTAAGAAAATCAGTAATAAGTACACAGAGAGAGTAGAGAATCAAGTGGCAAAAATCGAAAGGGAAAGATAAGAAGAGAAAAGATAGTGAGATAAAAGAGTGGGAAAAAAGATGGAAATAGAAATAGGAATACACAGCGTGTGAATCGGATTCGGTGATATGATAGAAACGATGGAAGGTGCAAAACGAATTGGCGCAGTGAGACGATCGAATCTGATAGTTTACAAACTTTATAGAATGGAGAAACATTTGATTAATATTTCTTCAATGTTCAACACTGTCACAGTCAATAATCTGTACGATTGTAACATCTTCGAGGCGTTGTGCTTGGCATTTTACTACAATTTTGACTAACAAGATTACAAAACTAGCGAATGGAAGGACACTGCATTGCAACCTCTATTCAAGCACAAATCGTGGGAGGAAAGCGACCGAAAGGCTAGTGTAAAGAGAGTTGGCACAGTGACCATACGGGTGGCAGTTATTTACATATGAGCGAGCTGTCAAATGTGGACGTGTAATTTATGTAAATTTATGCAAAAGAAAGAAAAGGACAGCATGATGTCACTCACACATCATTCGCAACTTATCGTTTTGTATACTATTTCGAGCGTATATCACTAACACACATATTGAGAAGAATGGTAATGGCGGCGGTAGTAGATGGTGTAGGAGGAGGTGATAGTAATAGTAGTAGTAGTAATAGTAGTAACAGCAGTAGTAACACATTAGTCATATGTAAAGAGTAACGACTTATTTGAAATGGTCATAAACAATTGTTCCTTGATTTTTTTTTGCTTTTCGATTTGGAATCGCGTAGCGATCGGAGAGAGTTAAGAGCAACATGTACTCCCCTGGATGGATAAGCCGGTACCACTCCAGCTGTGGAGTATTGGTCGGTATGAATATAAGATACTATTTATATGATACTATTTCTCCACCCATTTTTTTTTTGCAGGATATATTAAAGATAGGGAAATAGACAGGAGAGCAAGAGTAGTAGAAGAGATAAGGGTATAGGACGGATACGGACAGAAAAGATGGTATATAGATGGTTAGAGAACAACGTCATGTTGCTCATAAGGAACGTTAGAATTTAGACGGAGAACACACAGAGATGGTGCACAGTTAACAGTTTTCACATTCGAGAATACCCCTTAATAGCTAGGATGGTAGTAGAAATGTCAAAACAAATGTGTCTTTCCCCTTCCTAGCACTAACAGTTCTTATTGCGCTAACCATCGTTACAGCTAGTTGTATGGAGTAAAGATGGGCAGATTTGAAGATGTAAACATTACTACTACTTTCCGTCCATTGGATATGATAAGCGAGAATAATGAGCGGATGGTGCTGGTTGGCTAAACAAAACACGAGGGGGAAAGGTTATTGCCAGTGGGGTGGTGGTGGTGGTTAGCCAAGTTTGAACCCAAAACCAAAAGCTACAAGAGGCACGTTGACAAACGTTAGTCACCTGTCAGGGTGTTAAATCGACGTAGATGCGGGTTAGGGGTTGAATGTTATCGAGGTATTACAGATTAGTTTGCCTACGTGTTACAGAAGTGGGGTTAGTGTTAGGAGAAGAAAATAAAACACCAGAACAGCATTCCCAAGTTCGCGGTCTGTCACATCACCTCGCACAACCACGATCAGCGCTACTGATTGCAGTTTTACAACAAAAAAAAGGACATAAGGGAGTGACGTAGACAGGGGTTTTGGTCTAATGGTGCATTGGTGTACTACTACACCCTGTTGGCGACTTTCTCCTTTATTGGGTTTTTAAGTGTAAGCGCCTAAAAGTATGCAATATATCGTTTTTTGGAAGGAAATGTTAAATATTAGAGAACAAAACGTGTATCGAAAGCAGCTTCTAACACTCCGTGCACATTCACGGATGGAATCGAAAAAAACTATGAATTTATTTATGACAAACTACAATTATAAATGTAATTCTTGCATACTTTCAGGCGTAATTACACCAAGATACAACTTAACAGGTAGTAGGACATTATACACCTGTGCCTAACAGTATCGCAGAGGATAGTAAAAGGTAATAGCATCATCAGAGTACAGGAAGTAAAGAAAGAGAGAGAGAGAGAGAGTAAGTTTGAGAGCATGGATTAAAAAAAAGAAACAAGAATCGAATGTTCACGATGAGGCTACTCATCCGTTGGATACGTGTGTTCTAGTTTTTTGTTTCTAGAAACACTGGCGAAAATAAAACATAATAAAACGTCAAAGTATGTATCGTTAAAAGACAGCAATCGCTTTCAAACGAGCATAATCTAACAACCAATGGCTACATTACAAATAAACCTGTGCAGTAATAAGAGTTCACCCACAAAACAAACTACCTTACTAGCACGCATCACGTATAAAAACATTCAAAACAAAAAAAAGAAAATAGGTTTTCAAAAGGAAGCAAAGCGATTGAATGCTTCAGGATAGGGAAAACACCTGGCTACGCTTTTAGGGTTTTGTGTGGATGTGTGTAAAATTTGCAAAAGAAAGTACCGTATGCAAGGAAAATCTATTAACAACATGATAACAACATAGAACCGACTATGTGGCGTATATAGAGAATAAAAAAAGTCTAACGAATAAAAAAAAACGAATAAAGAAATTTGCGCATTTGCAATAGATGTATAAAAAAAAAGAGAAACAAAAACAAAAGAGAGCAGATTAATTTGTTTGTTATGGCAAAAACCTACCTGTAAACTCATCCTCCCACTCTAAACCGGGGTTAAGATTGTATTCATCTTGAAATGGGAAAAAAGTCTAACTTAAACTTTTGTGTATCTGAAGTTTATGGTTTAGGTTTTATTGTTGTTTGTTGTTGTTGTTTGTTTTTTAAAAAAAGAATAGAAGAGAACATGTGTTTAATGACATCAGGTTTAATAGCGCATTTAGTGGGGAATACCAATTCATGTGCCTGTCATAAAGCGAAGAACACATGCAAATTGTGAACTTTTTTTTTGGAGTGTAGTTTTGTTTTGTTTTTTTTTGATTTATTATTTGGCTCGTTAGCGGTCACAAACATTGTAAACTGAACGCAGATAATATGAAATTATGGCAGTATTGGCAGGTATTGGTTCGCCGTTATGATATTGATTCGGAAAATATACACTTATGTATGGGTGAAAAGTGTTTCGAGCATAACGTTGTGTTCGAAAGAACGCAGCCACATCGTTTCTGTTTCTCGTTTGTTTCGGGGTGGTTTGGGTGGAGGGGGGGGGGCTTTGAAAGGGTGGGTGGGAGCCTGGGGGGAACAAAAAAGATATGTGTGTGTGTCGAGTGCGCAGTACTAGAGAGATGATAATAGTAACTCAGTTGAGTGAGTTACACTCAGAGCGAATGAGTCCGTTATAGAGAGTCAACTCGTTTGACGTCTCGAGCGCGGTGAGTCGAGTTGCGAAAAGAGTGAATCAGTGAGTTGAAACGAACCGCGTGATGAGCAAGTGACTCTCATTCACTAGTATGTTTTAACTCACTCTCTCACTCATATGGATTATGCGCATCTCTACACCGTGTTTGTGTATGCACTCGCAAAAAATGTTCTAAGGGAAAAGGGGATCGATATTCTACTGCTGCTGTACGTGGTTCAAACCTGGGAAAACCTTATTTCACCGGCTCTTTCGTTAACGGAAGCGATAAACTACTTACCGGTTGGAAAAAAAAGAGTGAATTGGAAAGGTGGTGGGGATTTATCCAAAAAACGTTCAAATACTCGTTAACAGATGAAGAGAGAGGGAGAGGGAGATGTACCGAGAGATGCAACCTAGGCGTGTACGTAACTCGAACGCTACCAAAGCTATACAATAAAGCTATCCTTATCCGTGTATTACTTCCACCGAGAGATTAATCTTACATTCCAAACAGCACCTAGAACTGCTCTACTGAAATGATGGATGTTTGTGGCATTAGATGTGGAATAGTTTAATATTGGTTTCCTACGTACGACACATGACTAGAATGGAGCTTAGACAAACTAAATGGAATGGTACAGAACACTTACGGAAGCATTCTGGCTAACAAAGGGCCTCAATACGTGCACCTAATGTTTCGATGCGTCATTTTTTGTTCAAGAATACATTAATACGCCATTTCATATGACATTCGAAATAGCTTACGTACACCAATAAGACATAGCAGGATATAGAATGTACGGGGGATTATCGCTTAGTTCCAGCTCCCGAAACAATACTGAGAGGCTGCGTTCTTTGACACACTTGATTTTGTGAGGAAATCAGTAAATCAGTTTTAAAGCAAATTGTCTTTGTAGAGACGATAAAGAGTTTGTGCGTGTCACTTCGGATTGTGAGATTGTGTCTTTCCAGTTAGAAATTGCGTTAGAATATTGTTTTAAAATAATTTTGCTGAAATTATTCATCTTCCACTAGACTTGAAGAATGTATTGAGTGTTTAACAGTAAAACATTTAGGTTTTTTAAAACATTAAAACATTTAAGAATTACATCTGTAGTGAGAGCAAGTAACAGCTATTATCACATACAACTAAAGTCTTTTACTAAAACAATTCTACACGACACTCATCAATAGAAGCGAAATAGAAACTCCATCGTCTATACAAAGGTAAATGATTAGGGTGAAGATACAAAAACAAAAACGAACAAATGTTGCAAAAGAAAAAAATACTATTCAAAACGGGGTACCCTTTCGGTCAACCGAAACACATAAAACAAAAGGGTGGAAAGAAATTAAATAAACTTATTGCATGCAATTTGCCTTTTTTTTTATTCCGCACAGATAAACATAATGGGGTAAAGAAAACAGGAAAGGAAAACAAGAAACAATAACAAATATAAACTACCATGTTTTGCTTGATAAGAGAAAAAAAAAGTTATAAAACCAACAACTGATGTGAAGTTACATTTCAATTCTGTGGTGATATGGGTAAGGGTGTAGCAGAAATGAATATATAAAAAAAATATATAGAAACGAACAGGAATGGTACGATTAAACGAATAATATATCCCGGAAAACAAACAAACAATTACACTTAATAGATATAAGTGGAATAAATAGAAGAAAGAGAGAAAAAAAGGGGGGAACAAATGGGTGGAGAAACTAAGGTTGTATTAACGCGCGAAAGGTTGTTTTTTTTTGGGATTTTATGTGTTTTTTTTGGTATATTTTTTTTAAAAAAAAAGCTCTTCTCATAATACAGGGAGTAAATGAAGCAAATGTTTTTTTATAAAAGAACAATAAATTAATAATTAATTAAATAGATATCACTAAGATTATAGCCAGAGTTGAAAGGGAACATAGTAATGATAATGATGAGAGAAGAGAAACAAAATAAAGTATTCGTTGCTACTGGCAGGATGAGCAAGAGTACGATGAAAACTTTAGTGGTTTATAAGATTTGATAAAGGATGAATAAATGGCAAAACTATTTATCATCTACGTTACTAAAGTAAAAACAAACTTCTTCAATCTACTTGTGCTCGATAATATTTTTACCCAGATCAGTAGAAGTATTGATTTACTCGTAGAAACAATAGATGAGAAGAAAGTACATAAATTTTCCATTTGATATATTCAACTATTCGATCTTTTACTTTTTATACCCATTTCGCAGTTGTGTCTTATTCCCTACGTGGTTGCAATGAACATCTGAACAGATGCGCATGTCTCCAAATGATGTTACTATATCTTGAAACTACACGAGCACAATGGGAAATAAATAATGCTGAATGAACTCTCTCACAATCGATAGTTGGATAGTCTCCAAATAGAAGATAATATTTTTGCAATTAAAATTCAAAATTCCTACCAAAGTGAAGTTTATGTATGCACAATGCCACAATTTAAGTTTAAGATCAAAATAGATTAAATATATCAAATGCAAATTTATATCCATTGTAGCAAGAAGATGACGGTTGTTGTTAGAAATTAAATAAAAAAAAACCTGCCTCATTTTGGTTTGTAAATTAACTAGTAATACAAAAGGTGTCATAAACGTAAAGTTAAAACGAATTACTCACCGTAATAGTCGGTTGCGTGGGCTGCAAATCGTGTCACAGGATCCATCGGTTCATCCGTAGGTTGTGTGTCATGCCAGGGGGGAACATAAAGTGTACCGTTTCCCGAAAACACCGGAAACGAGGGGTGGGAAAGAAAGCAGTAGTTAGTTTCACTCTAGCAAATATGTTGTGTTTGATTTTTTTTCTTCATTTCAGCTTCTAGAGCTCTGAGCCTGTCTGTCATAAACAGTACGGAAACAGTGAACGATACAAGCTAAAGAAAACTTAAAGAGAGACAGAGGAGTTTCCAGAGAACTATACAAAATGGCAGAAAGGGCGATTTGTCTTTTTTTTTTGGTGTGAAAAATGACTAATCATTACGAAACGATAGATAGAAGCTTAAACAAAAAGCTGAAGCCAATTTCCTGCATCTAACGAGAGTAGAAAACATTAAAACGAAACAAAAACTTATAAAAAAAAACAAAAAACATGAGCAAACCAAAGTAAGCATAGGAAGAACTTAGGACGTAAAAGCGGTAGGTTTTTGTACGATAATTTCGGTACCGATAATTTTTTTCTTCTGTTAATTCATATGGTTCAACAGTGTATAATAGTACTGATAGTTTCGGCAATCAAGGATTTATCGGTATTTTTGTTTTTGTTGGTACGATAGATGCATTTGGTACACATCGATATCATGCTTTACCTTTACGCGGTCTCCACCAATCCTCCATATATCCTGATAGAGGTGAGGAATGGCAAGAAAAAACTGTATTTGTTATTTTATTTCAATAAATGTTCCTCCGGAAGTGGCGGGTTGTAAGGGTAGGTATTGTTTTGAAAAGCTTTTGCGAAGCGCTTTGTTGTTAAGGGACGTACAAGGGAAGGAGCGAAAAAACGTACACGACAACTTGTGTTTTATAATCGTAGATTATTTTTACTAAATATAATATAAATTCATTTTCTTTGCTGGCTAATCGATCGATATAACTTGCATTTGTACTATCGTGGGACTAGCAAACTGGAAGAAAATATTTTCCATCATAATATAAGTTCTGTTTTGTTTGATTTGTCTGCCGGCACGACAAAAGGAAGAGATATATGCTTTCTATCCTATTTTGCAACAGACACTCCCCTTACAAGATACGTGATTACGGGCTAGGAGTCGTTATTCATTAACGTTGAAAGGTTTATGGCATTTGTGTACAAGATATCGAGTCAATCTGATAGAAAACAAAAAAGGATTCTAATACACTTACCGTCGCGCTCGTGGCCACCAGAACTGTTCGTTTGAGTCTGTTTCGAGTAAACGACCGTTTCCTTCGGGGGAATGTTGGTGGCCTGTACGGATACCAGGCAAAGGTTGACCGGCTTTTTGCGATAACTGTCGGTATGAGGGAAATGAATTAGATATGTTACGATAGCAAACATCAAACGAAGCATTCCTTGCTCTACCTTTGTCCATTGATGCTGGGCTGCAGGCTTGCATCGGGCGTGTGTGTGGTTGATTGATCAGAAGTGGCCGAATTAACCGAAGATAATGACGACAGTACCTCCGATACGGGAGCCACACCCAGTGAGGAAAGCATTTCATCTAGATCCCTGCAAGAATGGATGCTTAGGTTAAAACTGTTCGCTTCAATGGTTTTTTTTTGGTGGTCGGCGTACTTTCGTGTGCTAGTTTCCGAATGACCTAGCTTCCCGGCGGCCTCTTCTAGATCTTTTTGCTCTTTCTCCTTCCGCCGGCGATCCTTCTCTTCGCGGAGGGCCTGCAGTTTGGCCTTCTTCCGCTCCAGTTCCGCCTTTCGGTTCATCTTGGAAAGTTTCGCGAGTTGCTCTAATTGCTCCAGCTTTCACAGCTGCAATAGGGGAGGGATGGATTGCAAACAAAATATGGTATGAAGTTACGATTTCCTTTGCAATTAACCGAAATGGGAGAAAAAAAGAATATAAAACCAACGACAACACAAAAAGAACTGCACGGTGTAGAAGAGTGTCTTTCCGAAACATGACGTCATTTTGTCATTAGGTTTTTATTTTTCGATGTTAAAGCAGCATAGCATAGGAATTAGTGTGTAACTACAGAAAGCGTGCGCATAAAACAGCAAAAAACGTTAGTATTGTTTTAGAAGCGATTTAATGAACAATTTTGCTTGCAGTTTTGTTACCGGGACTCACTTTTTCTGCTCCACCCCAGGAAGATAATTATAAGTATGGATTTTTCAACCGTTTGGGTAAGTATTTGCTTTTGGTTAGAGTACAGGCGTTCGTACGCACGATTACAGTTATGGAAGAGTCAGTAATAGTTCTTTCTCGCTTTCTCTATTGTGGTGCTACAGTGAAGGGGAGCAAACTTGCCACCTGTACGTGTAGTGGGAAGCTACGATTTTTGGGTCGTTAAAACTTTTTCCACAACCCGTACGATGATGTTATTAACATTCCACTGAGATGATAGAAGACGCGTGACGCATATCGTTGATTTGACTCGAAGGGGAGGACACACACGGGGTTCACAAAAAAGGATATCGGGGTATAGGGCGTTTGCAGTGGAACCGTATGGTTGGCTAAACGGATTATGGATTTTGTTTGTCTGTTCGAGAGAACAGATGATGCTGTTGATTGTTAGTTCACTACAACAATTTACGTGGTTTCCCTTTTTTTGTTGGTGGTGGATGTAAAAATATATTTCAATACCCGAGCTGTGAAGGAAATTATCACTTTTTATTCCTTATTTTACGTCTGCACTTCACAAGAACGTTGCAACCACAAACACATTCATTCACACCGTACAGAGAAATCTGGATTGCACACGGATATTCGGACAGCACGAATTAAATAACGTCTCGGCTGTGACGTATCTCCGCTGTGTTTATATTGTGTATTGCAATGCTTGACGGAACACGCACATAAACCGGCCGTTTGTTTTTCAAAACGGGAAGGATTAATTTAAAATTGATGTAATGTGTTTTTATTTAAGTAAAATTATGAAATAAATACTATCAAATACCATTTGTGTGCCATTGGTGTAGTTATGTTACGTACTGTGTAAATTTATTGAATGGAAAGATGAAAGGGATTCTTTCCTTTGATCATTTGCTTTTTTTTGATAGTATGTGAACAATAGTAGAAGAGTTTGTGAACAATCATAATCAAAAATAACATGCAGAAAACAGATGATGGAGATTAGTGTTACCTGCTGCCATGGATGCTCTCTTGATATCAGTAACAAAAGTTACCGTTACGGGTGGATTTTCAATTTTAAAAGCGATTAAAGATAAACTCCACTTCAAACCATCTTTTCTTATGAACAAAACCGATTAGAATTTAATTTTTTTTATGAGAAAAATAATTGATTAGCTCGTATTTATCGTTTTGTGTTGATTTTGAAGTAGAAGAAACGATATGCACGTTACCGCGGTACGAACAAACGCTTGAAATGAAATATTTCAATTTTGATTGAAAAATACCATGGCAACGGTTGCGCAACTGTTTGCGCAACTGTTTCGTACCATTTATCCTTGGTAACTTGTTTATTTGATTTTCAATATACTTCCATAGTACAATAACAATCTTAGCTATAGAATTTGTTTTGGTATCGTTGTTGCTTTGCTAGCATTACAATTAATTATTTAGCTAAATGAAATATAGGTGATTGCACTTCGGACTTTTTACGCACTTTGAACACGCAAACTGGCTGGCAAAAGCATGGCTCAGCTAAAGTCATCCACTTCGAACGAAGCGAAAAGTGACACATATTCCAAGCTCAACTTCGAACCGGACGATGAGGAAGTGTCGATGATATTCGGGTTCGAGGAAAACGATGCACGCCAGAAGCTGCATAACTTTCCAAAATGTTCGCGCTTGGTAATCAGGTAGGGGTGGTGCGAATGCGCGCGATTGTACAAAGCTAGTCCACTAGTTCACCATTTTGAACCGTGAACAGTCCCGACCTGCAGGCCGAACTAGGTATGGAGATTGGCACTGCCGTCAGCGTGGAGCATCCGTGGAAGGAGATCAAGAAGGAGATGCTGGAGGATCACCTCCCCGGGAAGACGAAGGTTCAGCGGCAGCTGAAGGACAAGCTGAAGGACATGGAACCGGGCAAGCTGATACTGGTGGGCTATCTGCCCGACCAGAGCACCGAGGAGGAGGACCTGTTCGCGGTCTTCACGGACAATCGGGAAACGCGGGAAGCCCGTGAGCTGATCCGTCGCTTGGAGTTGGTGGAGCGGCTGTCCGCGGCCGCAGCAATGAGGAAAAAGCCGCGCCGATGGCAGACACGTGGCAGTGAGCAGGATGTGGAGAACTTTATACCGCAGAAGCGCACGAACGTTGTGAACGTGGAGTCGCAAAGCATCTACCCGGCACAGCGCGTTAGCTCTTACCACTTTCAGCTGCGTATGGTTGGGGATGCACGTGATGGATACGTGGAGCTCGTGCCGAAAACCGTTTTCCAAAACATTGTACGCAAGTCGATAGATTTCGGTGTCCAGTTACGTCCACAGAAGGTACACAAGTTCCAGCAAACGGATCCAACATTTCCCACCAATGCCTGGTCCCAGTATCTGTACGAGATTGGTAATGAGCGGAAGATGGCTAGTGGCGTGACGACGTCGACGGCGATGGTGGGTACCGGTGGAGCCGACTGTCAGCCAATATCCCCTAGCGATCATGTGGAGCAACTTCTGCACACGCTGGAATTTAACCAGATTGATATGTACCGGAACGACTATCCGATCATTTCGCGCCACAAGTCTATCACCAAGTATGAGACACCCGTGGTGGAGGAGACAATGTGCTTCATGGATCGATCTACCTGCGCCAACAGGCATGTGTCCGCCATCGAGTGGCATCCTCAGCTGACAGGTATGTTTGTGGCCGCCTATGTTCACCACATTCCAAGCGTGGTGATGGCGGTACCAAGATCCGGAAATGCAACTTCCATCCCGGAGGGCGTAGTTGGTATGCGGACGATACCGTCCGGGGCAACGGTTGGTGCTGGCAGTAGAGAAGACGCAGTTAATCGGCTTGTCTTCGAGAAATGTCCCGTGCTGGCGTGGAATTGTGAGGAATCGCTAGTACCGAAGCTCTGGCTAGATTCGCCGCGTGAGGTGACAGCACTCTCCTTCTGTCCGTATGACGGCCGGTTACTTGTTGGTGGTCTTTCCAGCGGTCAGCTTGCCATCTGGGAGCTGACGGATGGGCAACTGGAACACACCGGACCACGAATGGCTGGCCGGGAAGGGAAACAACACGGACAACATCCAACTCCGGAGATGTACCGCAACGAGATTAAACAGCTGCTAGGCAACGCCACACCGACGAACCGTCTGGCCCGTGGCCATGCGGCTAGTTCCGGCGGGCAGGCCGGCACACTGACGGACGGTGCAGGCGCACCGGAAACACCGTGGCATGTGCGTCCGGCCGTCATCAGCGCCCTCGACCGGTCGGCACGCAAACCGATCACCGTGATCCGCTGGTTGCCACAGAACTATCACTGCGTCACCACCGGGCAGCTGCGCGTCAACGGTGCCGAGGACCGACCGGGCCGGTTCCTGCTGACGGCCGCACTGGACGGTACCGTCTCCATCTGGAACCTTGACCTGTCCGTCCCGGCGGCGCTGTCGACACACGCGCCGGACAAGGAGAAGGCCACCGGTGAGGTAGATACGGTCGGCGAAATACCGACCGGCAGTGGACTGGCCCGACTGAACCACCTGTTCCATCCGACGTTTCGCGTCCGGTGCGATGTGCCGCTGGTAACGCTCGCTCTGGACGAACAGCCGATATCGTTACGGAGCGGTGGACCGTCGGGTGCATTCCAGCTGCCGCCGGTCATCTGCAACCAAGCGTTCATCGCTGGCACCCTGCTCGGTGGGCTGTTCTGGGGCAAGTGGGACGGGTACGAGTTCGATCAGGGTGCAATCGTGAACGAGGAGCCGGTGCGCGACCGGGACAACTTTGCGGCGGTCCACAACGGGCCACTGGTGGCGATCGCACGGAATACCTTCGTACCGGACGTACTGCTGACGGCCGGCGGTAGTGTGCTAGCCCTCTGGACGGCCGATTGTCGCCAGTCGCCCATCTTTTGGCGCCTGAAACCAGTGTCCGTGACCGCCTGCGTGTGGAGTCTCGATCGACCATCGGTGTTTTATGTCGGACTGGCGAACGGTGACCTGGAGATATGGGATCTACAAAGTAGGCAAATCATATTAGCGTCATTTGGTGCTAGTACTCTTCACTGTTTGAGGACTGATGGAGACTAGTATTAATAAAATTCGTATCCTGACACCTAGCACAATTAGATAGAATTTCATAAATAAGTGTAGAATTAGACATCCACATGTAGAATTAGACACGTCTGACATAGTACTAGTGAAATGTACTGCACATAGCACCTTCTTCTTCGTTTGTGGCACTATAATCTCCAGAGGTCTTGGTCTGTCATTGTTGGATTTGATAGTAGAGACCTGGTAGAGACCAGCGCTGCTACCATCTCCACCACCGGACATACCAACAGGACACAAAATAAGCTTTTAGTTGAGGTGAAGAAGATAACAATATTCACCAAAAATCTCATGCCTTTGTATAAAATATCTCTTTACTTGAATTTCTGCTGGCTCTTTTAATATTTTGTCTCACCCACTCTGCCAGTACACACCTCCACTGCCTGCGTGACACTAAACCTCGGTGCGAACGTGTTGTCTATCATCACGCAGCAGCAACATCGCCGTATACCCCAGCGCCATCTGGCGGTAGCCGATGGGAATTGCAACGTGCGACTACTCAGCGTACCGGCAGCATTTGCCGAACCGCATCCAAGCGAACGGAAGCGTTTCCGGCAGCTGATAAGGGCCGAGCTGGCTCGCAAACACGATCAGGACGCTTGGGTGCAGCGGTACTACGAGCAGAACCGGGAACAGATCGAGGCGAAACTCCGCGCGGAACGGGAGGCACGCGAACTGGCCGAACGGCTCGAGGTGGAAAAGCAGGAGCATGATGACTTCCTGCGCCGGCAGGCGATCGAGGAGGCGAAGAAGAAAGCGCTGCGCGATGCAGAAAAGCGTGTCGATCTGAGCCGTCGGCTTGAAGGCCGATGGCGGTCACGCTACTACCGGGCCCTGATCCGTACGATGATGGCACGCCGCCACCTTAGCCCGGAGCTGCTGGCGAAGCAGATGCATCCGGAGCGCGAACGGCGCCGGTATGACGTGCGGAAGCGGGCGACTATCGGCGAGAGTGTTGCGGCCGCTCCCGAGGACTATCGGCGCGTTCAGACGTCGCTCGAACCGGGTGAACTTCGGGCTAGGGTAGCGCTATCGCTCACCGAGGAAGCGGCCCAGTTGCGGGAAACGGTCCGTGCCCGGTTTCGGGAGGAGCTGGCCGACTATCCTCGCGTCAGCTGGGAAGCGAAGGAGGTCCTGCGTAACTTCCGCTTACCACTCGAGCTGGACAGTGTGGTCAGCATCGTTGCGAAAGGTCGTGCCCGCCGGGAGCTGGTGCTTTCGGACGACCACGGCAATCTGGAGCATCTGCAGTCGTACCTGGCGAAACAGACGGCACGCGGTTCAGCTGTTGGAGACGGCGGTATGGACGGTCCCGGCAATGGCGACGAAGCGGAGACCGCCGTTACAAACGTCAGCCCCGAGGCACGACGCACCGTTGGGTTACAGCGTGCCCGCTCGGTGACGTTTATTGACGACGTGCCGAAACCGAGTCCCGACCTACAGGGTTAAACAGGTTGAAACGGTACCTTAACCGGAGTTCCCATCCCTAATACGGGAGACAAAGACATACAAGTCCCGTTAGGCGCGTTTTTTCTTGTGCTGGTGACACGACACCTGAGTAGTCAAGTTCGAACTGTTTTTCGGCATAGCGGTACTTTTCGCGCCATCCAGTGACGCAATCGACCGACTTCCAGAACCAAACCAAGATGGATAACGAAATGTCGACAGAATTCCAGATGAGGCGTTAGGCCGTAGATTCAAAGCCCTTTTCAGGGGAAAAAAACATGCCCAGGGAATAGACGATGTATGTTAACGTGCCTGGAAATAAATGTTAGCCAATTTCTAATCTCAATCACCAAGAAGACACGATTCCAAATGATCCATTACAATGCATCCCGAAAGTCTAATATGGTGAAGCTATTGAAAGATGAATGATTCGCTAATGGCTGACAAGGGTGGGCAGCATAATATTAAAAATTTGAAGTTGTTTAGACACTCCACCCAATGCAAACACCACACGCGTTACGTTACGATATTACCATACACCTTCATTTCTTTGCCAAAACAAAAAAAATCAAAATGTCAAAATTAACCACCAACTCCGCCTCCGCCTCACAACGCTAAATGGCGTTAGATTTATCGCACCCCCACAAATTCCTCATTAGCTGAACAAGCTTTACGGCGATTGATTGTGCTTTTGTTTGCTTAGGCACCACTTGTTTAGACCGCTGAATACCTGCTGTTGACAAATTGTGCACTTACAACACCCTGGTGTCGTTTCGCACTTTTATAGTGTCTGGGCAACTACTTCTTCTGCTGCGTTCAACTTGGGTGATGGTGTGTAGTTTGGGAAGAACTTCATATATGCTGAAGACTGAAGATCCATTAGGCCGCATGGAGAAATTGCACCTTCTTTGTGCGGTTGCTTCATGTGCCGTACATGTGCCGTAAGGCACCAATATGTACATGGTTACGCGAAACAAGGTAAGGTGGCGTGTGTTATTGCGCATGGATTATAATACACATTGAACATTGGTTTTGCGCTATGTGGAAACGACACACGAGCTGCAATCTGAATTTAGCCGAAAAAAGCTTCTACCTTTTTTGGAAACTGTTTTCCCACGCGGAGACCAGCGGTCTGGCAAGGACATCTTAGCTTTATCACAGACAGGGCAGTTACGCATGGTGCATTGGTTACGCTTCATTCATTTTTCTGACGCGTTACGCGTGACAAGATACAACCGCATAGTCGGAAATGCGAGTGTCGTCTAGCATTTCCTTCCAATACTGCTCTTTACCGTCAAGATATCCGGACAAGAAGTGAATCAAAACGATACCCTTCAATTTGGGATGGCCTTGACTTTACGTTGGTTGTGATGGTAACGGTATTGCCCTCAGATGAAAGTAGTCTAAGAGCCTCAAAATCTCCAAAAAACAATAAAAACAACAACCTGTTGTTAAATTTCCCTTCCCAAGGGTCACGAATGGCATTGATGGCTCAGTTGTTCCTGTCGAGAATTGTCGACGACACAAAGGTTCCATTATGGCTGCGAGTGAATCTTGATCTGGAAACGTGTTCTCCTCAAATTTCAACAGAAAACCTACAGCGAAACGTTCGAACGTACATATTGCTAGGAGCAAGGTTACAGATCACGAATCTGGATCATGTTCTGCCGCTTCATCTAGTGCAAAGTCTTCACAGCAGATGCCCTTACGGTAGACATTCTCGCACAAGATCTGGCACACACTGCCTTGGATGCCGTCCACTTAACTGTTGGGAGACATTTAGACAACGTCTACCACGTTTTGCCACATCGTTCCTTTCGCTCAGGGCGATCAGGGCGTTATCCGTACCAGGGAGGGTTTTGAATGGTGCTCCATTTTTCCGGTGATCGTATGGTGTGGTAAGAAGCCGCCCTTCGGATTGAGCGATTACGCACCTAGACGACGCACTTGCCCGACCACAGCACGAGTCATGCATGTCAATGTTGCTATTTTTATTACTACCCTTTTTTTTGTCTGCAGACTCCAACGCTTCGTCGACGTGTCGGTTGCATTCAACCGGAAGGTTTGTTGCGAACGGGACCCCCCCTCAAAAAGGCGTACATCCAATGCTCAAGTCACCATTAGTGGATGGTAGGTACCCCTTGCTTCTCCCACCCTAATGAGCTACGAACATGCTCGGAATATGACAAGACGGCTAGCGCGACTGACAGTAGACCAAAGCGAGAAAAATAAAACAAGTGCGTCAGAGCGAGAGAGAGAGAGAAACAGAGAGCTACGAAGACGGATGAAAACGAAAGAAAAACCCCAGCGAAATGGAAGCCCCAACCGCAAACTGAAACCGAACGAAAAAGGTAGACCTACTGCGTGTTGCGGTGTGAACGGGTCCGAACACATCCTGTCTTCCATCGTGCATAGCCCCACTGTGTGGTCCTCCTCAGCCTGCTTCTCCACTTCCAAGCCTGCAGTGGTTGTTCCCTACCCCGGAGGTGGCGTAGAGGGATTCATCAAAAATAAGAGTATTATCACCTGCGCTGGATAGTCCATTCAAATCTACTGAAGTGCTCGGAAGTGCCTGACCTGGCAAGCAGAGAGCTGCCACAGCAAGAAGAGCTTTCATTCCACAGTGTGTGTTACTCGTGCGTGAACGTACACGTTTGCCCGATTGTGCTCAGTAGTCGTTCAGAATAGACATTAGTCTTTGCAGCGGAAGGATCTGTCGCGAATTCACTGAAGTTAGAGCGAAGTGTCTACATTCGGCATAGCATTTATCGTATCAACAATCAACCCGACGTTCAACCAGGTGTCGGACTCATCATGCGCTACATTTTGATCGTTTTTGCGGCAACCGCCGTTTGCATCTGTAAGTATTTCCTGGATTATTTTTGGTGTTTTATGCGTCTTGAGTAGTAGAGGTTGTGCAGTAGAGTTATCTGCTTAGTATCAGACATTCGTTTCTTATCGAAAAGAGATTTAACAGGTTTTTGTAGCAGTTTGATATTCTTACATCACTCTGGTGCAAAAGGAATTCTTTCAAGAAATTTTCAAGGAACTCTGTAACATATTCTTCTTAATAATCTGCTTCAAATTTTGTTATCAATGGAACTTGGGGAATTGTAAAACCCCCCAAACTAGTTGTACTCGTTGCAAATTATGCAATACACAACATGTTCACTGAATTGTGATCAATTGCAAATAGTATCGTCATCGGCAGTACACTGGAGGTGACGCTTTTGCCGTAGCGAATATTTATTTAATTTTTTTTTATTTTGAAAAGCTTATGTCATCGTGTACCGATGGCAGGAAGCTATATTGGTACCCGCGGGTATTAATACACCGGGCGACAATCGTGTAACAGCCGAAACGGAACTTTTACTTTCGTAACTCATTTATCTGGTGGCGAAGCGAATAAAGCGTTAAATGAAAAAAGGGGAGATAAATATACGGAAAGTAGTAATGCCGGTAATACACTCGTCCATACCGATGGCGGTGCGAGCGTGTGCAGAAAGTTGCAGTTGCTCTGTACGGGCGGGAAAACTTCCAAGACAAATCGGCTGCAAAATGGAAACATCCGATCAAATCTGCAACGTGGTGGTAACAACAACAACAAAAAAAACCTGCCGGTGTGCCCTGGATCGTTTGCGGGTGGTTATATAACGCTATTATACTTGCTCCGGTTTTTGTTTGTTGTTTTGCCACCAGTTTTTTTGCCCATTTCTTACAGATCCGGTTTGTCTTGCACGATGGTTGCCGTGGACGATACAAGAAAACTGACCGAGAGGTATAGCTACCTCGCGCAGAGGTTTTCATATTAGTAGATTTGGCTGCGTACGTAGTCACTGGCTGGCTGGCTGAATTTGCATCAAACTATCAATGTCAACTGGTTGTCATGGATGCTTTCTTCTTCTTACTTCTTTTTTGATAGAAAGCTTCCGGGAACTAAAATGGCAACCAAGTGTTTGAAAATACATAATATAATGAATTCATTTGTTTTTCATTAAATTTTTATGGTTATGTAGGTAAAGGATATACAACTTAAGTGGTTGGTCTCGAATACTTCGTGATATTGGAGCGTAAGCCCAATATTGTAGATTAGTATCAGAAGATTCAGGAAGATCTCTATATCTTATCAATGAAGTGTCCTAGATACAGAAGAATCAGAAGAAGAAGTTGCTATATACGTTACGAGACCTTGAAGTAGACACCTAAGCCCTTGTCACCTTCTGTCCCCATTTCATCGAACTCCAATTGAATGGTAATAGTCTCGGATGGATCGCGTCATTTATCGTTCAATTGTTCAAGCTCAGATACCACGTCAAGCGTTCCGATTCTTGGAAGCATCCATACGAGCAGATTTGCAAACCGACCGCAGTAGACATGCTAACAAACGATCCGGCATTACTGTACCAACAAAAGCCTTGCACGACCCTGAATGCGGGCGAATCAAAGACCCGGCTTTTCCACGAAAGCTGGTGGTGCTTTTGGTGAGGTAACGCCACTTACAGTCAAGAAACAGAATATTGAAGAGGGAAAAAAACCCAAACCAACGCGTCTTGGAACGTTTCAACACAATGGTTTGGATGCAAACGAAAGATGCAACGTGTACGTTCTTGGTGTTTTGATTTCTGCCGGTTCACCCAACGCCGACAATGATATCCATCAATACCCAATATTGATTTAATGCACTGCGATGCAGCGCAATTGTGAGGTTGCGAAATTGCGTACAACACCACACCGCACTGGTAGCCATTTCAGTCAGGTGGAACGAGCTTGTCTAGCATGGTGAAGCGTTGCATCTTAGGTTCATTGCTCCATTACGCAGGTTTGCAACTCTCGGCAATTGACAAACGGTGCTGCCGGGTAATATGCCTCCAGTATAATGGGGTTTTTCTTCTTGCCGACCCCACCTACCGATCGTACCGACGGCACTTTCACTGACGACGCGTCGAATCGAGCTTCAATTATGATAGATTGCTACATTTCTCCCAATTTCGGTCGAAAGTTTTTGGCTGCCAACGTGACTCAATTGGTTTGTGAAGCTAAGATTAAATCTTCCAAGACTAATGCATTTCTATTTTTTCGCACTTCCAGATGCACAGAGCTTCAAGTGCCCGCCCAAGGATGGTCAGTACGAGGATGCGCTCCAGTGCGATAAGTACTACGAATGTATTGATGGCCGTGCCACCGAACGGCTATGCCCAGATGGTCTCGTCTTCGACCCTACCATTCGCAAGATTAACAAGTGCGATCAACCCTTCAACGTGGACTGCGGAGACCGTGTAGAGCTGCGTAAGTAATCCGTTCTTCAGACATGTTGGCAAGTCTACAGCTTGTTGGAACTTTCTTATTTCATATTCCAATATACCGTCTATAGAACCACCGCGTGGAAACAATCTCTGCCCACGCCGTAATGGTTTCTTCGCCCATCCGGATCCGGCGGTGTGCAACGTGTTCTACAACTGTATTGAAGGAGAGGCTACCGAAATTACCTGCACGGCTGGACTTCACTTTGACGAGTATACGGGTACATGCGTCTGGCCGAATGATGCCGGCCGTCAGGGCTGCAATCCGGGCGCTAATAGTAAGTATTCGACTGTTGTACATCCTCCAAGCTCCATGTTTGTTTTTATTAATGCTCTACGTTTCGTACCTCATCATCCTAAATCAGAGAAACTGAAGGATGGATTCACCTGCCCGAAGGAACAGAAAACGGATGAAGCTGGACAGGTTGTGGCCCACCCGAAGTATGCGCATCCGACCGATTGCCAGCGGTTTTACGTCTGTCTGAACGGTGTGGAACCGCGCGATCTTGGCTGTCAGGTCGGTGAGGTGTACAACGAGGAGACGGAGCGATGTGATGCACCTGAGAACGTTCCCGGATGGTAGGCAACTTTTTGACACTAAGCTTTGATGATGTCCGGCTACTAACATCCAACCCTTTTTTCATTCTTCATTTCAGCGAGGATTGGTACAAGGAGAGTGATGAGAAGAAGAACTGAGCACACATTTCTTTCACGTTAACTCCCCATCCCTGTAATCCCCATCCTTCAGTATCCCCATCAAAACTATCGTCCAATGAAATGAGAGACGGTGACTCCATTTAAACCAAGAATTTGCAGACTGAAGACACCTTCCCGGACGCCTTACAGATGGAGTTCAAGGAATGCATACATTCTTACAACAACAAAAAAACAATAACAAAAATAAGAAGAAGATAGGAGCTCAAAAAGAAGTTAATGCAAAAAAAAATGGCGACGGTCGCAGACCGTTCGATGCCGTTTGTCTGAAAGTGCTCGGGTAGTAGCGCACGCCAATGAAAAGACTCATTACGTTTGTACTTTTGTTTTAAAATATGTTAACAAACCCCCCTTACTGTACGATCTGTACGTTTTTTTCTCAATTATTATTGAGCAATAAAAAATAAAACAAGTGACACAAAAATAAATACAAAAAAAAACATCTTTCAACTGTGCGTGTGAGCGTCATCTAGATCTGTCGGTTTATATGCCAAAGGTATATGACATTTAGTAGAATGTGGCCACGTCGTTATATCGTAGCGAGTTCGTGCTCGAAACGCGTTCGCCTATATCAGTGCATCCACACGGAACGTGTCGACTACTAATTACTCTCGAAACGAGCAAGTGAAAGGAGGATGTGTGGGTAAATAAAGCATCTAGAATGCGGGCCCATTCCCTTCAATGCCCTGTACCGCATGCACATATGAACACGGCATTTGGCATACAGACGCTCCGGTTGAGTTCCCTTCGCTTTTGTGACATTTGGATCTGTGGGGGGCCGTGCAAAGATTGGGAAAGGAGGAAAAAAAAAACACACACACACAAAGGTATGGTTCCAGCACGATGAGGCGCGGCCCCAACATCCTTGAAATCGTGTTTACCACCCATGTTCGAGATCGTGCTGTCCGTACGGGATGGTGAAACTGGATCACATTTACGTGAAAACTGTTTCAACGTTCACCGGTGACAACGTTGTTGTTGACGGTGAGAGGTACCAAACCGGTTCCATAGACACTAGCGTCTGAGGGACTGAAACGGTGATTGCGGGCAGGAATCGATCGGCTAATAATCGTCTGACTGAGCAACACACCGGTGATCCTTTCGGTGACAAACCGGAGCAGCCAAAAATTAACAACATGCCTGGTAAACTAGTTTCGACACATGTTTTAACAGTCGTGTGATGATCATTATACAATTTCCGCTGTCTCTGAGGAGCGCTTAAGCTTCAAGATGCAGAGTTCGTTTCATTTTTGTGGATGAGATGTTTCTAGTAAAAATGTCACTAAGAGAGATGTTCTAAAGCTCTCGAAGGTTTGATATGCTAATATCGTTAGGCAAGAAAATAAGAATAACATAACGAATGAGGCACGATTCTGATGGGTTATATCTCAACAAACGGAGATACCGTCGAAAGGAAAGATGTGGAGAATTCTTTTTGGTTTATAGACACGACGGAAAGAGCTAGCTCAACAATACCTTCTGAGCCAAAAGCTCGTGAGCTAGCGTATAGCAAGGTCTGTCGATCATACTTTGTAAGCCATCCTTTTCAAGGATTTGTCGTACCATGAACTGTAACCAGAATTGTTGGAGATGATGTTTTATAGTCAAATGTATGCAAATTATAACTCCTTCGGGACACAATGCAAGGTTAAAACAACTTTAAGATTATTCATTCTGGAACCCGGTCCTAATAAAGTTAAATAATTATGTGTACAGGTTCTAGATAATGCAGTCACCCTTGAAACAACCAATACAACGCACACCTACCGTTGACTGATAACCATCGGAGTGAAACAATGAAGCAAACCAGCAAAACACAGCGGAGCAAAAGCACACCCCAAAAAACCGGTCCCGGACGCCCGACTTTAGCCGGACGGTACGATGGAATCTTCGTTTTGCACCTGGGAGCAGCGAAGGCTATGTAGCGAAATCGAAAGTGAACCAATTCCAACCGCATCGCATTCGCAGATGAGGATGTTGCTGGCATAAAAATGCGAACACGGCACGGCTCCAGCGTGTGCAGGAATGGGGTGACGTGTGCGTGGATAGAACCGGCCCGGACGATATTGAATAACAGCCGACCAGATCCCAGGGTGGATGATGATTTGCGGGGAGCAGATTTGACCTACAAACCGGCTGAGAAGGTGATTATGAAATGGGTAACCTGAGCCCCCGGCCCCAGAAAACGAGAGTGTCAAAATGGTGCGTGGAAAGCGATAGTGTAACGGCTCAACATCTGGTGGCTTTAGTGGCTTTGAAATTATGGATGCTTTTTATCTCCAAATTTGGAGTTTAGGAGTCATCATTTAGAATCCTTGCAGAATGTCGAACATGTCAGTAGATACTTGTCTCTTTGATGTTCTATTGAATAGATGTACTATTAGCATGGTAATTCAGTTATCTGTCAGAACAAATAATTCTTTTTCCCAGTCCTCTACATCAGGTGTCTGCAAACTACGGCCCGCGAGGCCCTCCCGAGATATCCCGAGATTAACCCACAGCTGTGGCTATTCCACTCAATGCAGCCCGCTATCTAAAAAGTTTGGAAGCCCCTGCTCTACATCATAGACTATGCTGTAGACGTCCAATGTTTTAAAGTGACTCGAGCAATTGGCGGAAGCATTATCAAGGCTAACAGCAGCAGTTGTTTCGACTATCACGCACCTTCAACTAATTTTGCGTGCCTTAATACTCTGTACCTAAACATCCCAACTATTGGTTTTCTCCTTCGTTATCGTTAGGTGCGCTGTCATTACACTCCTCCTGAGCTCCTTCAGCTCCTGAGGGGCCTACCTGGTAAGTGACCAGGAAGCCATTTGTTGTTGTTGCTATTACTAAGTGACCTGACCGTTTCGTGCATGACGAGAGTTGGCCTTTGGTCTCGGTCCAACCATGATGCGAGACGGGTCTTAAAAGCGAGAGAGCATAAACAAAACCAAAAAAAAGAAAGGAGGAAAAGGAAAACACAATAGCGTAACGGAGGTGGCTGCGGCGTCACGGCTAACTTACGTGTTATTACTACCCGTCACCTTATGCAGTGGTGTTCTCTGCCGGTTTTTTTTTCTTGCCGTTGTAAGCGGCAGCAAAGCACAGTGGTAGAGAAGCAGGAAGCCAGTGTGCTGATTTGCCGTGTGTGTGTGTGGCTCCGGCGTTTGGGGCGGTTTGCCAATGCCCCGATTACCGATTGCCGAGTCGAAACGAGAACGGAAAAATTGTCATGTTCGCAAACTAGCAGCGAACAGGAAAGGTAGACATTGAGAGAGGTGAGAAGCCTACAGCGTCACGAGTCTCTGAACGTCTTTTCGAATTGCCCACGCAGCTCGCAGCACATCACAATTACTTATACAACGATCGATTCCCAGCGAGGTACCTCTCATTCCTCATGTCACGTTAGCAAACTCCAAATTATACTATACTTCCAATGTCCAAGCAATCCGCTGCTTTAGTCGATTTGATTACCCTTCCTCAATTTTTCGTCTTCTTCCACTACTATTCGGCTGGAGAGGCCTCGCCCTTCTTGCTACATCCATACTGTTCCTATTTTCCTCACAGCTCTCGCACCTTTAACACCGTGACATAGCTACACATTTCACATTCTTCTGACGTTCGCACCCGGGGTCGCACCCAGATTTTAGCCGATTTCTGCCGATCAATCAGGGTGAACCTGAGTGGAGGGTGGAGGATGATGGGTGTGATGTTTGGCTACCCACCAAACCAAACCGATCACGATTTACGTCGCTCAAGCAAGGAACGGAGCCTGAAATTCGATTCGTACGTTTCGCAATGTAAGATCCCCCTACCACACCACTACCACATCTGGCAGCTCTGGACATCTGGAGAAGGTTGGGGGGAATGGGTAACACTGTAGCATATGAAGTAGGGCTCTTGTCGTACCTTTCCCGATTCGTTCGACGGTACGACGTGTAGGTAATTCATAGCGCGGGAAAGAGACGGACGAAACGGTGCTCGTACTGTGTGACCCAGGAACCCAGCCTATTCCAATATCTCCACCTTCGCGTCTTCGATCACAGTATGCTGCCATCAACTGCTTTCCTTTCCCTTCGTTGCCCAGACCCCGCCCCATCCCACTCGCTTCATCAGCGGCACAGTAAGTAACTTCCTCGCCCCCACCCATGCCCCAAGCTACACTGGACCGGATCCGCCCGGCGAGTCCTCCCTTCCCCATTTCTGTTCCCCAGAGCGGGCGGGTTTCGACCGAAGTCTCGGTCGTGAGTTGGTGGCGTGCTAACAAAAGTGAGAGTCGCGTCATCGGCGTCGCGTAGTTTATCGGTAACTACGGGAACGTTTGGTAGCGCAGCCACAGTCACAAGCCGCTACTATCATCCTGTCAGCGCTAGTGAACCATCGCCGGTGGTGTCTATTTTCTGATACCCAAAAACCTCTCGCACCAAAAAAAGCCCAGTTTTTCTAGCAGCTAGTCGCAAGCGTCCCGCCGATTTTTTTTTACCAATATGGTGGCGCCAGTTAGAAGTAGCGTGCTGGCAGTGATGCTACTGCTAGCAATACCAGCTGCAATCGTAGGTAAGTTTTTCGTCTCGGTGCTTATACCTGCGGGTGCAGCAGTATCGAGGTGATATCTAACACAAATCGTATTGTTGGTTTACATTATGCGCAGATGCTCAGTTCAAGTGCCCCAAGAACCGTGGCCAGTTTGAGGATGAGGTACAGTGCGACAAGTACTATGTGTGCGATGAAGGTGAAGCCACCGAAAAGCTCTGCCCGGACGGTCTCGTCTTCGATCCCACGATCAAGCTGATTAACAAATGCGACCAGCCATTTAACGTCGACTGTGGTGATCGTCTCGAACTGCGTAAGTGTGCACTGGACCATAAGTGTTGCCTAATTGCCGAATGCCAGCACTAACGTGAATGTATTTCTATTTGAACGGATCGCTTAAAACAGAACCAGCACAAGGCACTACTGACTACTGTCCACGGAAGAACGGGTTCTTCAGCCACCCGGATCCATCCATTTGCAACGTCTTTTACAGCTGCATCAACGGTGAGGAGCTGGAGATGAGCTGTACTGGTGGGCTACACTTTGACGAGAAGTCCGGCACCTGTGTGTGGCCAGATGTGGCGGCTCGCGAGGGCTGTGGAAGCAATGCCAACAGTGAGTATGGGTTCGCGTATGTGGTTTGCAAAAAGATAGTAGAACCTTGTACGCTAACAGGATTATGGTCTTTTTTGTTATCATCGCACAGAGAAACTTAACGATGGCTTCCAGTGTCCGAAGGAAACGCGCTACGACAAGAACGGACAGGTCATCACGCACCCGAACTATCCGCATCCGACTGACTGTTCCCGGTTCTACTACTGTCTGAACGGTATTGAACCACGTCTTGGACAGTGTGACGCCAAGATGGTATACAACGAGGATCTGCAGCGCTGTGACGATCCGGAAAACGTCCCGGAGTGGTAAGTTTGCCCTCTTCCGCTGGTGTATCGGCAACAAACCCGGCCCACTAACCGTCCGACATTGTTATTTGTTCTCAATATCTCCAAAACAGCAAAGACTGGTACAAGGAGGAGGAAGCTACCAGGAACTGAATAACCTAACCGGCCGCAGCGCCCTCATTCTGTGTGCCCAGAGCTGCTATATGGCTGCTACTTTGCTTTGTGATACATGCTTCTTTTCCATTCACAATAGATGACTGCTTACCGTTTCAAGCTTTACCGTTAGCGTAACGTTAGCTCACTGCAAACCTTCTAGGTACTAGGTACCGGGAGACACCGGACCAGGGCAGGGCATAACAGAAGAAACTTCAAATCAATTCCCAGAAACGACGGACAGTTTCGTCCCAAAGCAGTGCAAACGGTGCTGTCAGGTCACGTCCGCTGTGCACCATCAATCAATCAATCACTCACGATCAATCACCCACATGTACCTGAGCACTTGAAGCACACCGCTGAGAGCTCTCCAACACCCCGAGAGTCTATTGACCTTCTGTCTGTCTTTTCATCTCCTTTACCGACTGATCTGTTTCAATCTTGCTTTTATCTCTTGTACTGTTTTGTCTATCATTTCCAACATTTTCGGATTAACATACTCTCTCCATTGCTTTTCTATCTTCTCTCCTCCTTTACTTAATTCTTCTTACGCACCGACGCCACCTTTTCACATTCACCATTTGCCAACACTTAATGCAATTCACCTACATCCTGATGAGCGTCAATACCCGTATGCAACGCATACCCACATCAACTTCATACTTTCATCATCTCTATGCATTAATATACCTCCGCCTTCGGTTTTCTGTTTCTCCCTGCTCCGGATACTTTTCGTTTTCCGTTCAGTTGGTTCCTCATCTTGTTGTTGCACCTCAGCTGACGTGACTCAATAGCCGCCGAATGCAATAAAGATGCCTCTTTTTTGGGCATCGCATAGTTTCGTTGTCTTTTTTTTGTTGTTGTAAGTTTCTTCTCACTGCGTGCGTGATGCGCAACGTTGCGTAAGCTTCCTACCGGGAGCGAATATTTGCATAATCTTAATAATCTGAATCCATAAGTAGTCAAATGTTGAGAGGGGAAAAAGACAAAAACAAAAAATACAACACACCCCAAAACCCCCCCCCCCCCCCAGGTAGGACGAATCAATACAGCAAATAGAGTCTGAAAGAAGTTGACCTTCGGCACAGGTAAAACTTTATCGGAATAAAACATAATGCCTGATGTATAAAGGAATAAGAATAATAAAATGAAGAAAACAAAACAAGAATTGCTGGCGAAAGCGAAAATTGACCTTTTTTTCCTCAATTGATTGTAGTGGGAACGGTATTTAAGTTAAGAGACTCCCCGTGTGTAAGTACTTGGGTAATTACGTACCCAGAGTATCAGAACTGGGCATTTATCTGAAGGAACTGACCGCTTGTAACTTGCAAGAGTTTCAGAGTCTCCGTATGCTTTATCAATTATCTTCCAAACCACACCCCCGATAGCGTCGGGCAGAGTGCAACGTGTGTACGTCTATGGCGTCACACCGGTGATGTGTGGTTGCATAAACTTCCACTGGTCGGCAAATTGAAGAGAAAGTGCAACATTACCGACCAGCATCTTCAACGAAAGTTGTATTTTTCGTGTGGGAGGCGACAACGCAGGCCGGTTACCCCATGGATGGAGTGGCATCTGGAGCGAGGACAAACAATCGCCGCTCCATTCCCAAACCTACCGTTACCTGTGCAGACAGCACGAGGAGGAAATAAACCAGTTTGGCAAACAACTGACCGTTTACATAATTACCCCAATCGCGCGCGGGGATGATTGTGTCCTACGGTAGTAGGAAGCATAGTACGCGGGAGTTCAAGCTATATGGCCCGAAGGAGTCACCTGGCAGTGGTGTTACACTTTTACCGTAGCGTAGAAGGGGCAAATGGGCTGGTTTTGCTGTTGAATAAGATCGACACACAACGGGCGCGATGTGGAGGCTGCACCACAACACCGCGACGGTGGAACCGTCCAGAGCGTATGGGTCGAGTGCCACCAATCATGCTCATCCGCTATATTGCGCAGCGGCGGGACCTGTGACGGACCAGAGCACAATCCGGGCTCTATGTCTGCCGCCTGGGACTTTCGGTCCGAGGGAAGGGAGAACAACGTCGCGCCACGAGAGCAAAGCAAATCTCGTCCACAAAGCACAAAAAGTACGGGTCTCATCATTGGCACAGCCTAGTTATCTGCTTGCACTGCTAACGTTCGGTTCGGGATCCGGGCTCCGGGAGCTGGACTGTGCTGAGGTCGAAGTTTAGTCCGTTTGACCTGAGATAGAGAAACGAAGAGCGAGAGAGAGATCTCAATTTGAAGAGACAGCTTTTTGAAGAGCACCTTAGACCTTAGACATCAACGTCCGAATAGCTGTAGTCTTCTCATTAAGTATCACTATCATCATGAGCAGGCGTATACACATCGTCCTACCTTTCCTACTAGCGGTAGCGCTAGTTTGCTGTAAGTGACTACACACTTTACATCAATTCTGTTCGACCAAAACGACATCACGAGCGGTGGGACGTGTAGGAGGAGAGCAGGCGTTTTTTATAGACTTACTTTCTAACCTACAGCTGCCGCCGACGAGCCGGAGGATTACTTCGAGTTTACCTGTCCCAAACCGGACGGACAGTTTGAGGATCCGTACCAGTGCGACAAGTACTACGAGTGTGATGATGGCCGGGTGTCGGAGAAACTCTGCCCGGACGGGCTCGTCTTCAATCCCGCCAGCAAGCTGGTAAACAAGTGCGATCAGGTGTTCAATGTGGAGTGCCACGACCGGAAGGAGCTTCGTAAGTAGTGTGGCAAACTATCGAAACTTACATAATCCTACAAAAACCTTAACTGCGGTACACAATTCTAGAACCTCCGCGGCCTATTGGTGTGTGTCCACGCCAGAACGGGTTCTTCCCGCATCCGGATCCATCCATCTGTAACATTTTCTACAACTGCGTGAATGGTCGCGAGCTGGAGATGACGTGTGTCGCCGGGTTACACTTTTATGAACCGACCGGTACCTGTGTATGGCCCGATATGGCAAACCGTCAGGGATGCGGTAGTAACGCAAACAGTACGTGTACACTATGCGGAAGATGATGTATTTTTTGTATGGTTATCGATATACTTTCCCTGTACCTTTCAATAGAGAAACTCAACGATGGTTTCCAGTGTCCGAAGGATGCGAAAAAGATGGACAAGAATGGACAGATCATCACCCACCCGAACTATCCGCATCCGGATGATTGTCAGCGGTTCTACATCTGTCTGAATGGTATTGAACCACGTCTTGGACAGTGTGAGGAGGGCATGGTATATAATGAGGATCTGCAGCGTTGTGACGACCCGGAGAACGTACCGGGATGGTAAGTGCTACTACATTTGTAAGACGTGTGGAGGTTGTTAGACAAACACTCTGTGATACTATTCTTCGTTTCTCCATCGTTTCATTGCTTCCGACAGTGAGGATTGGTACGTGGTTTCCGAGACGGACCGGGAAGCGTAAGACGTGTATCGGAGTAGACGATTAAAGATGCAGTCCCACCAATGTTTTGCATCAATAATAGCTAACTAGGTTCGTGAAAGTTTACAATAAATTGAAACTGTTCGTTGTTGTTTTTTTTTTAAAACTGATTCTCGCATGATTAATGAACCTTTACATGGATTTTCGATTGTGTGGTGTTGAACCGTGCATAGCACAATTAACGGCAACGTAAGTAGAAATGCGTCAAGTAAACGAGTTCTAGGTTAGGTTTGCCTACGCAGCTTCTACCACAAGATAATAATCAGAAGTTGTCCTTGGTTTCGTGTTTTATGGTTGTTGCTGATGTTGATAACGAGTTTTGGAACGGTTTTTTCTTTGCTCATAAGTTCACTTTCATACAGAATAGTGCTAGTGGGACTTGGTAAAAAAAGCCTACATGATATGTGGAGCACTACCGTGTGTACTATGTTATGGCACTATTAGACTATTAGACCAATCGATCTAAAACCGTAAAAGATCTTCTCGGCTATTTTATACCAACCAACGCCCAACATTCCTCGTGATCGATGGCTGGAGGATTATTCCTTTGTGTATATATTTTTTTTGTTTGTTTGCTCCCCCCTCCTTGGGAGACATTGGAGTGCGCACATAACCTCAACACCGTGTACTACTTCCAGCACCAAACCATTACGAGCACTGGTCTATTATTTCTACCAAACGGGCGCGCTAATAATGTCGATGTCGACGTCGCTGAATGGGGCCGAACGTCTCGAGACCGTCCGAAAGGGCAGCCCGTAAGACCTTTCGAAGTTTTTGTCATACGCGCAGTGAGTGGCTTTTGGTATGCATTTGCGTCTATGCTACGGTTGATTAGCTAACGCAAGCGGCCCCGGTAAACGCAAGCTACTCACGCAAGCGTGCACGCAACCGGCCAAATGCGCACACACACACATATATATGCATACATACACGACGTCCTCCTGGGGAATTGTGGACGCGAGAACACATTATTACACTTTCGATTTCCGTTCACTCGCGGGGTTGCATCGGGTGAACGGTTATGCCGTCACATTTGTGCGGCTTTCGATCACCTTTCGCAGCCGGTCAGTAGTGTGGATGAAGGAGAGGCAAAGGGAGAGGGAAGTTAGCAGGGCATGGCAAGAATGGTGGGAAAAAGGTTCTACCACCTCCATTTGCGTATTGCACGGGTGAACGCAATGAATCATCTATATGATTCGATTGGCAAAAAAAAAAGATTCTATTGATTATATACTACACAAGGGATGACTTAGATAAACCGATCTAAACAAGAATGTATTAAATAGATCATTTAAAGCGAGGCTAAAACGGTGCTATAATATTCAGAAAAGCGAAAACAAAGAACGGAAAGTGTTTATAAAATGATAGTAACCCGTTTTGTTTACAATATACTATTTTCGATGACATTTGCCAAATGTCAAACTGACAGCATGAAATATTGGGGTTTTTTTTTGTATATATATGTTAGTTTGAGTGTTGTAGCCTTTTGAAAGGTTAAATTTGGTGATTTAATATACATATGCTACTTGTGGCGAATGTACCCATTAGTGTGTAAATTTTCGTGACTACTTGACGTTGGCGTACTCAAGTACATTAATTGATAAGCTAATTGATTAAGTAAGTATGGAACTAATACAAACGAATGAGTTTTTTTTCTATGGAAATCAATTGTATCTGTTTGTCTTTCCATTTTTACAGCTGATAAAATAGTGGATTTCAGATACTGGAGATGGCTTCCTGGTTTAAGTGGGCACCTATATTCAACATCCGCAATAGAAATTAGTTTGTGCAAAGAAACGAAAACCAGAAGAAAAAAAGACAACAAAAAAATACATGGTGCATTAGCAATAAAATCTAAAGTGGAGAATGTCAAACAGATCAGCATCAGGTCGACCTGTGAAGGAAAGGGTAAGTAGGTACGTGGGCTTAAGTGGTTGGGAACAACACTCTCAAAATGCTAATGTTAAACTGGACCCTGCGGTACGGTTCAGGTGGCCCAGGTACGGGTGAAGTAGCGCTCAGTTCAATAGTCAGAAGCGTCTGAATGTCGAATTGTTTTCTCCCCACCTCGGTCGGTCTGTAGCAGACTGTCTCAGTCTGTTTCGTGTGCGATTCCCTTCCCACCTCACCGTGCCTCCTATGGGACATTCGTCTTAACCGTATGGCGTAAGGATTGGGCGTTGCTGGTGGTGGTGGTGGTGGCCCGAAAGCTAATGAAACGAAACCCAACGTCACTAGGGAGGACCCGGCATGCGCCGAACTCCCGAAGCGGGACGGTTGCGAACGAAGCATCAGCGAGCTCGGCTAGTTTGCGCCCCGTGCGACAACCAAACACACACACTCACGCACGCGGCACGTCGGATTGCGTTTTGTGCCGTGCTGTGGGCTTGTTTCACGCATTGATTTTGTTTCGTTCCTTTTTTTGTTGTTGTTGTTGCTGTTGGCCACTCTCTCGTTTTGCGTACGCGTCACATCAGTGGGGAAGGGAGAAGGGAGGGTGCATGAGAAGGTGGAGGGGGGGGGGGGGGAGGGAGTAGGGGGTGAAGGTGGTTACTGCTGGTGCTACCGTGCCGAGGTTCGAAAAACGGGGGCTCGAACGTCGGACCAAGCGGTTCGCTGGCAGCTGCAGCTTGATCGTGATACTGCGCACCGACCGTCAACCATTCGTTAAGCGGATTCGAGCCACACCGGTACGATTTTTTCGGGGGCTGATCTGGGCACAGTATTTGCGCCTCTGCACAGACTCCACAGGCGGGCCATACGATCTATAGATCGTGCGCCCCAAGTGTTCACGTCGATTTATTCGCAAAAGTGCGCGTTTTTTTTCACACCTTGTTTTTCTCTCTATCTTTCCTTTCTATAATTCATCCACCCACATACACGCACATATACCACTATTATACACATACATACACACCCCCACACTAATACATATAGTGAGTGGAGACAGTGCTTGTGCCGTTTTGTCTGCCGTACGAAAGATCGGTCACTTCCTCAATCAAACGGCCGGTTGTTGTTGTTTTTCGTTGTTGTTTTATTACTCACTCCAATCAACCCGATCCCGGATCGGTTCAGCGTGCACGCAGTCCGGTGGTAAATATCCAGTCAGCATGAAGCAGTTTGGCGCACTATTTGGATCTCTCTTCGTCCTGGCCCTGGTCGCGCAGGGTGAGTAAAGCAAAAATATATTAAAAAAATCAAAACACATTATCTGCATCGTATCATCGACAAAAAAAAGCAAACAGTTAAAAACAGTAAACAAAAAAAAATATTTCATTCAGTTTTACAAACAACGTGCGAAATCGTTCCGTGCGAAGGGGTTCGTCGCTTTATTCCATGCGCGCCGTGTGGAGTCTTTCGTTTGAAATTCGTACGCAAGGTGCACGCGTGACAGGTCGCTTTTGGGTTGTTTGTTATTGTTGGTACTTTCGCTACAGGTACCGCATCGGCAAACCCCTGGGGGTCGATCCGACCTCGAACAGTTTCCGTTCGAGCCCTTTTGAGTAACCGGTCCCTTTGGCGGTCCTTTTTGGGGCCACCACACATACAATGCGGTTGCTTGGTAAAGGTGTGTTTTTTTCTTTCTTTTCTTTTCCTTCACCTATACAAACGTATTGCTGTGGTGGACTTACTGCTCGCTGTGGTAAGCTCGTGTTACAGCGTGATTGCTTTACAATTAAAATTGTGCAATCCGGAGTATACATACCGCCTCCTCTCCCCCCCTCTTCCCCTTCCTTTAGCGTGGTACCGCCCGACTTTCCCTTTCCTCTGCCACGGGTCCTCGTTGCCGTGACAGACAGGTGTGTGCGACCGTCGCGCTACAATGTCGCTGTGGCTTTTGAATTTGTTCACCATGGGTTTTTGCTATTTTTGCTGCTGGCAGAGCGAGCAACAAACGGACCCGATACGAACGATCGTTGACCGTTTGGCAGATGGTTTGCCAAGAGTGGACATCTCGCAACCGGTAATAACCACCCCGGGGAGAGGAACGGGGTGGGACGTCGTTCATTAGAAGTGAATTTGATGTTATTTCATTTTTTTTTTGTTGTTTTGCATCATTTTATTCATGTTGGTTAGATTTCACCTTCCACGGTCGGAATGATTGACTTTCGAATTTCGGTTACTGTTGGCTTTCAAAGGCTCTCCAATCTTTAAAAAAAAGGTGTCTTTGTGTGTGAGAGTTTTGTTGTTGTTGTTGTTGTTGTGATTGTGTTTCAGATCGTACATCTCGTCGCATTCGATGAACCATTTGACAGTGTGCAATTAAGTGGCGAACGGCAACGGACCGGCTTTCCGAATGGCGTAATGGTGAACCTAAGGCCATTTCCTACCACGCCATGTTCCACCCCCCTCTCCCGCTCCTCCTCCACCCTTTCTTCGCCCACGCGCAATTCCGGATTTATTGGGAGCTTGTTTTTGGGTGATTTGCAAAAAAAAACCAAAAAAAAATATCGAAACCCACATAACACAAGCTTACGCAATGGACCCTAGCAACAGCATTGAGGAAGCAAAAATTCAGGAACAGTCCATTTTCGACACTTTAACGGACAGATCCTTTCACCGGACTGGTCCTGAACCAGTTGACGATAAAAAACAAAAATCAAAAAAAAAAAATTAAATGAAGCCAAAGTCCTTGGAACCGCTTAAAATGGATTTTAGTTAGTAGAAATACAGGAGACAGTAAAATGAAAGAGAAAAAGAGTGAAACAAAAAACAAAAGAATCATTATTTTTTAACTACATCCATGCCACAATCTCCAGTACAGTAAACCAGTTTATTCGGCATCACACACTTTTTAAAAAATCATTAATCTGCGCTGGTCCTATTTTTTTGTTGTTGTTGCACGTCGAGAAAGGACAAAAGGTTTATAATGTTGTTTTGTGGTTGAATGTTGCCCCCATTAGTGAACAATCAGAATCCTTTTACTAACCGTATCGGACATCGTAATCGGTTGCTAACTGACACAGGCGTTGCCTTTCACCTTCGTTACGAACGAGCGTATACACGATAAGACAGATTAAGCGGGTCCTCGACTATTTTGCGGTTGTTGCTGTCTTTCTGCACAAAACTTAAACCATGGAAGCTGGTAATGGTTCAAAAAAGGAAATGTTAAACGTGCGAAATGACACGTAGAAATGTAAAAGGAACTATTGCCAGTGGCCATTAACCTTGCTTAGTGGTGGAGCACGTTTTGCAAGATGGTGATGTATGAGGTTCTGACAGGTTAGGTGGATCAACCGAACATGGAAACAATATCATAAGAAGAATAGTTGTCATTCATTTTTGAACTTGAATCACTTTTTACTGATTCTGATTCTTTTGATACTGAAGAAAATTTCGCATAAACTAATTTTTTAAATTATTTCCTAGAAGCGTAGAAAAATATTTTTTAAAGTATTAAAGATACATTTTTATGTGGATCGTACAGATGATTAATTTAATGAAATTCTTACCTTGCTCTTTCAAACAGCATCAGCGGCTGCGGCTCCTAGCTGCCCGGAACCGTACGGCGAACAGGCGTACCTCCATCCGGACCACTGTGATCAGTTCTTCCTCTGCACCAACGGTACGCTCACGCTTGAAACGTGCGAGAATGGATTGCTGTTCGATGGTAAGGGTGCGGTTCACAATCACTGCAACTACAACTGGGCCGTCGACTGTGGTAACCGGAAGTTCGCAACCGATCAGACACCCCTGTCGACGCCCGGCTGCGAGTACCTGTTCGGCGTCTATCCGGATGCGGCCGAATGTTCCACCAGCTATCACAAGTGCGCGTACGGCGAGGTGCACCAGGAGCTGTGCGAACCGGGCCTAGTGTACGATCATCGCATCCATGGCTGCAACTGGCCCGATCAGCTGCTCGACTCGTGCAACCCGGAAGCGGTCGTTGGATTCAAGTGCCCACAGTCGGTACCGTCTGGTACGGTGGCGGCCCGTTTCTGGCCGTACCCACGCTATCCCGTACCCGGCGATTGCCACCGGTTGATCACTTGCGTCGATGGACACCCACGTCTGATTACGTGCGGCGAGGGTAAGGTGTTCAACGAGGAGTCGCTCACCTGCGAAAACCCGGAGGATGTACCGCACGTCTGCCGTCACTAGGATGACATACTGAATATGTGGTGTAAAGCAAACAAACTCCCGAACGCCAAGATTTGCACCACCCGAAAGAGTAGTCGCCCGAACAAATTCGTTTCCTTCCGTTGTTTTGTTTTATCGCTCACTCTATTTCCTTCTCTCATTGTCTATTTTCACTTTTTGTTGATTAGTCGTGTACGTTTGATTTATCGTTTCACTTGTAACTTTTATTTCTCTACACAAATAATACGTTTTTTCTTTTTTGGATGTCGCACTACCCCCCTTACATCGGTTCACAATCCGCCTTTAACTTGTTTCCTGCTCTTTTCTTTTTTATGTAGCATTGTTTGATTAGCGTTCTTTTGTTTAACTAACACGTTCTCCTATACACAGTTTGCACCTGCATATTCTTCTTTTTTGGCAGGGACGTACGTTTTCGACGTAATTGCACCTTACTTAATAGGTTCTTATCTATTTTTTGTTGTTGTTGTTGTTCTAATTTCCCCTTTCTTCTATCGATAATTTGCCGTTTTGGTTGCGGCTCACAATTTCCGATACAAAATCGAGTTTAGTTTCATATCGCGCATGAACGTACTATTGGAATAGCGGTTTTTGGCGGTTATCTTTTCGGTTTTTTCCTTTAGCGATTACCACGGTAAACAAAGAAAGAAAAAAAAACAAATGCAGGAAAGGAATATGACAGTTATTAAAAAAAAGGCACTCTAACATACTCAGAATACAGAAATGACCAGATGGAACAAAAAAAAAAAAACATTCGAAATTATACATCTTTTGAGTAAACAAATTTCTTGAATAAATAAAAAAACCTACACACATACACACATTTAATATGCTAACGTGGTTTTTCGGTGATTTTCTTCTTCTTCATCTACTGCATCCGGCACGGGAAAGAAATGGATGTATAACATTATAAAACAGCGAGGAAAACAAAAACGGTTAAAATACAGGTAAATTCATTAAAATACAGCGCTGTAGTTACTATACTAGCGCTTTCAACACCTATTAAACTAACTGGAATTCACAATTAGATGCTGCAGCCATTCTACTGCATTGGCATTTCTGTGCGACAAAGAAAACCCCCCATCGACAAGAAACATAATACAAAATATATCGTTACAAAAGAAGGTGAAAAAATGCTTCATAATCATAACCTCAACATGGTTCACGTCTAACCGTCCCGAACACCTGGCAGTAAACAATTAGACTAATTGGAACTTTACAATTAGCAAACCTATCCCACTTGCCAACAGCGTACGGGGTTGTAAGGGATTTCATAACTTCTTCATTCTAATTCCTGGTTCAAAGGACATTGGGGATTTGAGCGTTAGCTTGCGTGTCAAATATTCCCTATAGTTCCGGCTCTTAATTATGGTTGGCGTCACCATCTCTAAGGCGCATTACAAGCCACCCAAAAACACTTTAGTTGCTCGTTCTGGTGCTAAGCTTTTTCAGCACGTTTAGCCCCTGTTCTTGGTATTCCGCTTTGGACATCCAGAATGCATCTCTATCCTTCGTTACTTCCGCTAGAACAGCACCACCTGCGAAGAGGGAACGATAAAAACACAGTTATCTTAACAGAACAGAAAGAGAAGCGCCGATCCAACTCACCGATGAAAACCATATCCTTTCGTCGGGGCGGATCCTCGATGCGGATTTTAAACCTGGACAGCTTGTCGATGTCATTCTTGAGCACACGTTCTAGATAGAGTTGCTTTATCTCGCGCTCGAGCCGTGACGGCAGGCCGGGATACATGGTAGACCCGCCGGACAGCACGATGTGCTTGTACAGCTCCGAGCGCATGTCGATGTCAGCCGCCTGGATGGTGGAGAATACCAACTCCGCAATACCTTGGCCCTCCACATTGATCAAATGTGGCTGGAACAGTGCTTCGGGTGCCTCGAACCGTTCACCACCCACCTTTATCATACGCCCATCTGGTAGCTGTACAAAAACAAAGATGGCGATACGTCAAAAAAAAGCTGGAACTAGGACATACGTAAGCCGGGTAAACCCTTACCGTGTATGATTCAACTAACACCGTTGTTTCCAAGGCAAGCCGTTGCTCCATCTCGATGTCGTAGCCAATGTAGCATAACTTCTCCTTCATCATGCGCACCGTTTCGAAGTCAGCCGAATGATTGAACGCGTAACCGCGCAGTAACAGTAGCTTGATCAGGTAGCGCGTAATGTCCCGCCCGGCAATGTCTAGACGGCGCGTCAGATGCGGCAATGCAAACTCCTCGTACACCGGGCAGATGTGCGTGACACCGTCACCCGAATCAATGACCACGCCACTGATCAAACCCTGCGCGTACAGCGTCAGTACTGCCTGGATCGCAATGTACGCCGAATCGAATCCATACTTCTCGAACATAACCTCAATCATCTTTTCCCGATTCTTGGTCGGATTCATCGGTGGCTCGGTTAGCAGAATTTTCGTGTTGGATGGTTCGATGTTCATCTTTTTCGGGCCGAACGTGTAATCCCACACGTGGCACATATCTTCCCAGTTGCGCACGACACCGTTCTCCATCGGGTAGGACACTTCCAACAGGGACCGTAACTGGGATGCCTCATCACCCACCATCAAGTCCTGGAATCGGTAGCGTGGGTGACAAAATTGGAAAGAAAAATAAACGAAAAAAAGCAGAACCAGTTGAAATGAAAATCTTCTTGTAGTAATTGCGGTGCAACTGCCTGACACCACGTCCTAGTGACGGTATCCAGACAGCAGGTTAATTCCGAATAGCACAACGCAACAATAGCATACTATTAGGCAAAAATACATGTAGAAGAAAATGAAACAGTATTAGCAAAAATAAAACAAACGAGTGAAACTAACGAAAGTGGAATAAAACCAACAGCAATACAAACTCAAGGACGATCAAATTAGCACCGCTTTCGAATGAGTATGAGAGTAAAAACGAAGCTTTGAAAATAAAACACATTTTTCCTCAATGTAATGTTACAAACATGGCAAAGGGAAAACACTCACACACTTTTCTAGCAAAACGCAAAGAAAAAACAACTAGAAGATATAACAAATCATCAAGTAACGTCAAACCGCCAACTTACTATTAGGGGAATCAAAAGGAACATACAGCAGTAGTTAATCGGTACGGTTAACAAAAAAAAATAATGAAAAAGTAAACACAATTCCGTTTTTTGTGTGTTTAATTGGGGAATTTGCTAAACGTCACAATACTTACTGGTAATGTGCTGGTAGCTTCGACCTCCTTTCAACGTAATTTGGAAGGAATATTGTGATTGTTTGGGGGTTTGAAAATGATTTTTGTTTTGTAGTGTGGATTATGATGAGGTTAGATTGATGTTTTGTAATTTGAGAGCAAAAGATTTGAATGCGGTGGTGAGAGAGAAAGAGTGAGTTTTTTGTTTAATGAGCTGAACATTACGAAAAAAAAGTAAAACAAAAACAAACGAAAGAATACGGCGGAGTGATTGCGAAGGGAAAATAGTTCCGGATGCGCTTTCCAATACACACGCGGGGTTTGCAGTTTCAACGATCAGAATGTTAGGGTTGATGGTTGAAAAATGTTAGTTCGTTTCGAGCAGTATTATGAGTGAATCAGAAGATGTGCTAGCCAGCCGTGCGTGAGCTGGTGTACGATGAGAAACGATAGTTAAGCGTTAAGAGACCGGGTTGAAGCCGGAAGTGCACGGTAAAACGATATGTAGGCAAACATTTACAAAAAAAAACAATTCTTATGCTGCTAAATGATTATCGTTTGGATTAAATTTCTTTTCGTTTTGCCTTTCGAATATATCCGCAATTCACTGGCACAAACCACATAATGGAATTTTAAGCTAATTCGTGGCGTAACGCAAAGGAAAATTGTGAAGAATTAAAGAGAATGCTAACATTTGTAATTTGCTTCATTATATAAACGCAACGAATTAAGTTAAAATCTTAATCTTATGTTTTAAATTTACCGTACATCTCTTCACTTGCGCATCAAATTCACAGACATAACACAAAACGGGATTGATGTTATTGCAAAACGGTGAATGATGATTATAAACTTAAATGCAGTTTTTTTTCGTAGCCACATAGCAGAGCGTTAAGTGCGTTAAGGATTGTTGTGTATTAGTAAAGAAATACGAACGGGGGCTTTTACAATGTAACAAAGATAAAAGGAAGAAACACGTAAAAAAAAAACACATCTGCCTCTCGGAACAAACCATACTGACTGCTGATTCCAGGTATGTTTGTCCGGGGACGTAAACAACTTAAACGCTACATCAACATGACTTACATCAACGTGTAAATCCTGCAAAAATGGTAGAATAGAAAATGTTAATAAATGGACTCAGCCATTACGGGTTCGGGAAAATGGCCCATGAAAGCTGGGAATGCAACGAATTATTTCGCAGTGACCGAACCGACCACACGGACGTATCGAATCGTATCACATGGTCTATACCCAGCTCTCCACGAGTGGCAACAAGGATGGACAGATGTGTCCACAAATTCCGGTTTATCCTCCCAACGCATCCGCATACACCGGACATGTACGCACACAACTCAAGCCGACGCAGCGATATTTACCTTCACCTCGATGTCTCCGATTTTGTTCACCGCCCGGATAATAGGCCTCCCGACCATCGACGGGAAGATGTGGGCCGGAAAATTGCTGCCGGCGTAACCACATTTTACGAACTGAAAATGATAATAAGGGTTTCGTTTAGCGATTTGCTGAGAAAGGTGTTGCCCCACCCGTGGAGGAAGTTATCGGAACGGCTCTGATAACACACTCGAAGGCAGGTTGATCGGTACCGCTGCAGTGACTTACTCCTGTTCCGTTGTCGCAAACAATAACGTGCCGCCCTTTGCTATCCATCCTGTTGTGGGTTGTGGATTCTGCTACCGAACGGGACAGTTACGATTTCGCTCAAAACTACTTAATAGCACAATTCACACGAAAACATTTACTAACTAAGGTGTTCCCTTTAGCTTAGTCAGCTTCGGTTGGTTTATGAATGAGTAATAGCGTTGATAAATACGATTCGTTTTTTTTTACGCTCTCCTCTGCAGGGAAACCACCCAGACACACAATCCACCCAGGCAAAAAGAAAGAGATAGCATGAGAAGCCCATCTCATTGGTGGCCATCTTAGCTTATAATTTGACACATGACGAACAAGTCGTGTTGCCGAATATGTATTAAATATCGTGAAATCTTTCATTATTCATTATTATTCAATATTTTTAACAAAATATTCGAAAAAGGTGTTTTTTTATTTATTAACACAAACATCCCTTATTCTACTATAACAGGAATTTTGTTTTTTTTTATTCGGTTTGTCCATGTGCAACCTTGTTGCAAATAATTTGAAATCCATCATTTCGAGAAATGTCAAATTATGACAGCGTGGTACAAACTGTCTGCCGCATTTGCAGGGTTCGCTCTTTTGGTGATGCTATAAACATTTATGGCAGATTTGTAAACAAATACAATAAAAAAAAACTTTGCATTTCTGTGCGATTTTAGGTTTTATGGAATACTAGTAACAAAATTAGCGTAATCTTCTACATTTACACAACTAAAGCACACGTTTAATATCAGTATTCGATTAGCAATCTGAAGATCTTTGATTAATGGAAAAGGATGAAATGTAGAGTGACCAGCTGGCATACTGTCATACTGTTCTACTGAATTATTCCAACAGTTCAAAATTAAAATAACGATTTGAAGAATTACTTTAATGGCCATATTGTATGATCAACTACACGCCCATATTTATAGAGAAAGGAACGTAATAGAGACTGTTTTGTAAGCGTAATATAAGAAGGGTATCGCGAAAGAAATCGTTAAAAATCAACAATATTATGATATTTCCAAGGCATTTGCTAACAATCCCGTTCACACCTCATCATCGTCATCAAATTCCCATACAGTTCATATCGATAATATAACATATCGATCATATAACGATATTCTCATATCGTTCTCATACAGGTTCGACTCATTCGAGCTCGCTGTGCTCCTCCTCTACATCTCGTGCCGAACAAGTCGCTGACGAGCCCCTTCCTGGTAGGGCATGAGTCCGGCATCCTCATCACGTGCCCCAGCCATCGTATCCTTCCGGCTTTGACAACCGTCAGGATATCTGCATCGCCAAACAGCTCAGCTCATTCGTGGACGTGGTTCATTCTCCATCTCCGCACGTCCTGCTCGCACACACCACCTGAATTGGTTGCAATAAATTTCTTTTCACTCAAATAATGTTTTAAATTAAAAAAAGAATAAAAAAATAGAAAAAAATAACAAATTAGAAAAAATTGAAAATTACATTAGGCTCATTTTTCCACAAAGTTTTGCCTATAACTCGGTCGGTATCCAACGGATCGCCAATCTTTAACTTGTGGTCGATAGATGGCACCAATGGCTACATTTTCTTCTTGGACGACCATACCGTCAGATGTCTGTGCCAGAAGTTATTCAGGGAACCAAGTTCCTTACCCTGTTTCTGAACAATTTAGCAATATTGGAAAATGTGATATATTTTAATGGGAATTTGTTGCAATATGTTTCTTTTCACTCAAATAATGCTTTAAACTAAAAAAAGAATAAAAAATCGAAAAAAAAATTTCAAAAAAATTTCAACTCGAAAATTTCATAAGGCTTACCCCTTACGTTTTTTTTGAGAAATTTTGCAAAAAAAATAAAATTGTTTTATTTTAATCCCAATTGGTTGCAATGAGTTTCTTTTCACTCAAATAATGATTAAAATAAAAAAAAGAGTGAAAAATAATGAAAAAATCAAAAAATTCAAAAAAATGAAAATTTACTAAGGGTCATTTTTGCACCAAATTTTGCCTATAACTCGGTCGGTATCCAACGGATCGCCAATCTTTAACCTGTGGTCGATAGATGGCATCAATGGCTACATTTTCTTCTTGGACGGCCATGCCCTCAGATGTCTGTGCCAGAAGTTATTCGAGGAACCAAGTTCCTTACCCTGTTTGAGAAAATGTAAAATTTTTCTCATTTTTGCACCAACTTTTGCCTATAACTCGGTCGGTATCCAACGGATCGCCAATCTTTAACTTGTGGTCGATAGATGGCACCAATGGCTACATTTTCTTCTTGGACGACCATACCGTCAGATGTCTGTGCCAGAAGTTATTCAGGGAACCAAGTTCCTTACCCTGTTTCTGAACAATTTAGCAATATTGGAAAATGTGATATATTTTAATGGGAATTTGTTGCAATATGTTTCTTTTCACTCAAATAATGCTTTAAACTAAAAAAAGAATAAAAAATCGAAAAAAAAATTTCAAAAAAATTTCAACTCGAAAATTTCATAAGGCTTACCCCTTACGTTTTTTTTGAGAAATTTTGCAAAAAAAATAAAATTGTTTTATTTTAATCCCAATTGGTTGCAATGAGTTTCTTTTCACTCAAATAATGATTAAAATAAAAAAAAGAGTGAAAAATAATGAAAAAATCAAAAAATTCAAAAAAATGAAAATTTACTAAGGGTCATTTTTGCACCAAATTTTGCCTATAACTCGGTCGGTATCCAACGGATCGCCAATCTTTAACCTGTGGTCGATAGATGGCACCAATGGCTACATTTTCTTCTTGGACGACCATACCGTCAGATGTCTGTGCCAGAAGTTATTCAGGGAACCAAGTTCCTTACCCTGTTTCTGAATAATTTAGCAATATTGGAAAATGTGATATATTTTAATGGGAATTTGTTGCAATATGTTTCTTTTCACTCAAATAATGCTTTAAACTAAAAAAAGAATAAAAAATCGAAAAAAAAATTTCAAAAAAATTTCAACTCGAAAATTTCATAAGGCTTACCCCTTACGTTTTTTTTGAGAAATTTTGCAAAAAAAATAAAATTGTTTTATTTTAATCCCAATTGGTTGCAATGAGTTTCTTTTCACTCAAATAATGATTGAAATAAAAAAAGAGTGAAAAATAATGAAAAAATCAAAAAATTCAAAAAAATGAAAATTTACTAAGGGTCATTTTTGCACCAAATTTTGCCTATAACTCGGTCGGTATCCAACGGATCGCCAATCTTTAACCTGTGGTCGATAGATGGCACCAATGGCTACATTTTCTTCTTGGACGGCCATGCCCTCAGATGTCTGTGCCAGAAGTTATTCGAGGAACCAAGTTCCTTACCCTGTTTGAGAAAATGTAAAATTTTTCTCATTTTTCCACAAAGTTTTGCCTATAACTCGGTCGGTATCCAACGGATCGCCAATCTTTAACTTGTGGTCGATAGATGGCACCAATGGCTACATTTTCTTCTTGGACGACCATACCGTCAGATGTCTGTGCCAGAAGTTATTCAGGGAACCAAGTTCCTTACCCTGTTTCTGAACAATTTAGCAATATTGGAAAATGTGATATATTTTAATGGGAATTTGTTGCAATATGTTTCTTTTCACTCAAATAATGCTTTAAACTAAAAAAAGAATAAAAAATCCAAAAAAAAATTTCAAAAAAATTTCAACTCGAAAATTTCATAAGGCTTACCCCTTACGATTTTTTTGAGAAATTTTGCAAAAAAAATAAAATTGTTTTATTTTAATCCCAATTGGTTGCAATGAGTTTCTTTTCACTCAAATAGTGCTTTAAATTAAAAAAAGAATAAAAAATCAGAAAAAAAATTTTCAAAAATTTTCCACTTGAAAATTTCATAAGGCTTACCCCTTACGATTTTTTTGGGAAATTTTGCAAAAAAAATAAAATTGTTTTATTTTAATGCCAATGGGTTGGAATGAGTTTCTTTTCACTCAAATAATGTTTGAAATAAAAAAAGAATAAAAAATTAGAAAAAAAAAATTAAAAATATAAAAATTTAATAAGGCTCCTTTTCCACACGCCCTGGTTGGATATACCGCCAAAAATAGCCCTTAGTACTTTCGTCCTGCCGACGCGTGGGAACGTTTCTTTCAAAGGATTACTTCAGAAAAGACCTAGCGCTGAGCGTATCGGGCAAACATCCTTTATCAAATCCCGTCAAGATTCCAAACTAAAACCAAAGACGAAGTCGATCGTTCAGTGTCTAGTGTAAAAGATGATTTATTTTAAAATGTTGTTTCTTGTAAACTAGGTTCATTATAATGTATTGGTGCGTGTCTGGATATGCCTTCTTTGTGTTGGTGTAGATTTAATATGATATTTTTTTATGTTGCTTGGATGCGCCCTTTCGCAAATTATTGCTGTTTTGTTATCCCATCCTTAAAACACACCATAGTGGTTCTTAGCATTGTCCCTATTTGATGTCTTTTGCCGACCATAGTTGTCCTTTATTAGTTTTAAATAGTTTATTATCTTTGTTCCTTCTAACCTCCTAATATTTTACCTGAAAATATCATCTCGTTTCTATCCTAATCCTCAATCCTATCCTATCGGCCTCGCTTTTCAGTCGAGTGTACGCCTCCCACATCACCACAGAAGACCGCCTGATGATGCCGATGTCATCCGCGAAACTGAGAAATTGAAGAGAACGGGTGATGATCGAAGCCCGCACTTCGCATGACACCTTCCAGACCGATGTTAAACAGCAAACAGGAGATTCCGTCCCCTTCCCTCAGACTCCTTCCAGATACCAGCTTCCCTGAGAATTCGTACTGCTGCATGGTGTTCATAGTTCGGTCCGATCTATGGTATCGTAGGCCGCCTTAAAGTCAATGAACAGGTGGTGCGTAGCGATCTGGTGCTCTCGGCACTTCTGGAGCATCTGCCGTAGAGTAAAGATTTGATCGGTGGTCGATTCACCCCCAACAAATCCTGTTTGGTAGCTTCCGATGAAATCTGTGGCAACGGGCGCAAGACTGCAGAAGAGTATTCGGGACAGGATCTTATACGCAGCATTCAGGACTGTGATGGCTCGGAAGTTACCACAGTCCAGTCTGTCGTCCTTTTTGTACACTGGGTATATGACGCCCACTCGTCTGGTAGTTCTTTCCGATCCCAAATCCTTGGGACCCCAAACGGTGATGACTTTGTCCAAGGATGACGAGGGCACTTCGTCATCATCATGCTGGCTGTCGTAGTACTTCTCTCCTCTACTTCCTGCGCCTGGTTCAGTCTCTCCTGCATCTGCTCCATTCAGGTGTCTGTCGAAGTAGCACTTCCACCTGTCGATCACCTCTCGCTCATCCGACAAGATATCTCCATCCTCACTGCGGCACATAGCGATAATGGAAGCCGCATTCAACATCCTGTAGAATGACAGCATACGAGATTCCCCTGGGAAACTGGGATAGCTGCTGCATCAGTTGCTCATCCAACTCTTCGAAGCTGCGCATTTTGTCCTGGACAAGGTCGAGTCTGCTGCCTTCTCAGTCGTCTATAGTTTTGCACGTTCTCGTGCTGGATGCACACGGGTACATACTGTGTGCTTCTCGGATAGTGCTTGCCTGCACTCATCATCTAACCATTCCTTCCACTGGTTACGTGTTATGCGACGGCCATGCTGTTGATAGCTTGCTCTCGAAGGTGATATCCGGCACCGCTTCCCCAAGTCCCGCGACACATCAGCTTGCTTCAACCGATCTATGTTGAACCTTTGGGGTGGGCTGATAGCATACTTAACCGTATCCAGGAAGTGGTCTTAGTCGACGTTTGCTCTGCTATATGTACGTACGTCGATAATATTCGAGAAATGATAACCTTTCATCGATGAGAACGTAGTCAATCTGGGAATATGTCTGCTGTGGTGATCTCGAGGTGTATCGAGGTGATCTGGAGGGCCGAAGCCCGTTGTCTTCGTATATGTCGTTGTTCTGCCGATTCCGCCATTAAGATTTCAAGATAATAAGTGCCTGACCTCTGGTGGTTTGATTGCGTTACAGTCCTCTAATCTTTTGATCTATTGAAAGCGATATTTCTCCTAACAATTGAGCTAATCTACATTCATCTGGAGTGAATACTTTTCCTATATAGGCATATTCATTTTCGCATTTTGATGTGTGAGAGAATGTTCCGCAATGTGTAATTGAACGCTTGATTAGTACTGTACATTGGTGAACGTGAACTAGTGTCTTGCAATACTTTAATCTCAGATTCATTAGTGGTTGTAATTCGATTTGTCGGAACGCATGATGCTGCTTTCATCAAACAGTAGCTAGTGATATTGATGTCGTTGTTGGCAGCAATCATATGCGATTAGTCCTCTCATAGTGTTCCCAGTGGCGGATCAAGCTTGTCGGAGGCCCTAAGCGGAATGCTAATCGGGCCCCAAAAGTATGGTCGCACTGTCGATAAACTGAATTTTGAAAAATGACTGGGGATTTAACTGTTTTCAAAAGTGCTGACCGGGGGGGGGAGTCATTTTTAGAGGCCCCTGCAGCTACGCAAACGATGAACGAGGGGGGGGAGGCTCGGTGAAATACCATTAGTCAAAACACACTCGCAAACCTGTGCATATGGTTTTCAAGGAAGAACAACCCAATGATAGTGCTGGGGCCTCGGCTGTCCAAATCATTCCTTGGAAAACAGTGGATAGTGGATGAGCGGGGGGTAGGGGGTTGTACTCGGGCTCCGTTACGTATGAAATGTTTTGTCTTCTTTCGGGGCCCCTCCAAACGATGGGGTCCTAAGCGCCCGCCTACTCCGCCCACCATTAGATCCGCTACTGAGTGTTCCTCCAAATGCCTGACTGAAAATAAACAAGAATGTCATGAGTATGCATATCCAAGAACTCAATTTTATAGTTTTAGATTGTTTTATGGTACAATTTTATTTCATAATTGCTATAGGCTTCATCCCTTCTTTCACACCTCTAACGTATCTTGTATGCGTGAGACCAACACAGCTCGGGAACTCAACTTCGATTTCCAAGGTATCGATGCAGCTGAAGTGTACAAGAAGACTTTACCTCACAACCGTGTAAATGTGGTATTTATATGATACTCCAGCGAATGTAAACTACCTTTACGTTGGACCATTGCAACAGAGATTTGTATTGCATAAAGAAAAACATGTGTGTCATAATGGAGTGCAAATATTGAGATAGTTGCAGCGAATCTGATTTCTTTTTTCTTAAAAAGGTAAAGAAAGCTTAATAAAAGTGTCATCGGAACTACTTGTGTAAACCACACTGTTATGCTTGCATTAGAACCTAGAAGTTGCATCTGTATTTCATTGGTATCACTTATCTGCGCACAATCATCACTTATCCATGCTTTTCCATTTCCATACGGCGTTTTCCAAACTTACCATTTACTTTGATGTCGTCCAAGTAAATGCGATAGATTTGTTTATGGTCGTGTATTATTATTTTAAAGCCATCTTGAATTTTTTTGATACGATCCAGCTCCTGTTTGTTATTACCGGTCTGCCTAACTGTTCTGGCAAGTTTCTCCACCTCCAGTGCTAGCGTGGGTAGAATTTCCTCCCTTTTGTATAGGTCGCGATTATCGTAGATACTCACATACTTTAAGAACTTCTCAATCACCTGAAAACGATGACCTTTCGCTTCGAACATGCTCGGTATCTCAAAGAGGCGACGTTTTTCGATCTTATCCCATAGTTCGTGAGGAAACGTGTAGATATCGTCCAGGTATAACGTGTAGTAGCGCGGATATTTGTTCGCTAGCCATACATTAAAGTCGAACTTTAGATTTCGAAGCTCTTTGCGCAGGTTGTGGAACAACATGAAGACAACATTGGTAATGTAATCAGCCTTTTCTTTCGGTGAAGTAAATACGGCAGCCGCGTCTCCGGCGTACAGTAGAAGCACGTAGGAGGTGTAAAGATTATGTCTGCCCAATACCGGCGCCAGGGCTTTGTACAGATCGGCCCGTGTAGCTTTGAGCGGTAAGCCGCGTGCAAACTCGAGCAGATGCAACACGGCTACCTCGCTAACACTGTCCGGGTGTTCTACGATCGCCTTCACTAACTGCTGCGGTGTCCATGGGTTTTTCATCGTGAGATATAGCAACAGTGCGTCCTCAATACGACCCGCTTCAATGCTGTAGACGAGCAGCTTGAGATTGAGCTCAGGTATCATCTGAGGGACGCGATGCGAAAGATATTCCGCGTCCAGCACATGCCGATGAGACTCGTGTGCCTTCTCGATCATCCCGTACAGAAACTGATGATCACCCTGCCAGTAGTTAATGCGGAACAGGAAATGTTCCCGTTCACTCTGCCGCTTCGAAGCATTGATGCGACAATTTTCATACAGCTGGTAGTAGCTTTTCAGAACCTCCTCCCGGTTGCAGGCGACTAGCGGTTTACACTGTATTGGTGGGGCGTCCAAAATGGCACCCACTTCTGACAGGCACGAGCTCTTTGCTGTAGATGGATTCTCACTCACAACGGCGTCGTCACATTTGTGCAGTGAAGCGAGTAGAAGCACTGCCGCCCATAGTTTTACCACCTGTGAAACCATCCTGGAAACTAGCGTAACTAGATGTTTGGCTCGTACGTTATAAGCCGTTCGTGCACATGTGCGCAGTTACCTCAAACAAACGATCTGCGATCGGTAAAATGATAGATGAGCAACAATTAATCTTCATATCGATGTCACTCGGTTGGTTGTTTCTAGCCAGAGAAAACTCTTCGCATTCGAATCATTCTCCACTTCAGAATGATCCGTCGTACGTACAGGAATGACATTCAACAGTATTACTTGCCAAACAGATCATTTATCACACCTGACACTAAATCTGTTCAAACAATGAAGATCTCCAGAGGACGTATAAAACCTCTACAAGGTCCACTTCGGGATGTATCACACAGTATAGAGCATTCACGATGACTCCATAAATAGACACTTCTCCTGAACATTCAGTATAAAAACTATTCATCAGAACCAGTCAATCCGAGCGCCTTAACAACAAGAGACTAGTCAGTGAGACAAGGTCCACCGTTAGGAACTAGTCCTGGGAACAAGCCTAACGTCCGATTACGTTAAATCTGCTGTTTCTAAGACTGCGACTAGACAGTATACGACCCCTTTAGCCTAAAGGCAAAAGGAGTAAAGCGCGAAGGTTTCCGGAATTAACCGATCTTGGCGCGGTGAACTCTAAGGTGACAGAACTCGCATTCTGAATTTGTTCCCGCAGTAACAATCGTTTAAACGAATCATATCATAAATAGATCCGACAACTCAAAAACGACGGTGTTATTATTTAACATATCCATCGTTTAACTGGAGGCTCCGTGGAGATACCTCTGTTCGAGACGTGTACAAGATGTAAAGTGCAAAAAGTGCAGTGAAACAAATTTACTAAAAGTCAATTTGATTCCCACAACAACGAAACGAATAAGAAGACACTTGGATCATCCAGAATCGCACCGCTTAAGTTTAGTAGGAGAAGTCCGGATCATCTCTAAAAAGGACAAACCCAAATGTGATACCGGCTTCCTGTTCCCCTGACGAGGACGCTTTCGCCAACCAAATCCAACGCACTCATTGGAATGTTGTCAGATTTTGTACGAGATTTAGGGAAATTTGATGAGAATCCAGACTGATTTAATCAGTTGGATAACAGATGTGGAAAACATCCTTGATTTATATGCGGATCTCCCGAAATATTCCAACGAATACGGAATCCTCATAAGAAATATCAGAATCCATTGTTAGTATATAAGCCGGAAGAAATTACTAATAAACGCTCGCTTGCAATTCAAACCTCAAACGGGCGAGTTCGAAGCTCAATACTCCGTCTTAGGTTCTGGCTAATCAGATACCCACGAAGGTCCACAGCTAGATACTTGATCTGGTTAACCCAGAGGCAAAGGCTAGTTGTCTGATCCAAGTTGATCTGAAAAGCCATCTTCCCGAAGAGCAGTCCGCGTCGTTTAAGTCCGCATCGCCAACCTACGACAGTCCACGGTTAGATACTTGTTCTGGTTAACCCAGAAGAAAAGGCTAGTCGTCCTGACTCAAGTAACTTTGGCACTTGCCATCTTCCGGCACGACCGCAACGCCAATTACGAAAGTCCACAGCTAGATACTTGTTCTGGATAATCCAGAAGCAAAGGCTAGTTGTCCTGACTCGAGTGATTTGGCAATCGCCGATTTCCGCAAGAGAAGTGCGATAGTTCCGCGACGCGAAAAGAAGCTAGCGCAAGAGCTTCAAATTGACTATTCTTCGCGTAGTCAACTCTGAACGGCGGACCCCGTAGTCCGATTTGTTCCCGTCAGTAACAAATGGTGGCTCCAGAGAGGAGTTTGCAATAACTTGCGCGAAATTGCATCCTCTACGAGCGAACTCTCGAAAAATAAGGTGTGCTGTCGCCAAAAGAACAGCAGTGTGTTAGCATTGTGTAGTGACAAGTAAAGTGAAGTGCGCGCCCATCGATGTGTCTACCACGATTCCAGGAGGAACTTGACAGAGAGAACATCCTGGAGGATCGACAGTGGGACGTCGAGATCGAGGAACCAGCTGCCGAGGAACCAGAAGCCCAAGTCGAGCAGTGGTACAGCGGCGGTTGGGACGAGGACGAGTGGGATCGTCGATTCGCCGAGGAGCTAGCACGTCAACGGGAGAACCCGGAAGAATACGAAGACGTGCATCCCTGGGAACCGGAGATTCTTGATTACCAAGAAATTCAAGAAGAATCGGACGACGACGATTATTACTTCAGGCGTCATCGCGTACCTACTTACGACGATACGGACGAGGTAACAGTAACGACAATAGATGCCATCGTTCAAACACTGAGCGAGGGAAGACAAATTCCACGCGATATCCTCGACGAGTTTGAGGATATCGTAGATCGTTACAGCAGGTTTAAAATACTACCTAGGGACGCGTACCCTAGGATAGTCGACCTGCAATACCAGTGTCTGTAAACAGCGAGGTGAAGTGCGTGATAATGAATAAATAAAAAAAAACTCTCAAATCAGTGCGTAGACTATCATAGTGTCACTATCCGAAAGAAAAACACACAGAAAGAAGCATTTACGAAAGAAAATTGAAAGTGAATCATCCGAAACAACGATCGCCAGGAATCATCCCAAATAGCCAAATTATCTTAAGCAGCTATTTTGAGCACGCTAAAGATCGCTTCTCTAATACGACTTTTGCAGTAGATAAACAGCTTCAAAGTTCGCCGTACTTTTAACCGACCCTTAAGCAGCCTGAACGTCAAAATGTTAAAGAAAGTATTTATGCAAGTTTTATTTTCACGCAAGATTATGTTATTATTATTATCGTTAATGTTATTATATTATTATATTACAAAAAACCAAAGAAAATGTGAAAAAATGACTCATTTCTGCTTGGAGTTGCATTTATACATCCTCCAGACATCAGTCACAATCACAATATTTTCTTTGAATGTCGAAAGATGCCGTTTAACATCGTTGAAACTGTGGACGCTTGAGGGCATAAGGAACTGTTAGCAGTTAGCAGTCAAGGCAAAACTTATCATTTGAGGTAAAATAAACGACACAAGAAACGTTTACATTAACGCACAGAAGACGACAGCGCTTTCATTTGATCGCGTTTACGTTAAATTTCCACCGATTTTTTTTTCCACCGGAAAACATTGCATTATTAAAGTTCACTTTTCGGAGCACATGGCGTCGTTTTGCGATGCCGACATTTGACAGATTAGCGATGGGATTGTAAACAAAATGCCATCGAGTACTGTGTGCTTCTTGTTGAACCTTGTAGTTGCATTGTGAACCACTAACCGACCAATAACAAGCCCCATAGTTCCATCGAGTACCGTGTGCTTATTGATGGACCTTATAGTTCCATAACGAACCATTAACCGACCACTAACAAGCTCCATAGTTCCATCGAGTACGGTGTGCAGTTTAAACGACCCCAAGGTTCGGGCAAGGTTCGTTTTTTCGTTAAGCAGCCTGCAAGCAGCGTTATGGTTGCATTTTTATTAATTTGGCTACTTGGGATTGTTCGCGCTTCGCCAAATAGGAGTCCAGTCGGTGTCGTCGCTAGAGCAATTAAATATTAAATAAAATAAAAATAAAAAATATAATAATAATAATAATAAATATTAAATATACTAAATAATCGCCAACGCAGAGCGAGTAGAATGCTCCCTTACGCTCCAGACCCGACGCCGCGAGAGCGAGAGATGCTGCAAGCGTAATCGCTGCAAGCTTAGTCGCTGCGATCTCAGGCGCTGAAAGATAATCGAATGATCACGCACTCTCTTAATCTAGGACGAGTAGGGATAAAAATTGTAAACATCGCTAAAACAGCACGTCGTGGGCGAACGGCGGTGCAAGGAAAAAGAATGAATAAATGTTCTCTTTCTTCTCTCTAAATCAAGGGCAACACATTTGTCTTTAATTAATTGAAAGAAAGGACCCAGCTCCCGTAAGCAGTGTTCGCTCGCTCTACAAAAGTCCGGCACCACTGGGTTTACTGCCCAGCGGTCTCGACAGTCGGTGCTTTAGGAAAGAAGTTCGAACCGAGGTATCGGGTAAGTGATTATATTCTTATAAGCAAGGCTGGAAATCTTTGATTCGTCCAAGATGCCTTATCCGTTTGTTTTGAATGTTAACGGCAGTTGCCGACTCTGCACAGCGGAGGATACCGCTGAGGAGAGTATGGTTGCTTGTACAGAGTGTGAGCGATGCTTTCACTTGAAATATGCCAAGCTAACGCGGAAACCATCACCATCGGAGTGCTGGTTATGCCGCAAATGCCAACAGATTAAGTATGAACTTAATCGGCAAAAGGACGAACTTAAGGCTTCTCTAGAAAGAGAAGCAAAGAATAAGGAGGAAATAAAAGCCCTTCAGGATGCAGAAGCAAAAAATAGGGATGAGCTCAGGGCATCCTGTTTAAACTCAACTCCAGTGTCGAACTGTTCAAATTTAAAGTGCATAACAGTTCAAATTAACTTGTTTGAAAAGTGAGTGAACTGAAATAGCGTTTATAGAAAGTGTTTGTAGTTGTGAACAATTTTGTAACGTCAACCATTTTATTCCCTCAGTGAGTTCCTTCATTACAAGTTGTACTTCAGAGGAGGAGTACAAAGATCGACTAGGTTTTGTTCCGGACTGGGACAATACCGAGGAATTAGCAAACGAATTGCTAAAATACCAGGCGACGATTCAGCACGCGGTGCCGGAGGTGTTGCGAACGCGACATATTATCATAGAACGAGCATGCAAGAACTTTAAGTAATCATAAGAAAGGTAGGACGGTCATGACGCGATACGTATAAACAAAGACAAACCAGAACGCGTTCAGACCCTTAAGCGTTAAGCGAGAATCGAAACATAATACGGTCACAGCGCGACGCGCGAAAACATAAAAACATAAACGAAAACATAAACGCGCCAGCAAGGAAATCATAACAATCAATATAAAACACAGAGGAAGCATTACGAATGCTAATGATCAACGCTATGGGATCAAACTCAAATGCTATCGTATGGAAATGATTTCATCTCGTTTTAATCCATTCACCTCATTTTTACCTATAAAACTCAGAATCCATAAGTTAGTATGTAAGCCGGAAGAAATTACGAATAAAGACACTTACAAGTTTACAACGCAACAAGAACGGTCGTATCCGCGTTTCAGTCTCCTTTAAAACTTCTAAAAAATATCGCGTCTTCGCGTGAATCCCACTCCAGTGGATTATAAGGACGAGTAGGGATAAACATTGTAAACATCGCTAAAACAGCACGTCGTGGGCGAACGGCGGTGCAAGGGAAAAAATGAATAAATGTTCTCTTTCTTCTCTCTAAAACCAAGGGCAAACCATTTTGTCTTTTAATAATTGAAAGAATGGGCCCAGCTCCCGTAAGCAGTGTTCGCTCGCTCTACAAAAGTCCGGCACCACTGGGTTTACTGCCCAGCGGTCTCGACAGTCGGTGCTTTAGGAAAGAAATTCGAACCGAGGTATCGGGTAAGTGATTATATTCTTATAAGCAAGGCTGGAAATCTTTGATTCGTCCAAGATGCCTTATCCATTTGTATTAAATGATAAGGGCAGTTGCCGACTCTGCACAGAGGAGGATACCGCTGAGGAGAGTATGGTTGCTTGTACAGAGTGTGACCGATGGTTTCACTTGAAATGTGCCAAGCTAACGCGGAAACCATCACCTGAAGAGTGTTGGTTATGCCGCAAATGCCAACAGATTAAGTATGAACTTAATCGGCAAAAGGACGAGCTTAAGGCCTCTCTAGAAAGAGAGGCTAAGAATAAGGAGGAAATAAAAGCCCTCCAGGAATTAGAAGCAAAAAATAGGGATGAGCTCAGGGCCTTAACAGAAGGCGCAAATAAGGTTGAAATTGCCGAACAGGAATCAACCGAAGTAGTAGGAAGTCCAGTAAAGGAACAATCCTTTGAGAAAATGATTTCTCAATTAATAGTTGTCCAACAACAGCAAACGAAGGAGTTCGTTAAACTGATTGCAACTAATGGTGGAGAGTCCGCCAAAATGGGGGTCCTGATCAGACGACAGGCCCTAACACAGCTACCTAGATTTGATGGCAGTCCCAAACATTGGCCAAATTTTAAGAAAACATTAGAAGGCACAACCCGAGAAGGGGAGTTTTCTAATTTAGAAAACTTAAATCGTCTTAAGCAGGTTTTGCATGGAACGGCTTATAGAAGCGTTCAGCAACTGATGATGGAAGCCGAAAATGTACCTGAGATTATAAAACGTTTGGATGAACTTTTCGGAAGACCCGATTTGGTATATTTGGAGTTACTGAGCGATCTCCAAAAGTTACGAAAGGAATCAAGAAACGTTGGAGAACCTCATCAAGAATGGAAGACCTGATGGAAAGGCCGACATACCTAAACGATCACAGGCTAGTAATGGATCTAACGGCCAAGTTACCGCATCACATTCTAGTGAAAAGAGCGGAACATATGGCAGCCGCATCGTCATCACTAGACGTTCAAAATCTAGATGAATGATGTCGGTGGCTGAAACCCTACGCCAAAACGGCGGAAATGATGAGCTCGATCACGATTCATACGCAAAAAGGAAATATTCATTTGCATTTGATTCATTGTCAGGAAGACCGGCTACGAATTAAAGGGGCAAACAGGCAAAAAAGGGTTGTCTAATATGTCTCAAACCGCATGAAACGGTTAAACTTACTTTTGCCTGAGCCTTGGTTTAGCTATATAACTAGTATTTTAATTACTTACATGATCTTCAAATAAGAATATATTTGAACTACCTTTACCAGACCTTTACTTCGTTATTACACAACGGCTGATTACGTTTTGCAGATTCCATTATGAACTTCTTTGCTGTCAACCTTGTAGACTGGCTGGTTCACCTTTGGACTCCCGGATCTTGTAGATATCGCTGCACCTCGGTTCTGTTGGTCCGCACGTCACAGTCTAGACTTACCACGCTGGATTTGCCCATTGTTCCTAGATGCTGGATTATTTTGGCCTTTCCATCAGAACTTTCAGACCGTAGTTTGCCGTTTGCAGGATAAATCTAGCTAACAGATTTACTTGTAACCCTTACCGATTCACTGGTTACGTTTCATTACCCTTGCAAACTGTTTTTCAATTATCCACTTTGTAGCTACACTGTACATATATGTTGTTAGTTCAACCGTCGTCTTAGGTATGTCTATCCACTTTTCAGGTAATGCGCTTTGCAAAGAACTTTAGAACTTATTCCGAGTCTGTGGACACTTTCACCAAGTAACTGTTCACCATCCTAACCTCAAATGTTGAATGGATTGGGATTTTCAAATCGTTACTTCGAAGAAGATCAAGCACTTGAGCGCATCGAGCACACATCTGTTCTTGAACCGTTTGTCAGCCACAGACCAACCTCTTAGACGAAAGACGATAATCTTCAGACGTGGGCTAAAACGAAGACCAAATGTAAGGTTTGTCCGTTCTCAAATTACTTTAGGATTCCAAAACCAAAGACGAAGTCGATCGTTCGGTGTCTCGAATGTAAAAGCTGCTTTATTCTAAAAACTTATTTCTTATATGCTACTCTTATTACAATGTATTGGACGCGACCTTCTCTTTCACGATTGGCTCTCTCGGTTCCGCTTGTTTGTATTAAAACATTGTAGATTTATTTTGCTTAGCTCGGACTTTGGTTAACTCAGATTTCATTTGTTACCCTCGGCTCTCTGCGATCTTAAACATTTCCAGAGTTTTTTCTTATTTTCTTTGTTTAAGTTTGATCTTCGTTCCCGGTGACCGTGTCGCGTTACTTCTCGCGTGTTTATTCAAGTGCATTTAGTTTATGTGTAGCATATGACTTTATTTATACACCTTTGGCAATCGACCTTATGGAATTGTTAATTGGGTTGCCGCACACACACATGAAGAGGCGCAGGAGCAGACCGCTTAGGGAAGGCAAGGAGATTCGATGTTCGACTATCGACGGGAGCAGAACGACTTGGTACGATACTACAATTGGCGACGAGGATTTTGGATTCGACTCGAAAAGGTGATGGAAATACAGAGTTTTTTCTCCTGTTAAGTGGAATGTATAATGTATTTTGTCAAATAAGCGAATAGAATAGTAAAAAAAAATTGTGATCAGACAGTGCATAAGTTTGTACATTAAGCAACAAGTGTAACAAAGAGTGAGGTTATGACAAGCGTCGGTTTCGGTAGCACGCGTGAAGTTCTCGGAAACCGTGGTGAAATGGCGAGTATGAACTGGATTGTGCATGTATATAGATTGTTGGCTGAAATGGCTCAACGTGAAAGGCGGAAAGTTAGCAGCGTTATTTTTTGGAAAACGTGTAGATATTAAAACATGAACATAGAAAATATGAAGAGTGGCGAAAACGATTCGAGTTTTCCCAGAACGATCACATGGCGGAAATCAATGGATTTCTCCAGAAGAAGCGCGAGAATTGTTTAGAATTCTCCGGGTTTATAAAATGGAGGTTGGCAGAAATCAGTGGATTTCTCCAGAAGAATGCGAGAATTGTTTAGAATTCTCCGGGGCTGTGCAAAGGAGATGGCGGAAATCAGTGGATTTCTCCAGAAGAAGCGCGAGAATTGTTTAGAATTCTCCGGAGTTGTACAAAGGAGGTTGGCAGAAATCAATGGATTTCTCCGGATGGAGTGCGAGAATTACTTACAATTTTCCTTGGAACGATATTATCGGAGGACACTAAACGTGTCATCGGGAAAGGTAGCGAGGATTGTCAGAAGCCTCGAATGTGTTAATGGTAATGGTGGTTCATCGAGAAGAGAATAGAAAATTGATTTGATCAATTTTGCCTGTTTGTTGCATGTTGAGTTGAACACTAATCTGGACACCTTTTTAGTTTGGTTTTTTTTCCCTTGTTGTGGAAAAATGTTTTATTGTGTTTTTGTTGTTGTTGTTATTTTCTTGCATTGCAGATGCAAGAAGTACGACCAGTGCCACTGTTCCAGTGCGACAAAATTGAAACGGCGAAGTTAGCAACAGAATGGAAAAGTTGGAAGGAAGCCGTTGAATGTTACTTCGCGGCATACAAGGTAACAGATCAAGCGGAGAAGAAGGCAAAGTTGTTACACTTCGGAGGACCGGCACTGCAGCGGGTATTTAGAAATCTGAAAGACCATGAGCACGTATCATTAGTAGTACTGGAAACCCGGTGGTACGACCATGCAGTCGAGAAACTAGATGAATTTTTCGGGCCGCAGAATCAAACCACCACGGAAAGACGGAACTTACGAATGATTAAACAAAAACCAGGCGAACGATTTGCCGATTTCATAATCCGGCTTAAACAACAAGCCAATCAGTGCGGATTCGACAAATACGGCGATGAAATCGGTTCAACGTTGCGGGAAATTTATCTAACAGATGCAGTAGTCGAGGGATGTTCCTCAAACGAGGTTCGACGAAAAATTTTGCGTAAGGATTTGGCGTTTTCCGAAATTGAGGACATAGGAGTTGCGCAAGAAAGCGTAGAAAGTCAAATAGTGGAAATGACAGCTGGTTCACCATCTAAGAAAATTTTCAAAGTAGAACAAGGAGGGAAGAAAGGAAAATCCATGACAGCAAGCACAAATACCACGGAAACAAGACAAGGTGCAGGCAAGCATAACGGGAAAGGTTGTTTCAATTGTGGTCGAGTAGGACACTTTGCGGCATCCTTCAACTGCCCTGCTCGTGGGAAAGAATGTAGAAACTGTAAGAAGATCGGTCATTTTGAGCAAATGTGCCGAAAGCCCACGGAAAAGGGCCCGATGAAGCGTCAAATAAGAGCAATTGATGAATCGTCAGAGGCAAAACAACCGAAAATGGAATCAAATGATACAAAAGCATATTATGCGTTCTATTCTGGAAATGAATCGAACGTAATTAAATGCTTACTTGGAGGAGTGTCCTTAGAGATGTTGGTTGATTCCGGTGCAGATGCTAACTTGATCCCAGGCGAAATATGGGAGAAATTAAAAACAGAAAATGTTGCGGTGGTTTCATCAACGAAAGGAAGCTCGAAGATCTTGCGAGCATACGGAAGCCAAAATCCACTTGTTATTTTAGGCACTTTTGCTGCGGAAATCGCAGTAGCGGGCAAACGAACTCAGGCCGAGTTCTTTGTTGTAGAAGGAGGACAACGTTGTCTACTGGGTGACAGGACGGCTAAACAGCTGGGTATTTTGAAAGTTGGCTTGGACATAAACAGAGTAGAAGGAAAACCGTTTCCAAAAATGAAAGGCATAACAGCAAAGATCAGGATGAACCCGCAGGTCATCCCAGTATATCAGCCGATGCGACGTATTCCCTTACCATTGGAAGAATCAGTTGATCGAAGTTGGATGGAATGCTGAAACGGGATATAATCGAGATAAAAACAGGACCAACGACTTGGGTATCGCCATTGGTCGTAGTAGGGAAGTCAAATGGTGAGCCTCGATTGTGTCTTGACTTGCGAAGAGTCAACGAAGCAGTATTAAGAGAACATCATCCGATGCCTTCGGTTGACGATTACTTGGCAAAGTTAGGACATGGACGGTTGTGGAGCAAACTTGACATCAAAGAAGCATTCCTTCAGGTAGAACTGGACGAGGATTCACGAGACATGACAACTTTTATAACTCGACGTGGTTTGTATCGGTTCAAACGGCTGCCATTTGGTTTGGTAACAGCTCCAGAGCTGTTTCAAAAGGCAATGGATGAGATTCTATCTGGTTGTGAAGGGACAGTTTGGTATCTTGATGATGTACTTGTTGAAGGCAAAAATCTGCAAGAGCATGATGAACGGTTGAATGAGGTGCTGAGTCGATTGAATAGTCGTGGAGTCGAATTAAATTGGGAGAAATGTCAATTTCGGGTAACGGAATTAGATTTTTTAGGACACAGTCTTGGGGAAACTGGAATTATGCCGGCAAGAAGCAAAGTTGAAACTATTTTATCATTTCGGGAGCCACAATCTGAAGCGGAAGTCCGTAGTTTCCTCGGTTTGGCAAATTACTTGAATAAGTTTGTACCAATGTTAGCTACTCTTGATGAACCATTACGCCGGTTATTGCATAAGGATACAAAATTTGAGTGGACCAAGGAACAAGCAAAGGCATTCAATGCCATAAAGGAAGCTATGGGAAAAATTGAGAATTTGGGATTTTATAAAGTCGAGGACCGAACCGCAATAATCACGGACGCTAGTCCGCATGGTTTAGGTGCTATGCTTATCCAGTTTGACGAGACCGACTGACATCGAATTATCAGCTTCGCATCTAAAGCGTTAACCGACACAGAGCATCGTTACTGTCAAACAGAGAAGGAAGCATTAGGCATTGTTTGGGGTGTGGAGCGTTTCCAATATTATCTACTAGGAAAACCATTCGACATATTCACGGACTGTAAGGCACTGAGTTTTCTCTTCTCAAAACGATCTAAACCGTGTGCGCGCATAGAAAGATGGGTATTGCGGTTACAAGCTTTTGATTACAGGATTAGGTTTTTGGCGGGAAAAGATAATGTGGCAGATGCTCTATCTCGGTTACCAGTACAAAAAGCGAAGCCATTCGATCCATCAGAGGAAATATTCGTTAGGGAAGTTGCTACACATGCGGCAAACACTTCGGCGTTGAATTGGCGGGAGATAAAAGCAGTAAGCAAAGAAGATGTAGAAACACAAGAAGTATTAACATTATTGACTACGGGAGAAATCCAAAAATTACCGATAGAATACCGCGTGATCGCCAACGAGTTATGCGAACTAGAAGGAGTACTTCTACGAGGAGATCGAATTGTTGTTCCATTAGCTCTAAGGGACCAAGTTCTTAAAACCGGGCACGAAGGACACCCAGGAATTACTATGATGAAAAATCACTTAAGATCTCATGTTTGGTGGCCAAAAATGGATGGCCAGGTAGAAAATTTTGTGAAAAGCTGTCGAGGCTGTACACTGGTAGGGGCTTCGACAAACCCGGAACCACTACAAAGAAGCAAATTGCCTGTTGCTCCTTGGCACACAATTGCATTAGACTTTCTTGGTCCTCTACCAGAAGGTCAACATATATTGGTAGTGGTTGACTGTTATAGTCGATTTATGGAGGTGTGCGAAATGAACACGACAACTACACGGGATGTTATAAAAGAGTTATCAACAATGTTCAGTCGGTATGGCATCCCAGTGGTAATGAAAGCAGACAACGCTCCCCAACTTAGTGGAGAATGTACTGAATGGACGGAATTTTGCGAGACAAATGGTATCAAATTAGTGAATACCATTCCCTATTGGCCTCAATCGAACGGAGAGGTTGAAAGGCAAAATCGTTCGATTTTGAAACGATTGCGAATATCGCAAGAACTTGGACGAGATTGGCGAAAAGAACTGTACATGTACATACTGACATACCATGCAACCAAACATCCGACAACAGGAAAATCTCCGGCGGAAATAATGTTTGGACGGCGAATTAAAAGTAAATTGCCTTCAGTGTCATCATTCCAGGAAGACCCGGAAGTGAGAGATAGAGACATATTGGTAAAAGAGAAAGGGAAGCAATATGCTGATAAAAGGCGGAACGCGCAGGAGAGCTCAATAGGAGAAGGTGATCATGTTTTGGCAAAAAGAATGCGTAGATTGAACAAATTAGATACGGAATTCAGCAATGAAGAATTTATTGTTCGCCATAAAAAAGGTACTGATACGATCATTCAGTCAAAGGAAACAGGCAAGGAATATAGAAGAAGTTCAGCTCATCTTAAAAAGATAGATCATGATTCTCCAGGCAATTTAATGCGTTCGAGTTCTCTTACTGAGATCATCCCGGATTCGGGACAAAAATCGGATAAAACAGCATCTGAATCAGGTCCATCCAAACGGTTAATACAACCACCATTGAGGCATCGGGACTATGTATCGCATTAACGTTTTCATAATAATACCTGAACTATAACGAAGTAATAACGAACTAAGGAAGAAAAGATTTATATTAAGTGCTTAATGGAATTTTATCAATAGAATTATACACAGATTAAAAATTATATAAAAGGGGGGATTGTAGCATATGACTTTATTTATACACCTTTGGCAATCGACCTTATGGAATTGTTAATTGGGTTGCCGCACACACACATGAAGAGGCGCAGGAGCAGACCGCTTAGGGAAGGCAAGGAGATTCGATGTTCGACTATCGACGGGAGCAGAACGACTTGGTACGATACTACATTATGCTACAATGGTTCCCTTTTTATTTATTTGTTTATTTTAAGATCGCTTTTGAATTTTGAATAGCGTTTCTTCGCGTTGATCCTATACTGCGGTCCATGCTGAGCATGTTCTTCATTATTTCCGTTCCATCGAACTTCTTGCTTTATAACTACGTAGTCTTGTTTTAAACAGTAGGTTTGATTGTTTAAATATAAAACCGAACGAAAAAGCATGCTGATTTGGCTAATTGGATAACCATGCGTTTTCGATCTACGCCGTTTTGAATCCGAAAAAGATGTGAATTTTTTCTTATGCTTTAGCGAAGTGATACGGCAAGGAGACAAACCGTTTGAAGAAATTGTTCTAGATAAATAATGGACGGTTTTGTTATATCCTTTTTGCTCTCTTCCTTCTTGCCTTCTGCCTTCGGACAGGTTGTTGGGACCTTATCTCGTTACTTTTGTAAGGTTCCAACAACCCCTATTACAAACACTACGGAACTTTGACCGACCAATGGTCACACTATAGTGGAGATACATAAATCAATAACATTTGCGATTTAGTGCAAAACGTTGTTTTAGCTTTATTTTCCGCAATTACAGATAAAATCAACATTCAGTTACGAGATAATCTTCTTGTTCTCTTCTTATTCTTCGTCCTTTTCTTCTTGAACTTCGATTTCGGTGTGACAGCAAAAACATCAACGATGTGATGACCAAGGTATCAATATCAACATTATCAATGCTTACTATTGTCAGCATAAAATGAAAATCTATGAAAAAAAACGTCTGAATGTGAATAAAACTTACGTTAAATAATAAAAACATCATTGTAAACAGAGGTTCAAGTAGATTTTCACCGTAATATGTAGTAAAAATGCTTTAAAAACACATCAACTCTTCGACACAGTGCTGTAAACCGACAAGCTGAGTCCGTCCGGATTTCTTTTGTCGATTGGGAAAGGAAACTCGGTGGTTGTCAGTTGTCTGCGCATACAAATATATGCATCATCTATTTTCAGCGCAACTGTCACAATATAAAAATCCAAGATGTCGATGTCAACAAAGCCCATTACGAGACCACATTACTCTACCAGACATTGAGAAGACACCCTTTTCCGGGCGGGTTTTAGGATTTGTCATACGCTCACGCTGAACGGACGATTTCCCGTTTGTTTTTGCGCCATTTACCCTGCCAATAAACACGATCAACCAAACAACAGTGAAACATCTGTATCCCGGAAACGATATCAACATTTTCCCACCGTGCGGTCGACTGCGAAGGTAAATCAGTGTGCCATATTTTCTGCTCTCGCTCTCTGCCCTTTCCCGTGGTGTTCTTTGTTATGGTGACATTTTCGTGATTCGCGCTTAGCATTTTTCCTTCCGCTTTTCCCCTTGTGTCCATCTCGTACTGTTGTGGGGGGGGTGGTTAGTTACTCAATCAGAATCCCTCCCACTCTACGATTCCAGCGCGTGAGCTGATAACGCGAAGTTGGTAAACAAGAAATTACGTTTCGCAGCGGAATCAAGGCCAATGCCATCGGGGTTCTACACAGTTTGACGGGTTGTGTTGTGGGTGTGTTTCGAGCGTTTTGCGAAGCAATATTGGACCGCATGTACGCAGTGTCCCGCAGATTAAATGCGTTGCGAATTAGAAAGGGCGCGTGTGTACTGTCCACCGACTGAAACAACTAATCAGATTTTTTGTTTTTGTTACGCAGAAAGGCCAAATAAGTTTGGTTTGGTGAAACCTTGCGCTTCGGTGGTACTAAATTGCAGGAAAAAATTATCTACCGTTCCAAAAGCAGCCAAAAGAACTTTTCCCGCAAAACGGTTAACCCGAATTGGAAACAAGTATGTACAATTATACTTTATGAACATGACGCAAAATTTATGGATCGTTACAATTAAATTTCGCCTTCAATTGTAACAAGCGGCACAATAACTCGTACAAGGTTTTGTCACAAATTCCATGGTAAAACCATTCCAACCGGACAACCGACTAAAGGATTTCCCCCCCCACGTCTCGAAAGTACACTAATTTGCTCTTTGTTTGTTTCGGCAGCAAACCGTACGGAGCAAACATCATTGAGAAATGGGTCAAAACCTGGTGGAAACGCAACGCGGTTAGTTATTTTTAAAACGCGATTTTTGCGCGTTTCGCAGTTGCAAACATCCTCATCCGCGCGCACGGGTGACTAAGACGGAAATCGTCTCCGAGCAAAACGCGTATCCACCATGAACCGGGGGGGAAAAACTGAAGCAAAAAACAAAAAACAAAACAAAAAAACGTCACATCTCATGTGCGTCGTAGTCAGCGGCCAGCAAACAAGTCTTGCGCGAAATGCGTCAACTCGTTGCGCCCAAAATGCCCTTTGTCTTGACGTCTTGATGCCCCATCTTGTTGTTGTTGTTGTTTTGCGATCTCATATCGTTCCATTTATCGCGACCGACCGACCGAATTGACGAATTAGTGCAGCAAAGTTTCACTTACCGTTCGCTTTACTTTTGCAGCATGCCGATGTTAAGGGAGAAGATGGCCAAACTGGCCGGCGGTGTACAGCAAGGCATCGCGTGGTTTAAAGCCGGTGGCATCATCAGCCCGATGGTACTGATCTACGTACTGCACATGATCTGGTAAGCATTTTTGCCAAAAAAGTGTCGTAAATTGCATTAATCACACCTTCCCTTCGAACGTAGGCCCGAATTTCGACCATTCAGTATTGTGTTTGTGATTGCGATTGGATTTCTCTGGGATCGTCCAGTAATGGAACAGCGGCCATCAATTAAAACTTCCCCATTGGGTGAGATTTGTTCCAAAGTTTGGGAGCTTCGGACGACCCGACCGATCAGTACCGTGGTGGGCAGTGTAGCAGGCCTGCTAACGCTTATCTACCTAGTTTGTAACGTATTGCCGCTGTGGTTGTCCCTGGCAATGGCCGGTTTGCTCGTGTACTGGGATCGATGGCAGCTTAGCGTTGCAGGTACGTTCAGCAATCCACCAAGTGAGTATAACGTGTGTGTTTTTTGTTACATTTGTTTTACACCTGTTTCCAGCTACGTTCAAATATCGTGCCATCTGCCTTAAACCGCATGTCGTCTGCTTCAAATCGCGTGCCACTACGTTCGAAATTGACAGCTGCTTGGATGCATGTTTGTTGTTTGTTGACAATTTGCCTATTTTTTACCCGTTTGATGAAAAATAGATTCAAAATGCAATTAATCCATAGTTTATTCGTTTAGCTATCGAAAACCGATTTAAAAAAATGCAATATTTGCGAATCATTTAGCAAAAGTGTTTGTTTTGTTTTGGTACGGCAATGCCTTCAGCTGGAGCTGTCAATTTCGAACGTAGTGACACGCTTTTGAAGGTGATGGCACGCGATTTGAAGCAGACGGCATGCGGTTTAAGACAGATGGCACGATATTTGAACGTAGCTGGAAACAGGTGTATTATCCAACCCCCATTTGGTACGTACTACATCCTGCGTGTATAATTCAAGGTTTGCGCGACACAATGACAGAGCAGGAGATTGACGAGTTCGTGCCCGAACTGACGGAAGTGAATCGCGTACTGTTGCAGGAGGTCGGTGAGCAGGGTGCCGACATGAACCCCTTAGCGGAAGGATTTACATCCGGTGCGATCGGCAAAAACAAAGCCGAAGAAGATGAAGAACTTTACCTGAAAACGCTCATACCGGAGGCGAGCAGCAATGATTTTGAATCGGCCGAACTGAGCGGTTCCAGCAGCGATGAATTGTTCTGCCCCGAAGGTCCGGTGGTAAAAAAGACACCATCCGGACGGTTACATGCGAAACATCACGCGGAAAAACCGATCGAGTTCAAGAGCAGCCATTTTAATGCGAACAGCTCGTCCGACTCGGATGACAATATGTCGCGGGGTCTTTGCTTTAATGACGAAAGTGATGGTGTGAGTCGACGCACCGCTAACAGCAGGCAGCAACCGGACGTGATGATGATGATGAGTGCCGGCAGCCTCGCCAGCAGCGTCCTGATGGACACGATGTGCAAACGCTTGCTAGACGTTGGTGCGCTTCAGCAGCAAACGCAGCAACCAGGCAGCTTACTTCAGTCGGTTGGTTTCGATCAACGAAATCCGCTGATCGCCTCGATCGGTAGCACGATACAGGCGCTACGGGGGCAAACGGTACAAGTGCCGGAAGAGGAAGACGACGAATCGACCGATGCGGACGAGGATAGCGATTTCGAAATGCTCAACTCAGAGGAACTGAACAATTTATGAGCATGAGGCTCTGCTTGCCAGGGTTTGTCAGGGCGTACGAGGGTAGAAGTAATGCGTTCGAAACGCATGTGTTGGAATCTTTATTTCCAACGTTTTATTTTTTTTTTGATCGCTTAAGTTGTTACCGGTTTGACCCTGTTGCCATCCCCAGAAAAAAGGGCTACCGAAGTGCCCTTTTTATTTAATTATTTGAACTATGTGTTATTTTTTTTAATTTAATCAATCTAGTATTTAAACACCATTTTGCCGCGGATCCATCCGTACTACCTTACACTTCTATTACTTGTTCAATTAAAACACTATTTTATCCTACACGGCTAAATGGCGGAACCAAGGCAGAAAGGAAGCGCGTTTAAACAAAAAAAAAACAGAAATAATTTATCTTACCAGATTATGTTAGTGTGACTAGTTTGCAACTCTACATCGAATGTAGCAGGTAACAAACGTAACCGTTTTTAAAAAGCATATTACGAAAACACAGCAGATTGTGTGTTGGGTTCAAGGATATTATTTTGAGTGTATAAAATTTAATCATTTTATTTCAAATTTTAGCACCAACGTGCGCGTTCGTGGACGATGCTCAAATTTGCGTTTCGACCGGATGGGAAGACAAAATTAATTTAGCAAAAAAACAAAAGAAAAAAAGCATTACATGCATGGATGATACGCGTTTGGCCCGATCGGTTCTCGGCGATCGTTACCGGAGTTTAAAAAAATGTTTTCCAGTCTAGTCTAACTTTATTATATGAGTGCAAACCAAGAAATGTATCGTATGAATTTACTCAAACAGCAGTAGAACTAGTAAAAAAAAACATTGTTGGACAAAACATACGTGTATGAAATGTGATATAATTACATCAGCGAAGTAAGCTTCTCCAACGGAGTGCTAATAAATGTTAAAAAAAAATGAAACCTTTAAAGTTTACAAAACGATGGAATTCTTTTCTACAGTGGTGATTTTGTTCCAGTGTCATACAAAAAAATTAAAGCTTCCTTTTTATACTCTTTTTCATTCTGACTATCCTCTGCTATTTTTTACAGCATTAAAAACAATTAGGAAAAAAAGAAACTGTCTAGATAGCAAACGATTATAATCATTTTTAGATTTTCAACGTCGCTCAAGGAAATAACTGTCATTTCAAAAATATCAAGAAAACTCTAAGAATGAATTTCTCCTATAGATGTCGCTTCAGTACAGAACCCGTGCGAGGTGTGATCAAGCGCTTCTAAATAGATAATTTCTCTGTTTAGTTTATTTGAACAGAATTAAATACAAGTTGGTATTGTTTCTTCAATGTGTTCCGATTGTTGATATTTAAAATTGAAATAAATCTCGTACGAATTGTGTTCAGATTAGGTTACTTGGGAATCCATCTTACCCACCTCACATATATGCATATTGGTTGTGACGCAGGGAAATGTCGCTGTCACAAACCACTTCCTGACCGTACAGCGGGCGTCCCAAAAAAAAAAGCGTCCGTATCCGCATCATCCGCTGGAAACAAAAAGTGTTCAAAGCGAACATTTTCGCTCCATTCAACCAGTGACATTCGTTGGGGAAATATCGTGTGATCTAGTAGTTAAATCACAGGTTGAATCAAGTGCCGCAATAGCAGTGATGTAGTGCAGAGTGCAATAAGAAAGTAACTGCATCTTGGTGTGTGTTCGCGCAGGGCGTTTGATAGATTTGGCAGAAGATGGAGGTCGAACTACCGGAGCTACTGTTTTTCGATACGTTTTCTCACGACACATACGAGGTAAGCATAAGCCGTTATGTAGTTTTCGAAGCAATTTATCCATCGCGCCGGTTCCCAAAAACCGAGAGGAAACCTCCTGCTGCAAACGCCTTATTACCCCGAACAGTTTTCCCATACGCATACACGTAAATGAGCACCGTGAAGCGAAATGCTAACTTAAGGAAAGAAATGCACAAAACTTGTACTGCGAAGTAATTTACCGGTGTATTCAAAATGCTAAGCTTAACAAATTCCACAACTGTTTTCCCTGTTGTAAAGTATTTTTTAAAATTTGTTCTAAAAAAAACTTCCTGATGCGTCATTGTTTTTATGGCCCTTTGTGCTTCGATGGAATGCAAGGTCTCACGTTTCGTATTGTATTGATTCGTCATCCATCAACCATTCCAGTACAACATCTACCAAAACCAATACAGATACAGCGCAAACGGCGTCCAATAGAAGAAACAAATAATAACAAAACTAACCCGCAACACCGGTTGTTGGTGCAGTGAATAAAAAAGTGTAAAAACTAAGCTAAACAAATTCAACAAAAGATGCTAGTTGGTTTAAAGCATTATTTCTATTTTGCTATAAACTAATATTTTCGTGATACTGAATGAGATTTATTGCTTTTGTGCCTTTACGAAATGCAATGCCTTTCCACGTTCTTGGGCATATGATTCATCAACTATCAACCATTTCAATACGATACCGACATACCAATACACGTAGCTGGATGTGGCAAATGGCGTCCAGTAAAGGGAGAAAACCCTTCATGTAATTCAGCAACAATAAACTCTGCTTCGTATGCAAGCGAACAGCACTAAAGCACACTTGGTAAGAAAGCAATAAAACGGGATGCTAACATGACGGTCATACACAAAATGGATGCTGTACAGACGATTCTCCAGCGAGATGTGGTTGGTTATTTTGAGCTTGCACCATATTTTAATATATTTTATCCTTAATTCTCTTTTAACACACCCTTCGAACAACGGATCAATAGCAAAACCTGGATCTGGTGCAGTTTCCGAAGCCGGTCTACATTACGGAGGTGCGCATCATCCCGCTCGGGGCACGCGTTCATGCGGACTTTCCGGGTGGCGTACGGTTGGGTGCCACCAATCCGTCCAACTTCCACATTCAGCTGTATGTAAACGACCTGGGCAAACCAGGCGCACCGATCTTCGAGAGCCTCGGTGAGCTGGAATACAACCAGAACAATTGCATCCATCTGCAGTGCAGCACCGGTACCGGGCCGGGCGATGAGTTCGTGCGTCGCATCCCAACCGATGGGTTGGTGCTGAAGGGTTGGTACACAACGATGACGCTTGCTGTGTACGGCATCCTGACGACCAGCATCGCCGAACCGATTGTGTCACCGCGCGAAACAACGCCACAGCCGAACGAGCAGTTGCTCGTCGTACCGGACCATCATCATCATTTGCTGCATCATCACCATCACCTGCATCATCATGGTGCGGGTGGTGTAGGCATTGCGGAACCGTCGTGTGGTGGTGGCGATTGGATACAGGAACCACCGTTACCGGGGCTGGTGACGGCCCACCCAGCGGAGACGGTATTTGTTCAGAAAGAGTATCCCGAAGATGATAGTGAGGATGCACCGAAGGATCCGCGACCGTATGCACGCCGGGCAGCGGCAGCAGCTGCTGCCGTAATTACCCATCCACTGCCGGCAAGTGCAGCAAGCCCACCGGAACCCATTTACGAACCACTGGAGGCGGGGAAAATATTACCCGGAGAGTGTGACCCACCGTTGCCGGAAAAACGCTCGAAAGCGTGCTTACCTTCGGCGCGTCCAGTCGAACCGGTGGTACCGGCGTACGGATACGAACGATCACCCCGTACAAGGCGCCACAGCAGCCGGGATGAGTTTTCATCTCGCTCGCCAAGCCTTTGCAAAGATTACGGTCCAATAGTGGGGAGCGGTGGAAGTGGAAGCGTTGGGTTGAGCGGTACCAGCGGAGGAAGCAAACAGCGCGAACAGTGGTCACGCAGTCCGGACTATGGTGAACAGCAGACAGCTCCACCGTCCCATCCCCCGCTGCCACCACCGACTCCTTCCTCCTCGGGTTCGGTTGCGCATCGCTCGTCAAGGCGGTTGCGCAGCGGTTCGTTCGAACGACTCCGTCGTGAACCGTCGTTCGAGCGGATGGAGAAAGAGGACCGACGGCCCCGTCCCAGATCACCGATCGATTCACCGAGACGGCCACGCTCACCCGATCGTAACGAATCATCACCGGACGAGGAAGAGGTGGTCGACGATGTCGAGGACGTGGAAGACGATCTCGATGACGATATCGAAATGGACGGTAGCTTTCATCGGGCGAACGGCGGCAAATATGGTGGCAAGCGCGGCATCCTTATGATGGAACCGTCCATCGAAACAATCCGCCAGCAACAGCCAGTACAGTCGGCAAAGCAGCATTCATCCTCCAGCCGTGGTTCGTCGCAACATCCGCATCAGCACCATCATCAGCATGCCCATCATCACTATCAGCATGGGCACGCACATCAGCATCATTCCAGCCAGCATCAGCTACCATCCCATCATCACCATCATCCGCAACAGCAGCAACCGTCGGAACGTGTTATCTCACCACCACCGCAGGTGCATCTTCCGCCGGTATGCGATACGGTATCCGCTACCATTACACCGGTAGCGTCCCCAACGACGATGCTGATCACGCGGGCCACCACCATACCGGACGAGGATGCCATTTCCGTGACGGAACAGTTCGAGCCGATATTGAGCGATGAAGAAATACCGGAAGATTTTGACTACGAGCAGGATGGTGGGGTTGGTAGTGTTGGTGGTGGTGCAGCGGTAACGGGTGGACACGCTAGCGCCGGATACGATCCAGTCGACGAAGTGCTTAACAAACAATTCGATCCATTCTCGATCACACTCGAACGTTACGTTCATCCCAGTACGAAGGGTGAGGAACCGGATCTGGTCCGTCAGCTTGGCCACGGCGAACAGAAGCTGATGCGTCAGTTAGAGCAGCTGCTCGGTCAGAGCCGGTACGGCCGTGAGGCAACCGCCTCATTCGAGCAAGAAAGTGCCGAATGGAAGGAACGATTCGTTGACTACGCCGAACAGCTCGTGCACGTACTGGGCCAACTACTAGCGAAAGATGACGTGCGGGACGCTTTCCAGCAGCAGCTCGAACGCTGGATACTTTCCCAATGGCCCGGCGTAACAGATCGGCTCGTTAACTGCATCTGCGTCGGGTTGGATTTCGAGCGTGCGATGGTACAACCGCAACCGGCGTTCAAACTACGCCACATGAAGAGTGGCATCCGGCTGGCCGAATTTCTCGGCCCGCACGAACCATTCGTTGGCCTGCTGCTGCACACCCAGGACCATTTCAATCTGTTCGATCGGCTGCTGGGATTGTACTCCCAGCCGCACATGGCACTTTCGATCAAGCTGATGATAATACGCACCATCTACGCGTGCTTGGATACACGGAACGCGATCCATTACTTTCTGTCCCCTTCGTACAACGGGTATCAGATACTGCTCGATCTACTGCAGGAGAATCCATCGACGCGTATCAGCTTTGCGCTCAAGTCGTTGCTGCGCAAAATTTCACTGTACGAAAATCTCGAACTCATTCACGGTACGATCGAGCAGCTGTACGTGCGCGCTGGGGAAGCGGACCGGAAGGAAAGGCAAACGACGGAACGGCACACCAGCACCGATCAGGAGCTGCTGGAACTGTTGCGTAGCGCCCTAACCGAGTTGACGAGTGCAATTTCGCTGCACGAAGTGTCGCTGGCGCAACCGAAACGGTTTCTACCGGTGTCGGCCAAGTTCGAGATACACAAGGATATTGCATCGTCGCTGAATGTAAGCCGTACCGTGGTGCAGTTTTTTAAGATACACCGGCTGGTGGAATCGATGGTGTTGCTGCTCGATCTGCACGTTACGCCGCCGGCGTTGTGTGAGCTAATTTACAATCTGCTCGCCTGTATGCTGAAAAGCATACCGAAGCTTCGCTACCTGGTTGATTGTCTGCCGTACACGAATCTGTTACTACGGTGGCTTTTCCAGCGGCTGCCAGCGTCGGTGCATCCGGCCTGTGAGGAAGGTCCGGCACAGTTGCTGGTGCCGGACGATATGCCCATTGCCGAACTGTCCCGACCGCAACTGTTGGGGGTGGAGTTGGTGTACAAGGTGCAAACCATCTACCATCTGGATGCAATCGCCGGTACGTGTGTGGTGCGCGACACAATGGCCGGCCCTCGCAGCGCCGACGAGATCGAACTGGAACGGGATCGTTTGGTGGAAAATTTGCACGATCTGTACGAGCTGTCGTGTGGTCCTGGGAGACGTTTCGTCGTGGAGGTACTGTCGATGGATGATAATCTGGCCGTGTTGCTCGAACTGATCGAAAAAGAGCAACGTGCGATAGCGAAGGAAGAGAGCGGGAGTATGCTTACCGCTGCGGCTACCAAGCACAAATCTCCCATCATCGGTTACTGTGTGGATCTGGTTGATTGTACCGTCCGGCATGGTGAAGCGGTTGGCTATCTGGCACAGCACGGTCCGGCACTGCTGGCGCTGGTGAAACAGCACGAACAGTTCGAACCGGGCGTTAGTGCCACGCTGCACGAGCTTGCCGTCTATCTGAAACCGCTCGAACTGCACGATCTGTTCGCGTACATCGATATTGGACCGCTGGTGGAGTTGATGCGCCGAAGTTTGGAGTACGTTACCGCATTTCCGGGTGATCTCATAACGGCGCTCCGATTGGTGCGGCTGCTCGGCATACCACCGTACGACGATTACGAGCAGCCGGGCGGACATGCCGAGTTCAAGTACAAGTACACGCTGCTTCAGTTTTATTCGGCCGACGGTCAGGCGCTGCTGCTTGCCATTTTGGACAAGCTGACGCATCATTTCGATCAGCCCGCAATACACACATCGAGCCTGGCAAGTCAACAGGGTGTGCTGCTAACGCAGCTACTCTGCCCGCTCGTTTACATCCTGCGCAAACTCGTCACCTATCTGATCGAGTGCCGCAACACGGAGTTCCGGGATCTGACGCTGATCGAACCGCTGCTGCGCACCTACACGCTCATGCAGTGCGTACCGATACATTCGGCGGCCGGACCGGACGCACGGCAGGTACAGCGGGAAGCGGTACGGATACTGCTTGCCTACACGCAACCGACACCGCCCGAAGGGCTCGACACGAACAACGTGCATCGCAGCCTGTGGACGCAGATGGTCGGCGAGCTGGTACGGTTTACGCTGGCCGGGCCGAATTATTTCCTGCCCGGGTTGCTGGTGCTGTCGGAGTTGTTACCGCTGCCGTTACCGATACACTGCCGGCAGCCGTTACTACCGGCCGAGCTTAGCCGGCTGATTCAGGAGCGTCAGCTATGGTCCGCTCATCTTCATCCGCAAAGTCCGGCCATCGGGGAATTGATTCAAACGCTCTGTACCTCGAGCTATACGCCGATGCTGGCCGTGCTTAGTCGCGTGTGTTTGCAGCTTTCTGATCTGGCACCGAACATGACGCTACTGATATCGAAATCATTGGCCGATCTGATCGTACAGGAGCAGCTATTACCGGGCGGTTTAGCCAGCACAAGCCATGCACGGTTGGTAAGCTTCCTCGCAACGTTGGTGTGCCATGCGTCGGTGAAGATTTCGGTACTCTCCATACTGCCGGGACGCATCATGGACATACTTATGGGTGTGTTGCTCAACCCGGGCCAAACACCTGCCCACCAGCAAACGCAACAACACATCTACCTAACGTTCCAAAGTTTGTTCGACGCCGAAATAGCGCTCATGTTCGGCGGCGCCATCGATCCCGCGTTGCAGTTAGCCTGTTCGCTACCACCGAAAGACATCATCGAATCGTTCTGTGTTGCGTGTGCAACTAACGTGTCCTGCATAGACATCGGACTGGGTGTACTAATGGCCGCCCTACGCACAATGTTGCTATTAATCGAACACGAGTAAGTATTTAAAATTAATTAATTTTTTTTTGGTTTAACTCTTGTCTTATGCTCTTTTTTGTGCTTTTCCATTGCAGTACCACATACGTCATACTGATGTCGAACATGATGCGCAAACGGGATGGATGGTGTGCAGTGTTAAACAAATTTATGCGCAAAGCAAAGGAAAGTCCAGCCACGTATAGGGCGTTGTTTGCACTGTTGAGTGACTTCTGGCGCTCGCTGGTCACGTTCGAGCACGATGGTTGTGTGAATTTGCCGAAGCGCACGGTAAAACTTCCGCTGGAACAACTCGGCCAGCTGATGCCGCTGTACGTGGAAGGCGATGAGGATGTGTTGCAGCTAACGCTTTCATACGTTGACGATCTTTTGGCACTGTTTGGTACGGGTGGTTCCCAAGAAATGGCGGACAGCAAGGAATGTCCGACGGAGGTGAATGGTTCAGCGACTGATGCAACTGGGCCGGCACAAACAACAACGACAACGGACAGTTTGGTCGATAACCTTACCTTCCTGCAGGCGCAGTTAAAGGCGGAACTCTCCAGCGCGAAGACGTCCCAAACCAAGGTAGTTACAGCCCCGATCGACTGGAGTACGGTTACCGTTGATCCGCTGCCGCAAGCCGAAGGTATCGTAACGCAGTACGGTTCGCGCAGCGTTTACCTGCTGAGCGAAGAGTGCGAGGAACAGCTGAAGGCAACGGAATGGTTCGGTTTCTCACCGTGCGATGACGATCTAGAGCGTGAGCAGATACCCTGCGACCTGCAGGATCTCGCCAAGGTGTGCCTGTCGGGCGACACAAACCTAACAGCGGATTGTAAACGTTTGCTGCATCTGTCCGCATCACCACACTCCAACCGGGACCGTCTAACAACGGCACCGTGCTTCCGGACACGCCGCGTTGAAGTGGAACCGAGCACGGGACGGCCGGAGAAGAAAATTTTCGGTAGTACAATATATTCTCTTTCTAGCTCTGCGTACATTTTGCTTGTAGTTGGCGCTAATTTTTTTTTGTTTTTTCGCTTTCGATGAACCGGTTTTTTAGCAACACCGTTGCGAGGTCGTGGATTTTCGCGCACTCCCACCACCCGGGGTGATCTGTTCCGTTCCCGACCACCAAACACTTCCCGGCCACCCTCGCTGCATGTGGATGATTTTCTTGCGCTGGAAACGTGCGGTGCACAACCAACCGGACCAACCGGGTACAATAAACTATCGCGCGATATCATCACAATCCGGGGCACTAACCGGAGCCGCGGACGTAACTTTCCCGATCGTGGTGCCCGGTCCGGTGGTGGTGGTGGAGCTGGCGGTGCCAACTCGAATGGTAGTGGTGGTTCCGGTGGTAATGGTGGCCACTGGCAAAGTGCATCTAGTGGGAATAGTGGCGGTAATGGAGGGGGCGGTGTTGGCGGTGGTTCCAACTGTTGGTCGTCGGCTGGTTCGTCCCAGATGCACGATGGTGGTAGCGGTGGCGGTAATGGCCCGGGGGGTGGTAAACACTTTGGCCACGGGCTGTCCGGCGGAGGTGTCGGACCTGTCGGTACGGGGGGTGGCGGTAGTGGCGGAGGCGGTGGCAACAGTGGTCACTATCGCGACCCGCCCAGCCATTTCGGTGGTTCGCAACGTTCCCGTTCCGGTCGTGGGTTTAACCGGTACAGCGTACGGATCTATACCCGGCAGCTGAACTGAACGATTCATTGAGATATGGTTGCGCTAAGGTAATGATGATACATTTGCTAACAAAATTAACACGCGTTAGGTTTTAGGCAAGAGCTTGTGCTTAGGTTTTTCATTAAAATTAGTTTCCATCTTTGCTATTGATGGGTCGATTATGAATGAGGTTTTACTACCGTGATTCTTTAGGTATACTAGACCAAATTTCGAAACCATGTAAATCCTGTGTAACTATGATAATTGTGCAATTATTTTTAGGAGAATTCCTTACAGCTTTGTTGTGAATATCAAAGATTTACATTTGCTACACAAAACAGAACATTTTCGAAAATTTTTGCAATATGAATTCAAATAAGACCGCTCATTGCCGTCATTTTTTTTTGGCAAACATTAAGCATTCGTAAATTGTGATAATAACTTCGAAGACTTTGGATTCTCGACCTCTATTAAACCCCTAATGGTAATGCATACTGATAATTGTCGAACCATTCGAAAGTGGATCGTACAATTGATTGCAACCATGCTTTATGTTAGTTTTTAAAGATATATAAACCTTTTTTTTCTTATTCAGATCATAGAATTTAAAGCAAATAATTAGTATTCTTGAGTTTTTTAGTGTTCCCGTAACGATAATATTACTCGCAGCGTAGATTCAGTCAGGCTTCTGATGTTAGGTTTTACACTTTTCCCCTCTTCTTTATTAAATTAACCCTATCCACGATAATTAAACAAAAACAATAATTTTTTGCTACTGTTCCGGCTGCTTTGTACAGTTGGGTAGCCTGGTTGACAGTTAGCAATAGCGTGTAAGGAGGATCGTTTATACGATCTTAGATAAGTATTCAATTTTATTAAAAAGATGGATAGGGTCGATCAATCGTAGTTCCCTTTCTTCACCTTGCCATAGTTCAAGCGTTGGCATAAAAAGAATACAGCGACAGTGATTGATTTAGTTCTTTTCGATCAACAGAAGTAGGGAACGGTGTGAAAGCTGTAAGCTGAAGTTGCTAGACCAGAATACATGTGTCTGTGTTTTTCCCCCTATAACATTATTAACATTAACAATGTAACCTGAATATTTTGGATTAACCTGTACAACGCTCTAACATAAATTCTCTTTTAATACAATCCTCCGAAATTTTGTCCGAAATTATCTAAAAAAAACCGTGTTACTAACCGTGACTAATTAAAATATTAATATTTTGTGCCAACATTTGGTCTATCCTTTCTATTTTATATTTTAATTTAAGCTTTTCTTTATCTTAAGTGTCCTTGGAGACCAACTATGCGTAAACGAAAGGTTATATTTGCTATTGTTTCGGTTCAGTTGTACAGTTCAGAGCCACGTAAACAGATTGCAATAGCATATAAATTGATTATACGTTTTAGATAAGGTTCTTTTGTTTAAGTTTGTAAATAATCACTGGTTTTGGGCTACTCTTTAATTATTGTAATAGGCAAGCAATTGAGAAGGATTTATTCAGATGGAATGTCTAACGAGCAATCCATATTCTCTAGTTTGTTATCGATTCAAAACCTGCTTGTTTTGCTTCGAAATTTAAGTTTATGTTTCACTTTTTCCCATCTATACAAAATTACCTATCCATCTGCAGCTCCAACGCGCGTCCATAAAAAGCACCCTAACTTTGTGAATGTTTCGGCCGCTTTGTACAGACGGCGCGCCGTGACAGAGAGCAATAGCAATGTAAGGTGGATCGTTTATACGATTTTAGGTAAAGCTCTTTAAATTTAAATTAAGATGGATAGGGTCGATCCATCATGGCTGCGGCCTGCTATCAAGCATTTGCATTGAATGCTGTGAGAGTGATGGATTTAGTTTTTCGATTATCATATTTCAAGAAACTGATATTGCAACTTTGCTCTTTTCGGATCTACTCAAGATGACTTTAGTGTCCATTTCACATTAGAACTAATTTCGAAATTCCCGATAAACCTTCAAAATTGTGTATTCATTTCTGAAAAATTTCTGAAGAATTTTCTAAATTCTTCTAAATTTTAAATTTTGGTAGAAACCACTAACAACTAATGCAAATATAGGACATTAGGAAATTGTGAAAGATCCTTCTGAAGCTTTAAACCTTCTACCTCTATTTAACCTAAGTTTTAATTTAATGTAAATATATTTTGCACCAAATACTGTTTACAATACTGCACCGATAGAATGTAATTCAAGTAACGAATACTGTTGTGCTTGTTTTCGGTTGAGATACGATATTACGAGCTACAGCATAAGTGTTAAGTTAATTTTTCTTCCCCTTCCTTTCTCCTGTCCTTTGCGAAATTACCTTATCCAGTAAAATTTATTTCTAGTCAATTCTTGTTCCGGCTACTTTGCACAGAAGTCGAGCTTGATTGACAGATAGCAATAAGATACGATGTTAGGTTAAGTTTTATTACAAAAAAAATTGGATAAGGTCGATCTGTCACGGCTCCATTTCTTCGCCATGCAGTTGAAGCATCGGCAGAAAAAGAATGCTGCGAGTGTGATTGGATTTAGTTTTTCGACATCAACATATTTCAAGAAGTTGCTCGTGCAGCTTTGCTCTTTTGCTTTTCCTATTTCTTTTATGCTTAAGTTCATTTTCCGGATGCTTCACCACCGGATGCTGGGTCACGAAAACGGTGAATTTGCTATTTGTATCGGTTACAACATTGTTGAGCCAGCAAGATATAAAAGCAATAGGAAGATAGATCGTTTCACGATCGATTCTGGATATGTTAGGATTAGACAAGAATTATAGTTGCACAGGGTCTTAATTTATCTCAATGGAGCGCAAGTCGTGTCCATCAGTCTGCAATTCGAGGAAGCTGTTCGGCCAAATACACCCAAAGTCATGAAGAATATCTCATCTGAATCGACCACCTTAGCAAAGACTTCACCATACGGCTACATGCTTCACAAAAATGCAATGATCCATACCATAGTTAGTTTTTTAAAGTAAAATATCGATTTTTTTATCGGCTTTTTCAACACTATTCAAAAAAATCATACTTAGACAGCTTTCAACTACTTGTACAGTGCAATGCACCATCAATAATAGTAGTAGCGGCAACCATTCAACAATCATGACGTTCAAGCGGCACACCAAGGGAAGATGTTGGCCGAAATGATGGGATCGTTAATGTTAAGATAAAATATATGATAACAGTTTAGCAATAAGATAAGGAAAAGTGTGACTATACAATGTTTTGGGTTGGCAAAACATTATATTTAACGTGCACAGCAGTGTCATTCAAATTTGTTGAAAATTCATTTGGCATACAATTTATTATGTGTAAAAAAAAAGTTTCACTACTGCTTCAGAACGAGCGATCAAGAACAAACGAGAAATGCAATCGCAACAAAAGAGAAATGCAATCGCAAAAAAAAGAAAACCTAAAACAAATACACAGCAAAAATGCTGTACATAAGAAAGGAAATTAGCAACAGAATAAGATAGAAAACGAAAATTTTATTACGAAGAAGCAACCTCACATATATTTACATATAATGCCGGTAAATTGGTTTGTTAAATGTCACTTTAGAAATTCATTTTTAAAATTTAAAACAAGTAAAATCTTTACAAAACTGCTGTAAAAAGGAAGAATCTGCTGAAGAATGAAAATAGAAACAAAAACAAACAGGGAATTCAGAAAAATTTACATCATGGAACAGTAAAATAGTATAGAAAAAAACTTTAATTAACCAAAAGTTACAAATTTATAGCAGCGGTAGAAAAAATATCAATCATTTATTTGACATTAGGGAATTTTTATTCTTTTTATTAAACAATTTTCTACACAAAAATGAATTACCGTCATCAAACATATTAAAAATTATTTAATTTCCTTCAAAAGAGTATTTGAAATTACCTTCCGTTAAAGCAATAGATATTTGAAAATAAATATTAACAGTCAACACATACCGTAAGCAGCAGTGGCTTGTATGCTTAACATTAAAACAATAAAAACCGGTTTTAGCACTAGTAGCACTGATATTTGGTGATCCGACCAATAGGAGAAATGTGATTAGTACCGACCGTGCCGCACAATCGATCATACACAACCACACATCTGCTAGATTTGTTCTTGCAACCTTTCGGCCGCCATTGTGCGCGTTCTGCTTCTCCCGTTGAACGCTCCCGCGCTCTACAAAGCGTACGGCAGTGCCTTTTGTTCACACACTTACTACATGCCGCATCTTTGCCACGGTCACGCTGTGCGGTAATAGTGTGTGCGCGAGGCTGCAAGGCGGCACGAGGCGCAGCAGCATCAGTATTCATCGCCATGCGGAGGAAGAAAGGTGCGTAGTGTTGTATCCGTCCGTCGTCCGACGTCTCCGGGTGTCTCTTTGTCATCGTCGTGTGATAGTGTTTGGGCCGCTGATTGAATAATGTGCCTGCTCTAAAACTGTTTCTGATTCAATTACGCGCCAAACAGATCACTTCAGTGCAGCTGACACACGCGGGTACGCGAACACACCCCGGTGTAGGTTTGCGTGCACGTAACACACGCCGCATCATCGGGTGAATTTCTTCTAGAACGTGTACAAAACCGCCATTGGGGAGGAAATGCTGCAGAATGTACAACATAAAAGGGAACGCCAAAAGTGGATGCCGAGAGTAAGGGAGAACGGGGTAAGGAAGCGGGTAAGTAGTAAGTAGAAGATTATTTTTCAACTGGGTCTTCCGCGGGACGCTTTACACGAAAGCTTCGGGTTTCGGAGAAAGGTGGATTGCATGAAATTAATCGTACGAGATTTATTGCGCGTTTGTTTGACAGTTTGCAGTGATTTCGCTGCTGCTCCGTTGGTTGGCTTTGGCAATTGGTTGCGGTATAGTGTCCTGCTTGTCGGCCATTTTGTGTTACGGAAGATATCTATCTGTTAGTTTATGTTGTAGCGGCCGGTGGTAGAGATGGTGTACTTAATACCGCAGGACTATTTGATCCTACTATGGGTAAATTATGTCAAGGACAGCCATTAATGGCATTTGGAATAGTATTGTGCTTATTGAATCTTTTGAAAAGATTCATTCATATGAATCTTCAGTGAAGAGTCATTCAAATCATGAGCCGGCTCCTAAAATGTTTATAAATTGAAATGAATCCTGAAAGATTCATTTTTTTTATTATTCGCTGCCAAGTAAATTAAATTCTAAGTTCTGAGGGGGGGCGGGGGAGGGTGTTCCAAAAGTGAGGGAGGTGGGATGGGCTTACTCCAAAAGTACCGACCGGGGAGTTGAGGAGCCACCACCCTACCACGAAACTCTTAGGATTCATAATTGAATGTGGATTCATGAATCTTCAAAACTAAGATTCAATTCAAAGATTCATTCAGATTCATGAATCTGAATCAAATTCACCCCACACTAATTCGGAGACCTCTTAAGGTTGCCACAAAAATGAAGTTTATTTTATTTTTTTTTACTTCTTAGAAGGGCCAGGCCCTATCAAGATTCATTTTACCACGTAGCAGGATAGTCTGTTCTTGATACGGGGGGTCGGTCCGGATGGGATTTGATTCCCAGTCCTGCCGTGTGGGGCGGCGCCATTTATCACATACACCATCGGGCCGCCCTAATCTTTAAGCATATAAACTAATTCCTTTTAAGAATCTCACCACTTATCGATCGTTTAGATCGACTCTATCGATTAGGCAGCGTAAAGGTAAAATCGTTCCGCAACCGATGCGCTGACCACTGACGCACGCAGGCCGTAAAGTTTGGACAAGGAAACGTAGTAACGTCGCGAAAGCTGTCATTCCACTCGGTACCGTGGAGGGATTCCCATGATTGGTGGAGATATAGATACACTCGATACAACAGTAGTCAATGGAGCGCGAACCATCCCGATCATTTGTTCGTTCGCGTTGCGAAAACAACTGCTAAGCTTTCCCTCTTCCTCTCAATGTCACTTCTCGCGTCATATATGTTGCTGGAACTCACCGTCTCATGTAGTGCCTGCGGGATTACAGTGGCTCAGAGGGGGATATAAGGTTACCTAAATCAAAATCCGATCGAACGATCGTGATGCTAATGGGAATGGTAATGGATGTAGTACTAACAATACTACTGCCTATATACTACCCAATATACACGGTACCTCATCAAATGCCTTTATAATGCATTCTAATTGGATGTGATAAATTTGTTTTCCTTTTCAAATTAAATTTATCCTTCAACAAGTCACCTAAAAATGTGAACTACCATTGGAGCAAATTCGACTCTATAACTTTCAACTATAAACGATGGTGTACCTGTATTCGATATAATAGTATCGAGGAGTACTTGCCACAATCCTCCAAAAAGTCACATAAAATTGTGAACTACCATCTCGAGCAAAGTCGACTCTATAACTTTCAACTATAAACGATGTTGTACCTGTATTTGACATAATAGTATCGAGGAGTACTTGCCATAATGCCATATTTTTCCTTCTCTGAATGGCAATTCACAATACCAAACAGTCGCATTTGCTCCATTCTTCGTTCGAGTACACCCTCAAGGGTTGTTTGTTCTCTTACTTCGCTTTCTGTACTGCTGGATATCGCGTACGTGTAACACTCCGGGTTTTGTTCTTTTCTCCACGAATACGTATCATCTACATCAGCATCCGTATTAGGTTGTGAGCGTCCCAGTAATTGCGCGATTTTCCTTACTCGCGAGTACCTACCCCCATTATGAGTTCCCTTGAATGAGGTGCGATGAGAATGTGTAATGATGCTGCGAGTGTCCGCCTATGGGTTATGTGATGCCCCCCCTCCACACACTACCAGACGAGAAGTGGGGGGGGGGGGCGCAACCCCCTGTACCACGTTGCGTACTGCTACGGTGGATTCAGCGCAACTCGCGCTGGTACTCTTCTCCAGTTGCTTCTGAGACGCTTGCGCAAACGGTCGCGCCGTTCCGCCGGAAAAAAAGAACGGTACGGCCCCCAAGTCACTTCGGTGGTTGTTGAGGCGAACAAGAAGTGTTATTTTGTTTTTTTTTGTTTGTAGGTGTGTACCTGCGTGCATGTGTTTGTGTGAGTGTATGTGAGCGCGCAATTAAATGGTGGTTGTGCCAAGGGGTGGTCACGGGTTTTCGTGTGTGTATTGAATCTGCTTGCTGGTAGCTAACAGACCAAAAGCCTAAGCCGTGTACCAAACTGCCATTCGATACAGGTTCCAAGCATCTTTTGCCTTTGCTTACATCTTCCGCTTGCCACACCTGGTACCAGATGCAGATTTGTGTGTGAAGGCACCCCGTGCCCGTGTAGAAGTCTGCGGACGAAACGAACGAAGTGTTTAGCAGCAGCGAAAGAAATCTCAAAGCTCAACGATAAAAAGGACATCATTCCCCCAACGAATATCCATTCCCCGATCATACTACATCACAGCTTTCTAGCACTATCTCTTCCCGTCCCAGATATCTATTGCTTTATCTCCAGTTGTTTCAGTACTTTAGCACGGAAGAGAGCTTCTCTTGTTTCTCAACTCCGTTGCGTGATCTCGTGTGTCGCTGCTTACCTGCCGTAACTCACAGAACTCGACCATCAACTAATCATCCACAACATCCGATATTGAACAGTACTGATCGGATGCTTATCAGCATCCAGGAGATGGTCTGACCAGGAATACGCTTTGCTGGGGGGTAAGTAGCAGTACAATTGTATTAACACAGCACGTGCGCTCATATAGCTAGCCCCAACCTGATAACTCCAACAGGTTCGGCTAATCCGTCGCCCAATTGATCGTTCTAGGGAGTTTGTTAATTGAAGTATGTGAAGTGTGTCTTTGTTTTTGTTTTGTTACTTTTTTCAATTTTAGCCTTATCATATAATCTCTCTCTCTCTCTCTCTCTCTCTCTCTCACTCTCTCTCTCCCTCTTATCGCTCTGTTTTTTTCTCTTCCTTATATTTCATGTCACGTTCTGATCCACTCACGCGTACTTACCTGCGTTTATCTTTTATCTGTGTCCGTTTCGTTGCGTGTCCTCCTTTGCGTGACCCCACACACAACCACACATACACACATCCCCCCCCCCCTCGGGCCGCTTCTATCCCGTCTTTTGCGCTTTCTTTTTACACGTTTGTTGCTCCTTCTTGTTCTTCTTGCTTTTCCCTTGTTGCGTTCTCCCCCAGGCGGCTGGGGAGTGTCCCACGTGATCCAGTCAATCCAGGGAAATGTGTGCACTCGTCACCGTGTGGTGCTCTGTACGTTGTTCCGTTCTACTTTCTGCCATCTACTTTAGACATTCCGCTGAGCCTGTGTCTCCATTTCTTCATGCTCTGTTTTACGTTCTTTCTCACCTCCCTCCCCCCATGTCTCTCTACTCTTGCTCTTTCTCTCTTTGTTTCGTTCTTCCTCGTCTGGGCAACGGGTTTTGGAGTTTCATCTTAAACTTCTTCCAAACGCTCCATCACACATTGGGGAGCTTTGGTGTTTTCTGTGTGTTCTCCACCATAACATGGAGAACTGTGGCTCTGTGGTGGGTTTAATGTTTTTTCCCCTTCTTTTATTACTTTAACTACGCCTTTGCCTCTGTACCGGTCGTCACCGATCGTGACATTGCGTAGAATGAATTTTGTCCATATTTGGTTTCTCTCAAACATTCAACCAACTCATCATTTGCGGAACTGCTCTTCTTGGAGCTTTAGATGTGTCGTTGCTTTAATGGCGATTGGTTGCAAATTAATCTAGCAATTGGATTTTGGACTGTCCACCAATATCTGACGTGTCTATGATTCCTTGGGTTTTCGATACAACCTTGAATATTGTGTTCCAACACTAGCGATATTGGAGTTAGGCTCTCTGAAGAACGTTTATAAACGATGTCTTTAGGCAAGAGTTGCCTCTCACTAAACCAGAATATCACCGATCCAAAAACGCATCCCGGTAGTGAACCATTTTCCTTTGCGAGTGCGCTCGTGCGTTACCGAAACGTTACGCGGGCGTTATACTCTTGACATCCGCAATTACCGCTTGGCGACGGTGTTGGAAAGCAAACACGCACACGTACCACCAGGGTTCAAAAACCTAACCCCCCCTTCCCCACCCTTACCCCATACAATTCACCCGTTCCTTCCCTCTGGTTACTCTGGCTTCTCAAGCCCGGCCAAAAAGGCCAACGTGACATGGAAAATAAGAAAGTTCCTTCGCGCATCGCGTCACGCTCGGTAGGCAAATATCTATCCAACGTTTTCGTGTCTGATTTTTGTTGCCGCTGTTGTTGGGGAGCTTTTTTGTTGTTGTTGTTGTTGTGTTACTTCTTTTGCTCTCCTACTCCACACACAATCGAACGTCATCATTGTCGTCGCTGAAGTAGTTGTCTGTTGTGTCTTGTGGCTTTCCAGCATATGTATCTAGCGCCGATTCTCTGCCGGGGCATTCGTGCGTGAAGTCATCCGGGTTGCGCGGAACGGTGTGGTCTGCACCAGAAGCAGCAGCTGAAACAATTGTGTTCGTTTCGGGTTTGCGATTTGGGTTCGATTTTGGTGGATCTTCCTTACAGAGATCTGGAATCGACCCGGGGCGGGGGGAACTGTTGGGAGTGGCGTAAAGCAATCGAAACTTTTTCGCTTCATTAGCATACCGGTGGCAAATGGTTAATAAGCATATGGTCAAGGGATGTCTCTACCTGTTGCCGATCGTTTGATCGAGCTATAGAAACCCTCTTTGCATTTGATGGCGAGCGAAACATTTTATTGGCCGGTATCGTGCGGATAGTTCCGGAAGTATCAATCGACCAACACCAAAAGGGAACATAAATGAATACTACAATAAATACGGGACAAGCTGTGTGAGCTATGTCTGTTCATAAGAGGCTTGTTGAATCACTTAGATGGAGGACATATTGAACGAAGTCCTTTTTGGTTTCGTGAGTGTCTGAGAAGTCTGTTCACATTTTTGTTGGGGAAGTATCCCGATAACTACGGATTATGTCTTCTGCATACTTACAGACGCTAAGAGGAGTAGTCGAGTCTGACCTATACCGTAAGGTTTATTATGATCACGATACAATGAACCTGCCGGTGAGATTGTTATACTGTTCTACACATTTTTTTGTTGTTGCTATTTTTCCCGACTCCCAATGTAGCAATGACTAGCCAAAGTGGAATCAAGTGGAACGCTGCTTGGAAGATGAGTACGCTGTCGGCAGTAGTACCAACAACAAAAACCCCACACAAACAAACAAATACTAATGGTACCATTGTCAGTTGTGTACCGGTGGATATACAATATGGACGCGGATTGTCGAGACAAATCCGTGATGAATGCAAACAATAATATAATGTCAGATTGTGGTTGTGTCTGCCGCAATGGGTCTGGGCAGAAGATGGAGGGGTTCGTCGGTAGACAGGTTTAAGCTGTACAAATGCAAAGCTACAGCATAGAGCGCTTCTCCCATAGTGCTCGGAGACGATATATTGTGCTTTAGCTTAGCGTCTCTACACTGTTAAGCGTGCTGTTGGTTTTAGAATAAAATATTCACAAGCAGGATGATATTGCCCAACATGTGGAACAGCATATCTAAAAAATTAGCGAAAAAGACGTAAATTTATCTTAAAGTCACCACACGGGCGCATACAAATAGATGACACGGATGGGGAAATACACAGACACATTTGCGGTTCAACACACAAGTTAATATGTGCGTTGCTTATTTTTTTTTACTTTTATCGTGATGTTGAGTGTGTGTTTGTTTTTTTTTCTATCGTGAATATAAGACGCCATCGTTACCTGTGACGCTGAGCTGGAGCTGAATGGATCGAAGTGTTGAAGTGGACCGAACGAACTTAAAACTCCCTTCGGTCGGGCTCTGGGAAGAGCGATGATGACGATGATGTACGCTGTAGAGATGAGCGAAAGATAGAGATGTTGATGTGCTGCTGAGTGGTACAGCATCCAGCTTCTTCTACGCGCCGTCACATTTCGCTCAGTTTGTGCACTCTCGCAATATAACCCGACAGCGCTGTAAATCCGTACGGGCTGGGCGGCGCGGAATAGACAAGCGAGCGGATGTGAGCGGTTGTGGAGAGGTCATTCCGGAAAGTCAATCCCGTCAATTGATGGTGGACTCCGTCCGTTTCGTGGACGACCGCGGAGGGGTGGGAAGGGGGAGTGGCAGAAACTCCAATTAACAGATTTTCGCCCCCTTGCCTTCGGTAAGGGCGGAAGTGAGGGTATGGGACAGGGTTACGAGGGAAAAAAGGAAAGGAAAGCAACTGGTGGTGACAACACGGCCCAAGGCCTTCGGCAACGCGGTGCAATGAAAGCAGAAGAAACGGAACAGTGAGCGAAGCAGGAGCGAATGAGAGAGATGAATGAGCTGCGTACGAGTGTTAGCAACATAATAATGGGTTGCGTGCTTAATGCTGCGCTCCTTTGCCCATCGCAAATTGTGCCATTGGCGGGAGACACACTGGTGAAGAATGTCGTGCAGTACAAGACCTCGCAGTACAGGGTAATGCAGTACCAGGCAGCAGTTTGGTTGCATCCGATGCATCCGTAGTCCGCGCTCACCCGTCTAAAACCAGCAATGGAACGAATGATTCCATTCATCCCGGAAAGTGCCCGACTGTGAATGAGTCCGCATGAGTGCAAAAAGGCCTAATCTAAGCGATAGCGGAAGAGAGCGAGAGATATCTTTGATTGGAGGTGCAGGAACTCTTTCTGCAAAAAACCGGGACGACTGCTCAGTAAAACTAGGTCCACGAAGATTCAAGAAATCAACGTTAGACGTAAGAATAGGGTCCCTTGGCGAACACCAAACATCACCAAGCGCACAGCAAATATACACGAACCCGGGGTAGAATGGCAAAATGGGGACCGTTGGTGGTATATACGGTGGAAAAAACATAAAAGATAAGCAAAGAGTTGGCGGTGGTGGAAGAGAGTTGGCACGGATGATCTGAAATAATAGTTGGAGAAAGATCTCGAACCTAGACAAGCGCTCCGAGGCGGAAACCTGGATCGATAAACATCAACCGAGAAGACGTTCCAAACCACACGGACACTGACGGTGTCCAAAGCAACCGAGAAGATGTAACGAAATCGAAAAACCAAAAAAAAAAGGAAAGAAAGAGAAAGCCTCCACATCTCGGGAAACTGCCGAGACCTACGGCACGTCTTCAAACTTTCGAGTCTTCTATATCAGCGCCAGTAGTAGTTATAGAGCATCACACTGTTGCAACGTTTGGCGAAATTCATCCGATGCCGAAACGAGGCTGAATGTGGTGCAACATTTTTGGAGCCTTTTTTTCTCCCTCTAGTGTTGGATGGAGGAAGATTTGGTCGACAATAGTCGTGATCGTTCGCTAGTCGCACACATCCCGTGTGCTGTGGACAATTGATGCTGGAGAAATGATTGGAGATGGAAAAAAGGTGATGGTGGGCAAAAACGATGGTTTGTGGATGGTGGTGTAATTTCAAGCGAGAAAAAGAAAAACATACGCGTATATACACGTATACACCGCACCGGTGGACGTTGGCACAACTTGTGGGGATGGGGGATGGCCACGGCGAATGCGCAAATGGCAGAATAGGAGATCAAAACAGGACATACAAAGATCAACGACCATAGATGGCCATAGTGCCATGGGCTTTTGCTTTCCTCTTTCTCATTTCTCGGTCTCTTGCCTTTCCATTTCTTTCTTGGGTCTGTGCGACGGCTCCAACTCAACTCTCGGACACACAAAACTTGCGGACCCGGACCCTCAGGGTTGCCGGAGGCCCTATGGCGAAACGCATTAGACGCAGCGTGCCTATTATACCTAACCGTTTTTTTGTCTTCTCTTGTTTCTATATCGTACCAATCTTTCTGGCGTGGAGTTCAGGTTCGAGGTTCCACCCTCGATCGATAGACTGTGCGTGTGTGTGTGTGTGTGTGTTCCTGACCGTGGAATACGCGTGTAAACATGCTAGTCGTCGTGCTTTTCTCTTTTTTCCGTGTTGGCCCCACACGCAACCACCTTGAAAAACGTTGAACCTCAGCTGTCAGACACGGACAGAAAGATGTCTTGGGTCCTTTGAGCAGCTTCAGGGAAGTGTACAAACGAAGACGTGATTGAATTGCAATTTAATTGCACAACAAAATACGAGGAAGATTTAGAATTTTAAATACGCTCTTGCTCATGCGCCAGTGAGTTGAAGAGGAAATGTGTGATTAGTGTATACTACTGGGAAGCTAAGAATTTATTACTATCTCGCTTTGAACGATGCGCGCGCTACGCGTTGTACCTCCACAGGGTGTCTGAAACAAGGGCCTCCAGTGGGGAATTCCCATCTAATTCATCGTAAACCTTTTACCAGTTGGATGTCCGACGGTGGCGGAAAGTTCACCTTCGGCATTTGTTTGTCACACGATAGAGGAGCCGTTTGAAGGTCGTACCTCCGGGAGCTTCTAGATATTTCGCAACCAGTTGCAAACCCGGCGCCACGTAAGATTGCACCCTAAATTACTCATTTCGCACTGTGGCGCGATTAATGGCGAGCGGCCAAACTGTTGGTCTACCGGACACTTCTATGCTCCTGCGGCGTTGGACAAGATGGCGAACAGTTGTGACCGACAGGTCCGCAAACTCACCTGTCCCGTACGGTTGTGCGAACGTATGCGTGTACGTGTGTGAGAGCGCCCGTGTGCAGGAAAAGCAGGAGAACGAGAGCCGCTTAACCATCGATCTAGCAGCGGTTTGGAAGAATCGTTTCATCCGGTTTTTCGCGTTCGGGCTGCGACCGGATTGACCGTAGTTACCGGGCCATTACCAATACAATTAATTCTGGGATTTTGTTGTTGTTGCTGTTCGTCACACAACTCATTTATATGCGCAACCCGTGTGATACACACACAGATTCGCTCTCTCACTGACGCGACTCGCATACCGCGTCGGGAAGGTGATGGACGACTGGTGTGATCGTGACCGTGTGCGAGAAGTCCTCTGCCGTATTGGACTCGCGCAGTGCTTCGTTCGCAGGCAGGCTACTGATGTTGCAAACCGGTTTCCGATGGTGCATCATCTTCTTCCAACCTGAACACAAGACAGAACCCTGCCGCTGGACCGGTGTTTTATGGCGGTAGGTGTTGTTGGTGGGTGGGTGCAAAAAGAAAGGAAAGACTCGAGATGTGCGGAGAACGAAATATGGCGTGTGTGTGTGTTGGCAGGGATCGTGATTCCTAGTTTCGTCAAGGTCGCATCACGTGCCAGAGGACAGCTTACACCGTAGGATGTTACCTGTTCGCAAAGTGTCTGGTGCGCGCAATTGCCCGGAAACTGCTCATTTCGGACTGAGGTCAACCTGGCTGGTGGATCTTTCTGGGATGTAATTGCCTGCGAAAAGCCTGTCGTCCGTGGAGTTGGAAATAGTCGAGTTCCGCAATGTCGGTGGAGGCACATACTCACACATATCCTGAATTACAGTACAGGAAGAATGAAAAGATTTGCTGATGCAATCGTAGAAATACTTATTCCTACTGGAGATACTTCGGAATTCTTCAAGATATTCAGATATTCAGATATTCAGAACACTTCTTCAGTACTATCCAATTCGAAAGCGTCTCTTGCGAGATATTGCGTCATTTGTTGGCATCTGGCGTTTCGTAACGCCACTCATCTTCCTATTATTTGATTGCAGCAACTCTAGGGCGCCAATATCCCTCCAATATTGGCCGTGCGCGGCTCTCAGAGAAAAAAAAAAACAGTGTTGTATACAGCGTTATGGACGATTCGGGCGATCACACGATAACCGTTTGCCAGTCATCTCAGCGAGAATTTGCCGCAGTGTTGCTTCGACGTAGTTGAAACCAGCAAAACAATGTGAAATGCGTTTGCCATGTTTCGATGTACCTTTCCATTGTGTTATGAACTTACCCAAAATCCGTCGGAAAGCCCGCATACGCTGGTATGTTCGCACGCGGCCACATGTAATTTTCGCAATGCACACATTTTTTGCCGCACCTCTCCATCCTATCGCTTACCCTACGGTTAAGCAGTTGTGGGGACGGCAATCGGACAGATGCACGTGCGCAACTGCATACCGTGGGGTAAGTGCATCGATGGTTCCTGTATTGTAAAGTTAGCGTGGGAATGCCTTCGAAACATGTAATGGAAATCGCGCACTGTGCGCAAAAAGGGAAATGGGGAAAGGAAAACAACACTCGATACGAACCCAGACTTCCTCGTTTGAACACGCATTACAATACCGCGCCATTTCCCCTTTTACTTGTCTGCTTGAGGAATGATTTCGGACATTAATGAGGTGTCCGCCACAGGTCCGAAGTCAGGTTTGTGAATCACGGTGGAGATGGGTCAATTTTACCACCTTCACCAATAGCTATAAGGAACTGGCGAATGGTTTCCAGTAACGGATGTTACCTCCGCTTCTCTAAACAAGCAATCAACTACTGCATTGTCAGTAAACCACTACCCGTATAAACAAAACACCTTCCACACGGCTTCCGTCAACATTCGTCCGTACCATTGCCGGTAGCTTGAAGGTCAAACATGCAATTTTCTGCTGATTCTTACGACAGCGGTTTGTCGCCTGTCCGAATGTACAGAGAGAAGAACGGACAGGTGTACAGTGTTTTGGCCCGAAAATAGTGCTGCGTTGGACAGAAAGTGGAATCGGTTGGTGAAAGTTGGAAGGTGCGCCTTCCAACACCTGACACAACATAGAGAAAATAGTTCTTGGGCGATATGTTTCGGAATTGAAAGCGGGAAGTTTTGTACGTTGTTTACATAACACCGGAAGGTTGTTGGAGACTGATGCAGCCCATGTAGAAGCGGTTGGATGTAAGCATAACAATACCTCCTATTGCTCACCAAGTTGTTCTTAGCAATTCTGCCACCAGAATTTACACGACTACGTGGAGTGGGATATTCAGCAATACATGTTTCCCACCAGTTAACGACCTAAAGGTAGTTACCTTCCAACAGGTTAGTGATTTTGAAAGATACACAATTTTTTGGCTAGATGCTCCAGGTTCTTGAAAGGAGTGTACCGTGCACATGGATCGTACAGTTCTGCAGGCAAGATTTTGCCGGAAGGACTGTGCACTCCACATAGCAAGGAGTGGCGGCACCAGAATTCGGCGGCACTAACACTGATGTTAAACTGGGCACGAACCCAATGGTACATCCTCCACGAAATGGCATCGTTTGTACGTTTCGAGTCGTGCTGGCATTTGCTGCAGCTTCTTCGAAGCTGATGCCTTATACCGGTGACCTATGGAAATTGTTTGCGCATTGTTTTCACTGATGCAGCTGATCAGATTGCTCGGGTTTTGTAAATGCGAACCATTCTTTACCCAGTGTGAAGTTCTATCATTAGTTGGAATGTTTTTTTTTCCGCTACGCTGTAGATCAGCGTTGTCAAACACGTGGGAGTCGAATTGCAGATCTAGTGTATCGGGTACTTCTTAGGACTTTTTAGATGGAAGGATTTATTCGCATTATACTTTGCTTAGGCTATAACTCAACTTGTGATATATTATCTTAATACGTGTCATTTGGTAAAGCTTTACTGAAGTGTCAAACTCCCAAAGTTTGACATATCTGCTGTTGGCTAATGATCAACATTAGGAGGGCTTGGCAATTGCTGCAGGGAATGGTTTTGATTGGTGAGAATTTGCAAATCACGTACATACTGCACGAAGATGCCGTGCAGCTAATGACGTGAAGAAACCCAAAATGGTTTTGCTGTGATTGTGAAATAGCGCACAATGGTAATCAAAACACTTTAGCTTGAGATACTAGTGTGTACGATCTGTGAAGTAGTCGTGTTAAATGTAGCTAAGAATGGAAAGCAAAAAGAGGGAATATTTGCAATATTTTAACGTTCCATTTCCACCGTCTGCACGGAGACTCGCGCCCATGGTACACGCCCATGACGTCCGGAATATCAACCAAACCCTTCCGGATGGTGACATCAGACAGAAGACATGAAAGGCAAGTGTTGAGTTAATATTATTCCCGGGACATGTTTGAACAAGTGCAACTGGTTCTGCGAAGGAAAACCACTGCTCATCCGTTCCAGCATTGCCCTAATGTGTGGCCGGCACGATCCGGTCCACATCCCACACACAATTCCCCGCTGGCTATGTTCATTATGACAGTGTCGATTTAGATTTTAAGCGACCCAGGTTCCGTGCTACGCACGTTTCGTTGGTACGCAGGGGTCAAGTGTGCTTAATTACGCTTTCTCTTCTGTCACCCATTCACGGTCGCATCTTTCGCGCTGTTGCACGAGTTTCGGTTCTGGAATGGGAATGGGATGTAGACCTAGTTCCGCTTTCATTTCCCGCCAAACCGGTTTTGCCAGATGGTAGATTAGGACCCGGATTGGTGCACACACACACACGTGCACATTTGGTCCGCTGCACGTGTACTTCAGCCGTCCGATGACAGACGAGTACGTTCATCAATGCCGTGATAAGCAACAATGGTGATAGTTGCCCACGCAAAACCGACTGCTATTAACATTCCTGATAATTAAGTGTCGGAATGCATGCAACTTGATGCACTGAAATTTACACCCATCAAACTTTACTAACGCGCCTTACTACACCTTAATTTTGCAGCCACGTTTTTACGTCACCTTTTTCTCTCTCTCTCTCTCCATCTGGTATGTAGGTGGAATTCTCGTTAAGTGCGAAAGGGAAAGAGCAAAGAACAAAAGCCCGGATGCGCAGCGGCAGCAAGTTAGTATGATGAGATGGTCACGATAAAGCCCATCCAATCTGATGGGATGAGCTCAGTGAGGCGGTAGTTATTCGTCCCGGTGTAGTTAGTGTGCCCGCTGCAAGGGAGAGAGATAGAGAGATAGAGAGAGAAAGAGAGAGAGAGAAGGTTAAAACAAATGTAAGAAGACTCGGATTGCACGATTGTTAGTGCGCGGTACTGCACACAATTACACACTCGAGTAAATTTCCCATCATCATCATCGTTCTACCCAGTTATGCATCAAGCGAGATCGGGGAAGGGAAATAATAGTTCCGCTCCGTACTGGAATGAATGGAAAATATTCTAAAACCCCTAATGAGATTCTAAAAGTAGTACAAAAAAAATAAAAACAATTTCCAAGTGACATTTCGTTGTGTCATATTAGTAACATTTGACAGTTAGTATCTGTCAAATAAAAATGACACTACGCGGATAAGCCCGTTCGCACACACAGGGTACTAGCATTAATTATTTCTGTGCAGCTTCTCTTTCTTTTTGCAACACAATTATCAAAAATGATAAATGCATTTTATATATTTTCCACCACATACACGGTGTATACACACTAAGAACGAATTAAGAAGAAAAAAAACCCCGCACGCGATCGAAGCGGAACGGTATTGTAAATCAGTTGAAGGGGGAAGAAGTGATGAGGAACGAATGGGGCAAGAAGTGAAACAGAATTAGTTAGATCATTGTGATCTGTGTTTTTGTGTGTATGTACACGGGGTGGTTTGCGAGTGAGTGAGAGTTTAATTTTCTCTCTCCCGCTAGAGCCGACACAACAAATGGTGTACAACTAAATGTCGCTCGTGTACAGAGAAATATTTTTAGCTCATTGTACGATGTGAAACAAAAGGTAAAAATCATATATTCACAAGTAACATATCAACCAAAATGGTTAAACGATGAGGGCCCCATTAACCTTACTTTTCTACATGCTAAAAAATTCACAACACGCGCGCGGATGTGGAAATCAAACTCGTGATGGGTGTGTTGCAAAGCGGTGTACTAACTACTTACTCTATGGTAGCATCTCACGTACCAATACGTTAATACTTGATTACGTTCGTAAGAATACAAATATCTAGTATCTCACTACTAGCTAATATTATTGCTTTAAAATATCGGTTAGAAAAAGTAGTAAATACGCAACACGCTAATCGATTCAGGCTCATTCGTACGAGCAGGTGAACATGAGCGAAACGATCGATATAGAGCCCAAACTCGATCGCAAAAAAAAACTAACATGGATATAAATTCCTAGTTCATCTCTCGATGCAACGGAAACATCAAAGTGAAAGAGAAAGGCACTCAGTTGGGTGTGTGCGTGGGGGTGTGAAACCGAAGGGGGTTCGGTGTGCACCGCGCTGCTCATCACAGGCTCCCACGCAAGGTGAGCGCACTGTGAATGATCGTCACGCTGATGCACCTTCGCCCTTCGCGTTCGATGGGAAAGTATAGTAAGTGGATTTGCGCTCAACAACAAAAAAAAACGTGGATATGGGGTGAAGGGTGGATGGAGGGGGGGGGTGGTATGGGACAAAAGGGATTGTATGGGGTGGGTGGTGAGGATGATTAGTAAAGCGAAATAAAAGGGTAGAAGGGGGTTGTAAATATGGGAAGGTGATCATTTCCTCTCTCGCTCTCTTTCTTTCTCTCTTTCTCTCCTGTTTTCAAGCATTAGCTGTGAGTGTGTTTCTTATGAACTTTCGCTAAATTGGAACCCGAGCGGGTGAAGCAAAGCTCTCCATTTTGACTATTCTTTGTACAAAAGGAGGAAAGAAAAAATCATCAAACACCTTTTGACATTTAAGCCTTCTAACACTTCGAGGATGCTTTTCATCTCTTGATGCCGGTTTTTATTAGAAATTCAAAGACACTCACTCTCTCTCTCTCTTTCCTTTGTTCTTTCTCTCCTGCTCTCTGATCCAAGAGGGAGACTCCATCGTCTCGTTGATTGAGTGTTTTTGTGCCGTATGCCGGAGCCGGGTGCCGGTTTGCGGCACTCACTCCAGGGTATCGTGAGTGCTAAATGCGTGCGGTCACTCGCGCCAGTTTCACCAGCGCGCGCTCGCATGCCACTCGCGAGCTTTTCATTCTCCCCGCGACAATATACGGGTACAAACTGCTGCGTTCAGTCTTTAGCGCACCACCGGACGGATCCGATCGCGTTCCGTTCTGTCGCACTGCTGGAAAAAAAACAAACACACACACACGGACGCTCACAGACAGCCGAACGGTAGTGCGAAACGAGTGGATAGTTATAATTGTAAACGAGGTGTGTAAGGGTGTGAGGGAGAGAGAGAGAGACGGGACGGGTGTTGCAAAGTGGACATAAAACCGGGTGTGAAAAAAAGGGTTAAAGCGGAAGCGGAAAAAACTGGAAAAGAAAATTTCATTCTGAAAAAACTTCATCGCCAAATCCCGATCCACAACACGGAGCACACCGAAACCTGCCCCCCGTGTCAACGTCCATACAACAGTGCTTAGAAAAGTCAACCAGCAGTAACCAGCAAGTGGAGAAAGGTGCGTTCGGCTACTTCCGCTACCACCGTTCCGTTCAGGTTTATTGTGTTTTTTCTGTTTGAACTTTTCTGTGTCCGCGTTTTTTTTTCTCGGTTTCTGTTTTCATCCCATTGGTTTTTGTTATTGTTTTTTCGCTTCAATGAACAGACCCACACACACTTTTACATGTGTATATATATTCACAACCAATGTATGTGTGCTTAAGCGCGTGAGATTGTGTTCATCCTTCTCTTCTGCTTTCTGCTAGTGATTTTCGAGATTTTCTTCCACTTGCCTACTTGCCCAAAAAAGCATTCCTTTACACGCCTTTTTGTCAGATTGTTTGTGTGAAAGTTTTTCATATTGCGAAACGTTAGTTCTGTCGTGTAAAACAACTGCGCACTACGAATTCCTTAAGCCTGTCCCTTTTCATTCATCTGCCGTACAAAGTGACCGCCACAAACAAACAAAAAATTGAAGTCGATCCTTTTTTTGTTTTTCTCACTATTGTTGTGCTAAAAAAAACAAACAAAATCACCCAATCACAACAACAACATTCGCGTTTTGCCCTTCGCGATGTTATTGTTACGCATTTATTTAATTATTTTTAAACACACATAACGTACACAATAATTTGCGTATAAACGCGCCCACACCCACACAAACACACACACACACACATACTTTCCGGCTTTTTGATGCTGTCAAGTGTATGCGCATATATGTGTGTGAGTCAATGGCAAGCCGTTCTCGCTTGTCTTCGGCAACGGGGTTCGTCGCTTTTCGTTTGTACCAGCGTTTGAGTTCTTTGATTCGATTTGACGTTTGCGCACGGTTTCGTTGCGTTTGTGATTGTGCGAGAAATTCGAAAAGTGGAAGAAAAACACGGTTAAGGTTAATAATAGGAACTAAACAAAATGCTTCATCATCTTTCATTTGTGGGAAGGCGGGCGGTTGGTTTTAGTAAGGGTGGAGAGTGTAATTATTGGAGAATGATTTTGTTTCTTTTTTTTTATTTTTTTAGCACAGATTAAAACACATTTTTTTTCATTAGTTGAGTGAGTGATGAGAACGTTTTTATATTTTATTAACTTTTTTGGTTTTTCTTGAAAAAAAAAATCTGCACTGTTAGCCGTATAAGTATTAAATTTAATCATTGGCAGTGTATATTGGAGTTTATTTCAAATAATCACTCCCATCTTGTTTCTAACTGCTTCAAAACACGTAAAAAAAACACCTCTTCTAGGTCGGCTATACGTATCTTCTGTACAGCCTCAACCGTAAAGGTGTTAAACGAAAACATGTTTCCGTCTTCTTTTCTTGTGACCTGTTTTTTTTCGCCTTCTATGCTCTCAACCCCATTCCACTCCACCTTCTGCAGGGAACACACCAGCCACACCAGCTTTCCGTGTGGATCCTGTTAGTGGCCGTGTGCCGCGTGGATCCACTTCTGGAGAGCTGGGCCGTACCGTGAAGAGACGGTATCTCTCTCTCTCTCTTTTGCTTGGCCCACATTCTCAAACATTCACAGCTTCATCTGCATCTTTTATGGGTGCGGATTCATGGATGTTTTTTTTTCTTTCTTTCTCCTGCTGATGGGTTGTTTTTCTTTCTTTCTTCACTTCATTTGTTCCACTGTGTGTGCCAAACGGTTGTACTTTTTCTTCTATAACTTTTGATCTGTATTATTTATTTTATGATTTGCATTGTACTTGGGGGTTTAGCTTTTCTTCCCTGAGTGTGTATTGTTGGCTACTTTCGTACACATTTCGGAATGTAGTGACGTCAACGAACTGATCGTGAGAATTCCTATACGAAGGAAAGGAAACAAATTTTTCGTTTAATATGTTCTAACGTTAAAAAAGAAAAGATTCGAGTGAAACTACTATAAAAAATATTAAATCTTTCACATACAAAAAAAACCATCGTCCCAAAACTACAAACCCCATCTTTTTATGCTTCATTATTATGCGTAAATAATTTCCAATTTTTACACCACTACTACTAATCGATTGGCCGGGTCCGTCTGGAGAAAGTTGCGTGCCGTTGTGATTGGAGCTTGGGGCTTCCCAAAAAAAAAAAAACCTTTCCGTCTGTATCACTTCTTAGCGAAGGAACGAAAAACAGGGGGGGAGGCATGCGAAGGTGATTATATTAATTTTTCGCACACTTCGCTTCTAAAGCCCCTGCACGCCAATATGCTTTCGCCATTTGGTGCAGTCGGAATCATCCAAAATGAGGAAGAGGGGTGGCGAATTCGGGGTTTTCCTTTTTTTCTACCTCCCCCCACCCTCTCCCCCTTCCTGATGAGCTTCGCTTCATAGTAAATTTCCATACACTTAAACCCTTTTTCTGCCTTCACACCATGCAAAGCAAAACGTTTGCTTGACGACGCGTGCCGTTCAATGCGCATACGCATTACATTTTGCGCATCAGCAACCCGAACCATCTTCGCATACGAAAGAGAGGGAGTGATTAAGCTAAAAGGCAACAACCACAATGATAAAAAAACAGAAGTTCGTAAATCATAAAACAAAACAAATGCGATTTTAGCTTCTTTTTTTTGCGTAAATATTAATTCCATTCTTTAGAGCTCGTTAGAGAACTTTGGTTGCGCGTTTTGTGTGTGTGTGTGTGAGTGTGGCTCGTGTAAATTTTCTTCTTCGTGGTTTTGTTGTTTGTTTTGTTTTTTTCTCTTCTCCGTGTAAAGCTTACTTTGCATTCGTGTAACGAATGGAACTCCGGTTTTTTTCACAACAGTTTGCGTGCACGTTACAACCCTAGAATGGATTAGTCTCTGCACACACACACACACACACATGCTTTCATTCAGAATAAACCGAAAAAAAGCGCCAACCAATCGCATGAATCTGACGTGGCCAACACACGGGGCTTACCGGCGGGGTTCGTCGCTTGTCCCTGCACAGTGCGCTCGTTGTAGTCTTTTTTTTGCGCACGGCCGTGTTGGCGTGTTCTGGCGACTTCAACGGTACTGCCGGCAACGAACTCCGTTGGTAGCGCGTCCAGGGTGGATGGGTACGCACCGTGCTCACAGCAAGAGTGCTTACTTTTTACCGAACCGCTCACCCACTCTCCCCCGTAAAAACCCCCCTTGTTTTGCACCAAACAACTCATTCGCTTCGAGAGGAAAAAAAAATTCGCCCCGCTTTTTCCACACGTTCCCGTTCTCCGGGGCGTACGTGTGTATGTGTGTGTGTGTGTGTACTTGTTGGGCGCGGTACGTGGAAGGAAAAATAAAACTTCATTTGTCAAGCCGGAATGTACCGTTACCCCCCTCCCCCTCCCGCCCGCCTCCCCTTTTTCCACCGGGCTTTCCACTGCAAAACCCCCGTTCACTGTTCGTTTACGCCACCGTCATCGTTCCGAGTGGAAGCCTTGCTTTTGGTCTGGTGCTGGAAGGAAGAAGAAAAAAAGAACCAACCAGAGAAAAATCATTACCGTGTGCACTCTCTTCGGATGCTTGATTTGGGATGGCTGGTTGGTTGGGTTGGTTGCTTGATGATGATATCACCACCCCTTTCTATCACCCTCGGACTGGATGTACTTCCCTACCTTTTCGTTAGAATTGGTCTCGGATGAAGGCGGGCTAAAGCTCAGAAAAAAAAATCGAAAATATATTGTGCGACTATTTTCAATCTATCGCGTGGTGGAGCCAGAAAAGAAAGCCAAAGCAAGAATACAGTTGCCCACGAGGAAGGGAAAGCAGTCACGATTCTTGACGCGCTGGGGGTCTCAAAACAATCTCACATTTGACAGCAGCTGTCAAAAGTGAGCAGCGAAGAATAGATCATTGATGAATGGGTGAGGTGCCTAACAAAAAAAAGGGAGATAGGGTTTTGGTTACAAGGGTTAAGCATGAAAAAGGTCGTTGAGCTATAAGAGGCTGCGTGCTTTCAGAATTCGCTTTTTCAGAACGATTTTTTCTTGCCATATGTATATTTTCTTTATATTTATTTATTCTCCAAACTTATTTCTTTTTTATTTTTCGCTTTTTTTGCAGGTTTGGATGAAAGTGCAGACACGAGCGTGCGATTGGTGTTGCTACAATCAAAATAAATCCCAAAATTCACCTATCAATTCACCAGCAAGCAACTAATACTAGTCGATTTAACGTTCATTTCCACCCACTGGGAAAAGTGGCAGAAAGCTAAACTAGGGTTTTGCTACTATTCGAGCTGATTCTAGTTTTTCTCTTCTCTCCATTCCTTCATCCCAACTAGTAACCTCTGCATCGCTCGTGAGTGTGTGTCGGTGTGATCGGGTTTTTTGGTTGTAATCGCGTGTATCTTTTCTTAGTGTCGGTCCTGTGTGAAAAAAGTGTAATACTTGCATGCGAGTGTATCGGTGTGCGTGTATGTGCGCGCGCGCGCATTCGTTTGTGTAGTTGTGTGAAATTTTTGGAGGAAGTGATTCCAAGTGACACACTGTGACTAGGGAAGGTTTTTGAGGTTAAAAGGTGATACCATAACCATCAACACGCGGAAAGGCGACCCTGTGGGAGACGCTCGCAAAGAGAAGGAATGAATGGTGGCCCGGTGTTACTAGCAGCAGCAGTAGTAGTAGTAGTGTAGCAGTGTGGTAGTAGTAGTACCCGCCTATCAGCCAGTGGAACGGAACGAATACAGCAGCAGTAGCGAAGGTCCACCATTCTGAGGACTAGCAGCCCGTCTCGCCTTCCCACAACGAGCGAAGGGTAGCGAGGACGTGGTGGTGCTTTTTCGAGGGGCACAAGCATTTGCTACCGGAACCGGTAACAGCAAACAATAGCAGCAGCAGCTACAGCAGCAGGGAGTAGTAATACAGCAACGACAGCAATAACAGCTGCATGGAGCTGTCAACGCCGGACGACGGGAGCGGAGGGTGGCGGCCAAGGTGGAGGAGGATGGTCCGTGGGGTTTCGAGGACACCGAGCTGGCTAATATTGCCGCTGGTGGCGCTCGTCTACTTGACCAGTACAATCCACGCCGAGTCATTATTAGGAATAGGTAAGTGAATCTCAATACGCCCTTAATTAGATCTGCTTATTAAGCTTCCATTTTTGGAATAGATCATACAGCGATCATACGAACAGATAAGGGTTGTTTTTTTCACTATTTTGTACATGAATTTCCATTTTTAAGCAAATATTAACTTATACATTTAAGTACCACTTTGCTATAAAACTTGCTATAAAAAGTCAAGTGGTTCTAGTGGTGGATGTTGTGGATTATAGCACGTCTATAATGTTCTACGATACGTCTTACAGCCAAACTACACGTATCGGACTTGCTATAAAATTTTTGCAAACGCGTTTCCCAAACCATTGGATCTAGTCGGGCCGGGCGTCGTCGGACGGCCCGCTGTCATTTGCTGATGAACTGCAAATCCACTATTTTCCTAAATGTATCACGATGTATTTTTTGGTATGGGCTTCACTGGTTTACATTTACTTGGGGGACCCGTACTGGCAAGAACTATTTCATTTATAACGTCAAATATTAAACAACTTGTAAATCCACTAAAAACATTTTTATCAAGAAATTCATTGCTTTGTGAAATATTTCAAGCAATCCACTTTTCAAACTACACTTATCGGATCTCAGCGGGCCGATTTTGTATGGGATTTGACAGCGGACCGGGCGGATTTTATAGCAACGCCCGCTAGCATTCGATACGTGTAGTTTGGCTGTTACGTCTCGGATGTCTTTGTTTATGGTTTTGTGGAGCTAAAACTTCATGAAATCTTCACCTTCTGTTTATGGCTTTTATTTGACATTTATTTATCCGTAACTGGATACTCAAGTTCTAGTCCTGCAGCAGGTCTATCGTGTGAAGATCATTGCCGCTACCATTGGATGTCACTGCTATAAAAAGTTAGTTCATCAAATTGACGTGGAAGCAATTTTATTTTCCGCGCCGAAAATATTGCAACAAATTGCGAAACATGAATTTCCCAACGATACTAAACGATCGTTGGAAGCTATTACCAATATATCTGTCAAAAAAGGCTAATCGAAAGGACTCTTCCTGATGTCTATTCTTTCATGATTGCTCGATCGCATCTTTGGGCAAACGATAGAGAAGGGTAACCGGGCTGGAACGATAGTTTCAATCCCGTGTTTTCTCTTTTGTTTGTTTCACCTTCAACATCACTGAATGATGGGGGGTTCGTTCAGGGGGGGGGGGGGGAGAACGTTCCGGAAGTAGTGTAAGAAGGATGGGTCGGCGGGGAGCATGATCGGATGAGATCTTAGCCCCATTTTCTCTTGGCTGAACGTTCGACATTTCGGAGCCAGATAGAAAAGGGCACGACCAACATGATGATGATGATGATGATGGCGATGGGAATAAGATGGAGCAGTTTGACAAAAACACACATTCGATGGTGAAGTTCGAAAGTAATGCTATAATTTGTTTGATATTTCACAATTCGTTGCAATGTTTCAAAACCCCTGTTTTTACTCCTCTCTTAACAAATGTTTAGTAAACATAACATGAAACAAATATGAAACTACCTTCTATAGTGTGCACAGTAAGTAAATTTTATCGAATTTGACTACACGCACACAAAAAAACCATTTCACACCAAAGAAATGTGCAAAATGTGAATAAAACGAGATCGAACAGAGGCAAACAGTAAAATCGAAACTCCGCACTCGACCGATGATGATGCTGATAATGATAAGCAAAGGAAGGAGAAAGGAAAAAAATCGGTCTGCTGGTGAGGAACGCGTAAAAGTGAACCGAAAAAAAATAGTTAAATAAAAACCTCCACCTTCCTCCCCCCCCCCTACTCCCATCCAAACACACACATACAATCGCATCGTGGCATCGCAGCCAAGATAAAGATGTGTGTCGAAATGTTGTTTGGCAGGATGGGATGGGGGTTTTGCCGTTGTGAGAAACACACATCTTCACAACTTCACCCTCCCTCCTTCCCAAAACCTACCCCGCCTTACATCACCCTATCATCCGAGTGAAAGGGTCGTCGCTAGTGAGCTAGTGAATGGAGCCAGGAGAGAAAACAAAATGAAGTAAAACGAAAGGTTACAAGAGCGGGGCAAGTTTTTCATGAAGGTTCGATACCACCGACACCTTCACAAACACACACACATACACACTCGACCCCGTTTCTCTCTCTCTCTCTCTTCCCTCTGTTTCATCTCTTCCCTTTGCTTCACAAATGTGTACCGGTTTTAGAAGCGCAATGCGATTGAACTTTTCCTTCCCGAAAAAAAAAATCCGACTTGCGCTCTCGAAAAGCGAGAAACCCTCCCCAAGCCGCCGCGGACGATGGTTGGAGCGCCACGATAAAGAAGGAAGTTAATCAATCCATGGCACCTATCGTCTCCTCTTCGGCCACACCCCGTTCCTCGGTTAGGTCCCCTTTTTTTTAACCATCTTTCCGCAAGCGGCTTATTGGTCTTGAGAAAACCGGAAAAGGGAAGTGCGGCACATCGTAAAAGCGAGCAAAATCGCAATCGAATCGGATGCCCTCCATATACTCAACCAATCACCCCCCCCCCACCCCTTTCAACCCCCCCTTTTTGCCTAAGAAAATCACACCACCACCCGCATCGTCACATCAGTTTGGTTGTTCGTTTTCCTTTTTGTTTTCTTCTTCGCTTTCCTTTCCTTTTCACGTGAGCTAGTTGAGGAGTTTGAACTGTTACTGTTCGAGTGTGTGTGTGACGGTAAGGAAAGGAAGTTTAAAGAAAAAGAGAAAGAGAGAGACACAGAGGGAGAGAGAGAAAGAAAGAAAGAAAGAGAGATGTGCAACTTTCACTTTCGTCTCCCTTTTGGGCAGCCGCGTTGTCTTGCGCGCGTTCGCGTTTTGTGCGTCCGTCGCCCTTCCGGAGTTTTGATCTGGTTTGATCGGTCCACGGCTAACCGGATGGTTCATATTTATTTTTTTCGCTTTTCCATATATGCTTGCACGTGTGTGTATGTGTGGGAAATTATTCTGAAAGGATTGCGAAGACAACAACTGGACATAGTATGGTAACGCTCGAGGCAATAAACGGTAGGAAGTTGAATTTTTGGAGTCGAAGTTAAAGATTGGCACCATTTTTAATTTCCACCGCTTACGAAGCTGATCACATTATTGTTTTTTTACTGCTATATTGTCTGATATAGCAGTCATTAGTATGAATCTTCCATGAAGAGCTATTGACTCTGAGTCTACTCCCCAAAAAAATTCAAAACAAATTAAACTAATTCTTAGACTTAGATACTCATTCTGTTAAAAGATTCATCCAAAGACAAGACTCTGAATCTGAGTCACCTCATCTTGAGTTATTTTATAAAATAATTGAAAATACTGACTGTGTTTTTCTAGTTTAACATTCTCATTTCATCAATTTAATACTGCTTGATAAAGTTGTATTGATCACATGTTGGTCCTTGGATAATTAAGTTCACGACTTTCAGAAATTCCCCAAAAACACAAAAAAAGCAAACATGGATTCGTAACTTTGCACTAGATAGCAAGATTTGTTCTTTCTTAGAAATCTTGGAAAATTCTTGGAGATCTTGAAGAATTCTTGGAGATCTTGGAGAGTTCTTGGAGATCTTGGAGAATTCTTGGAGATCTTGGAGAATTCTTGGAGCTCTTGAAGAATTCTTGGAGAATTCTTGGAGAATTCTTGGAGATCTTGGAGAATTCTTGGATAATTCTTGGAGATCTTGAAGAATTCTTGAAGATCTTGGAGAATTCTTGGAGATCTTCTTGGAGTCTTAATATTCAAAGAGTTTCCAGCTTTTTGTATTTGTCAGCCAGATTGAAAGAATTCCTGAGTAATAAAACCCCACAACCGTTATAGCGACAAACAAAACGTGGTAGGCAGGTCTTGGGCAATCGTCTGTTAAATAAAAAAAAGACAACGAACAGGTTGGTCGTACATCGGAAAGGGTAACGAACGGAAGTGTGAGAGAAAATAAAGCCCACGGAATCCGGAAAAGGATGATTGGGCCCGGTTAGCAAAAGGTAAAATGGGGAGAGAGAGAGAAAAAAAAACGGAAAAGCTTGTCAGCTCGTATTATTACGATACATCGTTTTCCATTTCGACTTCATCTTTCCACTCACGCAGCAAGCTTTTCCTACCTCTCCCCCCCATCTCTCTCCTCCTCGTTTCTTCTTCTTCGTTGTTTCCTTACTACGGTGCCACCGTATCGTTTGCAACAAACCTTTTCCTGCTATTGCCGGAGGGCTTTCCCTTCGCTTTTTCGCAGCCGTTGCAGGCACTTTTGGGTGGAGTTAACATTGGTGGTAAGACGGGCGGCAAAAACGAACGTCTTCCGTTAGTGCTGACGAGCGCCACCGGAACTGAAACCTGTCTCTTTCGTGCACCGGTACTGTTAACTGTCCTGGTCTGTACCGGTGGTAAGCAAGTTTATTGCCGCAAAACCTTCTTTGGGGGGAAATGTGTTATTTAGCACATCTCTCAAAGCTTGGAAAGCATAACCTCGTGTGTGAGTGACAAATGTTGTTGTTGTTGTTTTTTATTTCTTTATTTAACGAAGCATTCTGCGCCGGCGTGGTTTGCTAGTGCGATTTTTCTCATTGCTTGCATTGTCGGGCCCCGAAGAGAAACTTCACCTGTTTACATTTACATGTGCTGCCTATGATAAACATTCACCCGAAGGAATATATGGCACCGTTGGACGGGAAATGTAAATAGAAGCAACAGCATCTTGTTCTCATTTCTACTTTTATCAACGATCCTCCACCGATTCCTTCTTCTTACCGCCCGCGCAATCACAGCAGTGAGAATTCGTAGTGCTTGCTTATGTGTGTGTATCTTCCATTCGTGTATGAATACTTTCTATTGTTACGTGGTGTATGATCGACAAAGATGGCGGCGTCGGCGGAATCGACTGCTAGCGGTCAGAGAGAAATGAAGAAAAATAAACCACTCCACTCGTGATGTACTAACTATGTCGCCCGGAACCCTTGATGGACCACAACACGGATTGACATTCTATCCCAGCTGGCGGGTTCGTCCCATCTCCCCCCTTCACACCAAAAACCCTCACCCTCACGGCACCCTTGCACAGAGCATAATTTTCCTTCACTCACGAAAGCGCCGTTGCGTGACGAAACCCAGATTTACGGCGAAGGAGACGGTACAACGAAGCCGCAAGTGGCAGCGGGTACCGGAAATTTGGTTTGGCTTCAATTGAATAAACTACTTTACCCGCAACTTCGGGAAGAAGATGAGCGTACACGCGCTTGCTACGCTGTGTGTGTGTGTGTCTGTATGTGCGTGTAAATCACTTTCACGTCAATCTCCTAATAACGACGCACTTGTTGGATCCAATGGGCCCCTTAAGAGGTACAACAGCAAAGATAGAAAGATATTCCTCACATGGGTGCACTTTTTTTCAAACAGAACCTCTCAACCGACCTACTGTAAATCACACGAAGGAGGTCGTTTTAATGACGAACATTTGCAAAAGTTCTTCAACGAGTTCTTCAAAGCGTTTTGTTTCTCATTGCCTCTTTGTTGAGAAGACCTAAAAAGTAGGGTTAGAAGCGTTTGTAGCTGCCCAACTTAAAGTCTCAACAAAACGACCCTAGTAACAACGTTTGTAATTACGAAACAAAAAAAAAACACTTGGACATCCCGAACATCAAATGCAATAGCCACATACAATCAAAAGAAACATCTTGTTACTGACGCGCATTCTTTGTCAGCAGAATACAACATCTCATTATCTTCCCGATGCAAACGATGCAATAACTATTAACACTTTTAAAGTTTTATTGGAAGTTGGAACCAATAAAAAATAACCCTACATCCAAGCGTTAAAATGAGCAACGAAACACGTTCGTTCACGTCTGAAATACCTGGGGATATTGAGGGAGTTGTGCAAGGTTACAGACGTTGATCGATTTAACCTTGCTTATTTGTTCGGGGACTTTGTGGGTATTTGGAAAAAAGGCATTAGAGCTTACTTGCTAATCGTTAGGAGACCAGAATGTTATGTATATATTTTTTTTGTACATATCAGTATAGGAGGCATTACTTGCAATTTACATCGAAAATGAAACGTCCATCAGGTCAGCGGGTGAATGATCTTACGATTTCGGATTTTATGGCTGACGCTTACGAGACGCCTAATGGTCAAATTGCATCACGTCCGGGTAATAAACCTGCTGAATGCGTTGGAAACGTTTAGATTTAGTGTGTTGGTGTATGTTTGCGTTTCATTCGCTTTTGTTCACCGAAAGTCTGTGAATTTCCCAGACGCATTTCAATGGTTAACGTTTCCACCCGATTGGAATGCGATTCTGATAATGCGCTGGATAAGCGCATTTCGAGTTCTCAGGCTTAATTCTAGCTACCAACAAAACCATTTGCCTGCTGTTTGGCAGCTGTTCGAATCGTACACCTTTTTTATGTGAGAAGTCACGTAGAATGCAAATGGGCGACATTGCACCATGTGCCGCGGTGCGTCCATTCCGGAACATTCCGCCTGGTAGTCGTAACCGCAATGATGTTGGTGTGAGAAATGGCTGCATGCGAGTGACTACCATCAATCCCAACAATGCAAACGTAATGATAGCGGCGATAGGTACTAATAAGCAACGATCGCAAGTGACCGTAAACGCACACCGAAAAGCGTAAAGAGAGGAAGAGAGAGAGAGACTGAAAGAGCGAGAGTCCAATAGGGAGATAAAGGGTCGCTCACCACGCATATGTGTGGAGACGGGACTTTATCGAACCAACCGATCTGTAACAATAGCATTATCCAGATTAGCATCATCATCATTATCATCAACATCAGCAGGATGGTCGTTGAAGTCGTCATTATTCCGAGATTCGGGCATTACAATAGCTGCACGATGATGCAAGATGCGGAGCAGCTGTTTCTACCATCAATCAATGCTTATTTACAACGTGTTGCACTGCCGAACATGGGATAGTATGGATAACGTTCTCCAAGGATTTTTGGGCGGTTTAGGAAGACACTACATTTTATAGCTGTGACAGCTTACATGACTCTGTCATCCTACAACTCCTCATTATATCCATTATATTTAGTTACTTTAAAAACATGCAACCGTCATGGCTGTAATGACCCCTTATACTCATTCAATACGTTCTCTATGCTTTTACAGGTGGCAGTATATTTAGTAATGAAACAGACGTGCCATGTCCGTTCGGAACGTTCAAGTGCCCCGAGGGAAAGTGTATACCGCAGACATCGGTCTGCAACTATCAGAAGGACTGCAATAAAGGCGAGGACGAGCTAAACCATTGTCGTAAGTAGTCGCATGCAAACGGTTTTGCGACCGACCACCTTACCTTTACCGACTTACTCTTCCACAGCACCACCCGAATGTGAGCAGGGACAGATCAGCTGCGGTCAGTACGTGTTTAACAAGACGTACTGCATTCCACCGCACTACAAGTGCGACATGACGATTGACTGTGTCGACGGTACGGACGAGTCTGACTGCAGTAAGTATCGGGTACGGGGCACGGGTGTACGGGGACAGATGAGGTCAGCATTAGGCACGATCGGCGTGTACAGTATACGTGATATTTCCTCTGGGAAGTGTGGAACTAGCCTTCAATCAGATGTGGCACCAGTGCAACAGATCGTACCAGACTTAATATATCTGTGACGGCACGGGGAAGATATGTGGCTTGCGGGATGACTGTAAACATTCGTTGAGCAATGGCAGCAGCCTTGCTAGAACAGGTTTACTGTTCCTACTGTCCACTGGGCGAAAGCTGATACAACAAGAACTCGGGTTGATAGATGAGTTTCACAACCCTGAAGAATGGTTAGAATATCTACGTGACACTCGCGCACTTGTCTAATCTCCTCAAGTACATGTAATTCCCTAGTGTCCAATGTTATGGACATTGTACTACTGCCATTTTGTTTGCGTATCTAAATTTCAATACATCTCCCAGTGTTCTTATTGTTATCTGGGCGAAAGCTGACAAAACATGATAGCCTAGAACTGAGGCAGAGAGATGAGTGGCACAAGTCTAAAGAATATTTGGAATATCTCCATGATACTCACGTACTCGTCTAATCTCTCCCTTCACATCTTCGTCCAATGTTATGGACATTATGCCATTGCCATTTTGTTTGCTTATCTATAATTCACTCTTTCCACCAGCGTACCGTAAGTGCCAAACGGACGATATCCGTTGCGGTGCACCCTCGATGGGCGTTTTGTTGAATGGGCGCGTTGCTGAGATCTGTGTGCCGAAGGAGAAACGCTGCGACGGCTATCTGGACTGTCGGACGGGCAAGGACGAGGAAGGATGTACCGGGACGGCCTGCCGACTCGATCAGTTCCGCTGTGCGAACGGTGTGCGCTGTATCGATACGGCCCTCAAGTGTAACCACAAGAACGACTGTGGTGACAACTCGGACGAAGTGGGATGCAGTAAGTTTCAACCCATCGCTACTAGTCGCCCAACATGGGTTTTTGCGTATTCTAGATGAATGCTCTGTACTCCTTTTTTTCTTCTATTGCCTTTAATTGCAGATTTTCCACCTTGCCACGGTGGTCAATTCCGGTGTGCGAATGCACTCTGCATACCGGCAACGTTTCACTGCGATGGGTACCATGACTGTTCGGATGAGAGTGATGAGGCGAACTGTACAGCGATCGCCTGCCCAGACAACAAGTTCCTGTGTCCGAGAGGTGGCCCGAATGGACAGGCCAAGTGCATCTTCAAGTCGAAACTGTGCGATGGCAAACGGGACTGCGAGGATGGAACCGATGAGGAAACGGCATGCTGTAAGTGTTATAGACTCCACGAGATACTGGATAGCTGCTTGTTTCCACGATGCCTAACCTATTTCTGCAATTGAATTTATGTTTCTCGACAACAGCGACAACTTCGTGTCCAGCGTTGGGCTGTGAGCATAAGTGTGGCCCATCGCTAACGGGCGGTGTGTGTTACTGTCCGGTGGGGCGTACACTATCGCCGGACAATCGTACCTGTGCCGATCTGGACGAGTGTACGGTGTGGGGCCACTGCGATCAACTTTGCACCAATACGGACGGTTCGTTCTCGTGCGCGTGCGCCACCGGTTACACGCTGATGGAGAAGACACGCTGTGTCGCACCGACCGCCTCCAGTTTGGAGTTATTTTTCGCCTACGATCGTGCGATACTGCGCATGAGTGCGCATGGGCAAGATTCTCGCATCATAGCCAACGCAACTGGCGCTAGTGGGTTGTCCTACCATTACGCGAAGAATCTGCTGTACTGGTCCGACATTAAGACGCGCAAGGTGCAGTCGCAGGTGCTGGTGGATGGTGGTTTCGGTGGGCATGATTTCTCGCTGCCCGGTACCTGGGCACCGGTAGCGATCGCTATCGATTGGGTTGGTGACAAGCTGTACGTGGCAGATCTGGTCGGCCAGAAGGTGGACGTGTTCGAGCTGGATGGCCGTTGGCATGCGGTTGTGCTCGGTTCTAACCTAACGAGCCCAGCTGATTTGGCCCTCGATCCTACCGCGGGTTTGATGTTTGTGGCCGACGGTAGCCATGTGCTCCGTGCTCACATGGACGGTACGCACGCGAAATCGATCGTTTCTGAGGCCGCATACAAAGCATCCGGTGTCGCAGTGGATGTGATTGCAAGGCGCGTCTTCTGGTGCGACTCGCTGCTCGACTATATTGAGTCGGTAAGCTACGAGGGTGAACGGCGCGTCATGATACTACGTGGTCAGCAGGTACCGAGCCCGTCCCGGTTGGCACTGTTCGAGAATCGAGTGTTTTGGTCGGACGCAACCAAGCAGGGCATCATGTCGGTGGACCGTTTCGAAGGTTCCTCCAGCATACAGTCGATCTTCAAGGCGAAAGACATCCGGGAACCGCGGGCACTGATTGCGGTCCATCCGCTTACCCAGCCGAAGGTGTCGAATCCGTGCGGCAGCAACAATGGTGGCTGTTCGCAGATGTGTGTCGTGACCGCGGTTCAGGGTGCACCGTCCGGGCTCGGGTATCGATGTGCCTGCCACACCGGCTGGCAGCTGTCGAAGGATCTGATGAACTGTCACCTGGTGCGCCAATTTCTGATGTACTCCCAGCAACGTTTCATCAAGGGTAAGGTGCTCGATCCGGTAATAGAAGGCTTTAGTGATGCGATTCTGCCGGTGGTATCCCGCCGGGCACGTTTCGTCGGGCTGGACTTCGATGCGGTGGACGAACACATCTACTACTCGGACGTGCTGCAGGACGTTATCTATCGGGTGCACCGCAACGGTACCGGGCGTGAGATTGTACTTGCGTCCCAGAACGAAGGTGTCGAGGGTCTGGCAGTGGACTGGGTGTCGAAGAATCTGTACTACATCGATAGCCGGAAGGGCACGCTAAACGTACTGTCGACGCGTAATACTAGCTACCGGCGTACGCTGCTGAAAAATCTAAAACGCCCACGTGCGATTGTCGTCCATCCGAACCGGGGCTACATCTACTTCTCCGAATGGGACCGTCCGGCTAACATTAGCCGTGCGAATGCGGACGGCAGTGGGTTGATCGTGTTCCGTAACCTTACCCTCGGCTGGCCCAACGGTTTGTCGATTGATTTCCGCGAGGATCGTGTCTACTGGTGTGACGCTCTGCTCGATCACGTGCAGCACTCGAACCTGGACGGTACGGACGTGCGGACGGTAAACTCCCGTCTCATCCGTCATCCGTTCTCGATCGTCATACACGAAGAGTGGATGTACATCACGGACTGGCGGCTCGATGCAATCGTACGGCTGAACAAGCTGAACGGTGAACAGGAAGAAATTATGGTACGGGAACCGCAAACTAACCGACTGTACGGTGTGAAGGTGTACAGCCACAGTGTGCAGAGCATCGACGCGAGCCAACCGTGTGGCGTGAACAATGGCGGATGTGAGAAGCTGTGCTTTGCGCTGCCACGCAACGAAACGGAGGACACGTCAACCAGGACATCGAAGACAATGGAAACCAGCAGTCGGCTGGTGGTGAAGTGTGGTTGCCCATACGGTGAGCGGCTCGGTGACGATGGGCGTAGCTGTCTGTCCGATCCTAACGCGGAACCACCGGTACAGCCGTGCCCGAATACGTGGGACTTTACATGCAACAATCAGCGCTGCATACCGAAATCTTGGATCTGCGATGGTGACGACGACTGTCTGGACAACTCGGACGAGGAACAGAACTGCACAAGTACGTACAATGATCATACCTAGCGTTAGGTCAATCTGAATGAATCTTCAAACTAAATGAATAACTCTGAGTTATGAATTTCCAAACATTCATGAATCTACAAGATACTCTGAATTCCAAGATTACATGTTCTCTTGAGAATCGACAGCAGAGAGACTTTTTTCAAAAGATTCACTAAGCTTTAATACTGTTTATTATAATTGTTTTGTTACTTTATTGATAAAACCAAAGTCGAGAATACAAAGCTATGTCACTAGTAAGCGCAAGGAAAGCTCCTCAGGTCATCATCCACAGATGTTGATCTCTTAGGAGCGCCAAGGAACCTACAGATAGCCATTTTTGTTCTTAAGTTAGTGCTGAATTAGCTCTAGAATGGAATACCAATGCAATGTCTTATAACAAATCAATGATCGTTTATCACAGATGACTCTTAGATGATTTGGGTATTCGTAGAGTATCAGGCCAGTCCAAGGATCTAGAGAAGAAGATTACGGAACCTTTTTTTTATTTTTTTTTTTCTCAGAACCAACATGTGGCGCGAACGAGTTCCAGTGTAAATCAGGACGGTGCATCCCGCTCAACTTCCGCTGCGATCAAGAGAATGACTGTGGTGATCATTCGGATGAGTTCGAGTGTGGCAATGTGACCTGCGCTGCCTCACAGTTTGCGTGCGAAAATGGCCGTTGCATCCCGAACATCTGGAAGTGTGACAGCGAGAACGACTGTGGTGACGGTTCGGACGAGGGTCCGTTCTGTGCGGAGAAAACGTGCGCCTACTTCCAGTTTACGTGTCCACGAACGGGACATTGCATACCGCAAAGTTGGGTGTGCGATGGTGATGACGATTGCTTTGACAAGCAGGACGAGAAGGACTGTCCGCCGATAACGTGCCTGGCGAATCAATTCAAGTGTGCGGACCTGCGGCAGTGTGTGGAGGAACCGTACAAGTGTGACGGCATACCGGACTGTAACGATGGTAGCGATGAGCTCGGTTGCCCGACGATGGAACCGAACCAGTGCAATCTGGAGAAACACTTCCGCTGTCGGTCGTCGGGCGTTTGCATCCCGATCGCGTGGCACTGTGACGGTTCGAACGACTGTGACGACCATTCGGATGAGGAGGACTGCAGCAAGATCACCTGCCCGAACGGGTTCTACAAGTGTGCGAATGCGAAATGCGTCTTCAAGGCGTACATCTGCGACGGCAAGGATGATTGTGGCGATGGATCAGACGAGAGTGTAGAGCATGCTTGTGTCACACCGCCTCAGCGATGTCCCCATGGTCAGTGGGCATGTCCGGGTGTGACGGAACGATGCGTTAACATGACGTCGGTCTGCGATGATGTGCCGGACTGTCCGAACGGTGCGGACGAAGGGCTTGGATGTGATCTTGCCCAGTGCCAGCACCAGACCGGCCTGTGCTCGAACGGTTGCCAAAAGACGCCACTCGGTGCACTCTGCATCTGTCCACCGGGCGAAGAGCTGGCACCGGACAACTTCACGTGCAAGGATTTGAACGAATGCGATCCACCTGGGCTGTGTTCGCAGCGTTGTACCAACACCAAAGGTTCGTACTTTTGCTCGTGCGTCGATGGGTACGTGCTGGAACCGAACAAGCACACGTGCAAAGCGGTGAACCATCCTGCTGCATTCCTGATCATCTCCAACCGTCACTCGATACTGGTCGCCGATCTGAAGGAGCAAGGTCTCGAACGGGTACCGATCATTGTGGAGAACGTGGTAGCGACCGCATCGAACATGCACACCGGCACAATCTTCTGGAGCGATATGAAGCTGAAGAAGATCTCGCGCCTGGACCGGGGACTGGAGCCACAGGAAATCATATCCACCGGGTTGGATCTGGTGGAGGGGCTGGCGTACGATTGGATCGGCCAGAATCTGTACTGGCTCGACAGCAAGCTGAACACGATCGAGGTAGCGCATGAGAATGGTACGAACCGGTTGGTGCTGGTGCGGGAAAACATTACGCAACCGCGCGGTATGTGTCTCGATCCGAGCCCGAACGCGAAATGGTTGTTCTGGACGGACTGGGGTGAAAATCCACGCATCGAACGTATCGGCATGGACGGTACGATGCGTGAAACGATCGTCAGCACGAAGATTTACTGGCCGAACGGGTTAACGCTCGATGTGGCAACACAGCGCGTCTACTTTGCCGACTCGAAGCTGGACTTTATTGACTTCTGCTATTACAACGGTACTGGCCGGCAGCAGGTACTTGCCGCCAGCCACTATCTACTGCATGCTCACTCGCTCTCGCTGTTCGAGGACACACTGTACTGGACGGATAGGCAGCTGAATCGGGTACTATCCGCGCACAAGTATCGTGGCACCAACCAGACGGTTGTGAGTCATCTCATCTCACAGCCACTGTCCGTGCATGTGCATCATCCGTCGCTTCAGCCACAGTACGAAAGTCCGTGCCGTAAGGCATCCTGCCAGCACGTGTGCCTGCTGAGTCCGTCCGATCCGGCCGGCTATACGTGCAAGTGTCGTCCAGGCTATCGGCTACTGTCGGAGGGTCGCTGTACCGAGGAGGAGAACGCCTTCATCATGCTGCTCAAGGGTAACCAGATAGTGGATGTACCGTTTAACGGTGGTGATGCACGTTCGAGCGGACTGATGCCGGTGGTAGGAATCGAGGGTGGCATCAGTCTGGATTACGATCGGAAGGGTGAGATGGTGTACTGGGTGCAGGGACGGGATGAAACGGATGATGAAAACTGTACAATCTATGCGACACCGTACGGTGGTGGCAATCGAACAGAATTTCTCGGTCCCGATACTGGACTGGTCGGGGCAGCATACACGATCGCATTCGACTGGATCGGGCGCAATCTGTACGTGGGCAATCGGCTAGCGTCCAATATAGAGGCGATCAGTGTCGATGGTAAGGTGCGTTACCGTACGGTCGTGCTGGCAAACGATGGTAACCGTACGTCGGTTGCGAAACCGAAACAGCTCGCACTTGATCCCGCCGACGGTCGTCTGTTCTGGATCGACGAGGGTGGTTTCGGCGTCCTGACGAAGGTTGCATCCGCCGGTATGGATGGATCGGATCCGCGCGTACTCGACGATACGGTACAGTTCCCGGAATCGATTACGATTGATGCGGAAAAACGACGCGTGTACTACAGCACCCGGTTGCCGCCGGCGGTCCTATCGATCGAGTACGACGGTACCGGACAGCGGACGATACTCAGCGAAGAGAACGCAATCTCACGACCACGTGCACTGGCAGTGCTTGAGTCACGCCTATACTTCCTCGATCCGACCTACGAAAAGTTGGCCCGTGTCGATCTGCCGAATGGTGACAATGCGAAGCTTATTCTCGACAACGAACCAGACCTGCGCCAGATGGTGATCTACCGGAAGCGTTCATCGCTGCAACATCCGTGCACGATGAACAATGGTGGATGCGAACACCTGTGCATCCCACACACGGGCTCATCGCGCGTTTGTGCTTGTGGCGTCGGATACAAGAAGGAGAACGACGTGGCCTGCACGCCGTACAAAACGTTCGCCGTTGTGTCGCAGCTGGACGTGACGCGTGGTTTCAGCCTGCGCGATAGTACCGAGGCAATGGTACCGATTACCGGTCCGGGCCATCACATACTGCACGTGGACGTACTGTACCGAGAATCGTGGATCTACTGGGTGGAGTACAACAGGGGCCATTGGAACGGTATCTTCCGGGTGCGACCGAACGGTACTGAGCTGCAGCACATCATACGGGATGGTATCGGTAGCAACGGTATACGTGGTATCGCCATCGACTGGGTTGCGGGTAATATGTACTTTACGAATGTCTTCCCACACGAAAACTACGTGGAGGTGGCATGGCTGGACGGTACACACCGGAAGGTACTCGTCAAGACGACGAACGATGCACCACGCGAACTGGCAGTGAATCCGATCAAACGACTGCTCTACTGGATCGATTATGGGCAATACCCAAGGATTGGGAAGTGTTATCTGGACGGGTCAAACTGGACACCGGTGGTAACGTCGGGTATATCGAACCCGCGCGATCTTACCGTCGACATGCTGACGCACGACGTCTACTGGGTCGATTCGAAGCTTGACATGATACAGAAGGTATCGTACAGTGGTGGTCACCGGCAGGTCATACGACGCAACCTAGCGAACCCGATGGCACTGGCCGTCTTCCTTACCGACGTGTACTGGGTCGATCGTAATCTGGCGAGCGTGTTCCGTGCATCCAAGTTCCCGGGCAATACTACACGACCAGAGCGACTTCGCACCAATCTGCCAAAGTTGCGCGACATCACAATCTACGACATCAACAGTCAGCCGATGGATGACGCTAATCCGTGCCTACGGTTGGGCAATGGAGGATGCGATCAGCTGTGTTTCGCACTACCGCCCGACTACAGCCAGAAGCCTAGCTTCAAGTGTGACTGTGCAGTTGGACGATTGGCCGCCGATGGACGACACTGCGAGCTGACCGACGAGTATATCATCTTTGCAACGCGTACCGAAATTCGTGCCATCGATCTGGATCCGGTTTCGACGAACGTACCGTTCGCACCGGTGGTTAACCTTACGAATGTGGTTGGACTTGACTTTGATTACGCGGACAACAAGTTGTTCTTTACGCAGATACGCCCTTGGTCGAAGATTGCCTGGCTGCGCGGTGACAAACCGGACGCGTCCGCCATTACGCCTGTTATTACGCGTGGCATCAATCCGGAGGGTATTGCGTACGATTGGACGCAGCGCAAGATTTATTGGACGGACAGCTCGAACAATTCGATCTACGCGATGAATACGGACGGTACTGAGCTGGTGATGATTGCACGAGTCGAACGGCCGAGGGCTATTGTGCTGGATCCGTGCAACGGTACACTGTACTTTACTGATTGGGGTCGTTTCGGTACGTCCGGCAAGATCTTCCGCACGACAATGGCGGGATCGCTGAAGCGGGCTATCATCGATCGGGATCTGTCACAACCGTCTGGGTTGGCGATTGATTATGACGACCGGATGCTTTACTGGACGGATGCGGTGCGGGAGAAGATTGAACGTTCGCAGCTGGATGGTAAATTCCGCGAGGTGTTAATCTCCGCCACCATCTACCCGTTCGCGATTACCGTGTTCCGGAACTATATCTACTGGACGGATCTGCAGCTGCGCGGTGTATACCGGGCGGAGAAACACACCGGTGCCGGTGTGCACGAGATGGTAAAACGTTTGGAAGATTCACCGCGAGACATCCACATCTACAGTGCGACCCGTCAACAGTGTCAGGCGAATCCGTGCCTGCAGAACAATGGTGGCTGTGCGCAGAGTTGTCATCCGGGTGCGAACGGTAAGCCCGAGTGCAAGTGTGACGACAGTACGAAACCGGTGAACGAGGGACGCATGTGTGCGCCGAAGAATCATACGTGCGATGCGAGCAAGTTCTACTGTCAGAACGGTAAGTGTATCTCGCGGATGTGGTCGTGCGATGGTGATGACGACTGTGGCGATAGTTCGGACGAAGACGTCAACTACTGTGCGTTCCATTCTTGTGCACCGAACGAGTTCCGGTGTGCGAACGGGCGTTGTATCTTCAAGTCGTGGAAGTGTGACCATGAAAATGACTGCAAGGATGGATCGGATGAGGAGGGCTGTACGTATCCGCCGTGCGTGGACGGTGAGTTTACGTGCGCGAATGGACGGTGCATACCTCAGGCACAGGTCTGCAACGGTGTGAACGACTGCAAGGACAATGGTACGTCGGACGAGACGCATGAACGGTGCCCAACCAACACCACCTGTCCGCCGAACCATCTCAAGTGTGACCGTACGAACATCTGCGTGGAACCGTACTGGCTGTGCGATGGCGACAACGACTGTGGTGACAACTCGGACGAAAATCCGCTCCATTGTGCGCAACGTACATGCCCGCAGAATAGCTTCCGGTGTCCGAATCATCGCTGCATACCGGCTACATGGTACTGCGACGGTGACGATGACTGTGGTGACGGTGCGGACGAACCGCCAGAGTACTGCAAATCGGAGGGACGCACCTGTTTCGGTGATCTGTTCACGTGCGACAATGGAAACTGTATACCGCGCATCTATATCTGCGATGGTGATAATGACTGTCTGGACAACTCGGACGAGGACAACCGGCATCAGTGCAATGATCGGAAGTGTGACGAAGACACCGAGTTCACCTGCCACGAGAATAAGGCGTGGGCACGGGCCCAGTGCATACCGAAGAAGTGGATCTGCGACGGTGATCCGGATTGTGTGGACGGAGCGGATGAAAATACGACCCTACAGCACTGTCCATCGCCGCAACCGTGCGGTGACGACATGTTTACCTGTTCCAATGGTCGATGCATCAATCAGGTACGTGCGCGGACATTCGCTATTTGAAGAGCTGTGTGTTTCTAAATATTGGTTTTGCTTTCAGGGCTGGGTATGTGATCATGATAACGATTGTGGGGATGGTTCCGATGAGGGCAAGAATTGCAACAGCCAGTACAAGACGTGTACGCCGCAGGAATTCACCTGCCAGAACTTCAAGTGCATCAGGAACCAGTATCGGTGCGACGGTGAGGATGACTGTGGCGACCATTCAGACGAGGTTGGTTGCAAGAAGGAGAACAGTACGTGTGCTGAGGGCAAGTTTACCTGTAACAATGGTCAGTGCATCGACTACCATCTGGTGTGCAACAAGGTGCCAGACTGTTCGGATGAGTCGGACGAACCGCTACACTGCAACGTAGATGAATGTGCCAAGGTGGAAATACACCGGTGCGGTCACAAGTGTGTCGATACGCTCACCAGCTACTACTGTGACTGTAACCAGGGTTATAAGTGAGTATATCTAGACAACAAGCCAGACGATAGCTTCATGTTTGGGTGTGAGCAGTATTTTAAACAACAACAAAATCTTGTTCTTCTTCTCCACAGATTGTTGGAGGACGGTAAAGCATGTGCGGATATTGACGAGTGCATTGAGACACCCGGTGTCTGCTCGCAACACTGTTCCAATACGCCCGGTGGCTATTACTGTAAGTGTGACGAGCGATATTACGAGCGACAAAATGACGAGCATACGTGCAAACGTAAGGACGCAACGGAACCGTGGTTGATCTTTAGCAACAAGTACTACGTGCGTAACATGTCAACCGATGGTCACCAGTACAATCTGATCCACCAGGATCTGATGAATGTCGTGGCGATCGATTTCGACATGCACGAGCATGAGATGTACTTCTGCGACGTGACGGCGAAGACGATCTTCAAGTCAAGCTTTGGCTCACTGGTGGAGGACGGTGTGCGCATTGAGAAAACGCCGGTAATTAAGCACGACTCGCACGGGCTGGAGGGTATTGCGATCGATTGGGTTGGACGGAAGCTGTACTGGTTGGATCGCCATTCGAAGAACCTAGACGTGGCAGAGTTGGACGGTACGCGTCGCAAGACGCTCCGTTCGGGCGTGGTAGATCCACGAGCCATCGTCGTACATCCGGGTATTGGGTATCTGTACTTCACGTCCTGGCATCTACAGGCTTACATTGCGAAGATGGGAATGGATGGGTCTAACTTTACGCGCATACTAACTTGGGAGGATGATATTGCCTGGCCGAATGCACTGACGATCGATTACTTCACGGACCGCATCTATTGGGCGGATGCACATCTGGACTATATTGCGTTCGCCGATCTTGAGGGTCGTCACCGGCACGTTGTGTTGTCGGGTGCCCGCGTACCACACGTATTCGCACTCTCCATCTTCGATGACCATCTGTACTGGACCGATTGGAACTTGAAGGCGATACTGCGTGCGAACAAGTTCACCGGCGCAAACTATACGGTGGTGCGCAATACTACGCATCGTCCGTACGATGTGCACATTAGCCATCCGCTGCGTCAGGTACCGTTCCCGAATCCGTGCGGCACGACCAATGGTGGCTGTTCGCATCTCTGTCTGTTAGCGCCACCGCTCGAATCGACCTATCTGAATGTGGAGGGTTACCTGGAGGAGGGTGCACCAAGCTATCGGTGCGCCTGCCCGAACCAGTTCTATCTGGCGCGAGATCAAAAGACTTGCATTGCGAACTGTACCAGCGGGCAGCATCGGTGCGGTGGGGATGATGAGAAGTGCATACCGTGGTTCTGGAAGTGTGACGGCGAACCGGACTGTAAGGATCGGTCGGACGAACCGAAGAGCTGTCCGGCGCGGCACTGCCGTGCCGGCACATTCCAGTGCGGCAATGGTAACTGTACGCCCTCGACAACGATTTGTGACGGTACGGATGACTGTGGAGATGGTACGGACGAGCATAACTGCGATCTACCGTGCCCGGTGTCGGACTTCAAGTGTAAGTCCAGTGGACGCTGCATACTGGACAGCTGGAAGTGTGATGGTGATGCCGACTGCAAGGACGGTAGTGATGAAGATCCGGAGATATGCCGTAAGTATCCGTGCAGTGTGGCACTGTATGACACAGAGACGTAACTGTTAACTCTTCCCCCGCACAGATAAGCGCGTGTGTGACCCGGAGACAGAATTTAGCTGCAAGAATGGACGCTGCATACCGAAGCTTTGGATGTGTGACTTTGACAACGACTGTGGAGATGATTCGGACGAACCGGCGTATATGTGCCGGCAGCGCAACTGCACTACGGGATGGTCACGCTGTCCGGGTCAGTCCAACTATCGTTGCATTCCGAAATGGTTGTTCTGTGACGGTAAGGACGATTGTCGGGATAAGAGCGACGAGCTGCCTGAGAACTGCCCGCAGTGCAATTTGGAGACCGACTTCAAGTGCAACAATAATCGTTGTATACCGAGGTATGTTGGTAGACACCTTACAGGCTATTCAACAGCTTTAAAATGACATATTTAACGAGATTCTTTCAGCAAGTTATTCATTTGTTGACAAGTTCTTTAATAGTGCATCATTAAGTATTATACCTGTACTTAACCATCGATTTTTTGGTCTACTTTTCTAGACAATGGATGTGTGACTTTGCGGATGATTGCGGTGATGGTAGCGACGAGAGTGAAGCCCAATGCAAGGGCAAATATCGCGAATGTTCCGAGTCGGAGTTCCGCTGCGACAATGGCAAGTGTATCTCGAGCCGGTGGCGTTGCGATCACGAGGACGACTGTGGTGACAACTCGGACGAGTATGGATGCGAAGGCTTCCAGTGCAAGAATGGTACGTTCCAGTGTACATCGGGCCATTGCATTGCGGCCTACTTCCGATGCGATGGTGACCGAGACTGCCGGGATATGTCGGATGAGATCGGGTGTCCGCCCCGGTTCCCCGGTGGTCGCTACTGTCCCGAGTCACGGTTCCAGTGTGCGAACAATTTGTGCGTGCTGCCGTCGGACCTGTGCGACGGTACGGATGATTGTGGTGACAACTCGGACGAGGCAGCCTCTGTCTGTACGAACTTCAACTGTGACACGTTGCGCCGGTTCCAGTGTACCAACCATCGGTGCGTTGCCCGCTACCAGATCTGTGATGGTGTCGACAACTGTGGGGATGGTTCGGACGAGAACAATATGACGCTGTGTGCTGCACGACAAAAGCCGTGCGATCTGTACACACAGTACCAGTGCGCTAATCGGAAATGTATCGATCGGGCACAGATATGCGACTATGCGGACGATTGCGGGGATGGTTCGGATGAGCTGGGTTGCCACAGGACGGCCAGCTGTTCGGCACTGACGAAGGGTGGATGTGAGCATCACTGCGTCAATCTGACGGATGGTGGTTACATTTGCGCCTGTTACGCCGGGTTCATTATCGATGCGGAGAATAAGAAGCGTTGCACGGACATTGACGAGTGTGAGACGGGTACGCATGGCTGTTCACATCTCTGCACCAACCTGAACGGTACGTTCGAGTGTAGTTGCCGGGAGGGTTTCCGACTGTCCGATCGTGTATCGGGCGTGTGCAAAGCGGTGAAAGGTGAACCGCTGCTGGTGCTGTCTGGTGGGCCGGAGATCCGAGCGTACGATACAGCACAGAACCGCCAGTTTGATGTGATCGCGGGCGAAAAGCGCATCGAAGCACTCGATTACAATCCCGAATCGCAGATGATCTTCTGGACGGACAGCTACGATAAAACGATCAAGCGTTCGTACATGGTGAACGCGATGAACGGCGATGCAAAGGTTGGTTTCGCGCAGGATCTCAACATGAAGGGTGGCACAAAACCAACCGCACTGGCCGTTGACTGGGTCGCGGACAATCTGTACTGGGCGGAAACGGACCGTACCGGTTCGAAGCCGCGCGGTCGCATTATGGTAGCGAAAACGGATGGTCGGTACAGGCGGGCACTGGTGCAGGCTGGTCTCGAGGTACCGACGGCGATTGCCGTCGATCCACAGCTGGGACGTATGTACTGGGCGGATGCGGGTACCGCACCGAAGATCGAGGTGTCGTGGATGGATGGTTCGAAACGCTTCCCCATCATTACCGAGGCGATCCGTCATCCGGCCGGGTTGACCATCGACTACTCGCAAGATCATGCCGTCTACTGGGTCGACACCAAGCTGAACACGATCGAGGTGATGAAGAAGGACGGTACGATGCGTCGTACCGTGCTGAAGGGTGACCTGCTGAAGCACCCTGTGTCGCTGGATGTGTTCGAATCGAACCTGTACTGGGTGACGCGAGATACCGGCGAGCTACTGCGACAGGATAAGTTTGGACGGGGCGTCCAGGTGACGGTACAGCGCAACCTTGCCAATCCGTCCAGCATTAAGGGTGAGTAACTGCCGTGCTCTAAAGCAGGGGTCTCCAAACTACGGCCCTCCCGAGAGATCCCGAGATCCCGGCCCTCAGCTGTGGCTATTCCACTCAAAGCGGCCCGCCATCTAAAAAGTTTGGAGGCCCCTGCTCTAAACCTGGGTACCTTTGAGTTATGCTGACTGACTTCATTTTTGTGCTGTCTTTTGCTTTGTTCACAGTCTATCATGAGTTGCGTTACAACACCACGCTGAACAATCCGTGCTACCGGAACCCGTGCTCACATCTGTGTCTACTCGTCCCCGGTGGACGTCGCTGTTCCTGCCCGGACAACACAGTCCCAACATCGCACCGTAGCACCGCGGAAGTTATTTGTGATGCACGTAAGTAGAGGACTGTGAGCAAAAGGCCGTAATTGTACGTAAAGCTAATGCATGTTGCTATCTGCTATATCTGCAGCTGCTGAACGAGCACGACCGGCACCGCGTGTCTGTCCGTGCCAGAATGGAGGGCTCTGTAAGGAAGCCGACCCTGCACAAGGTGCCGCTACCGGTGAGTTGGTATGCGTGTGTCTGCCAGAGTTCTCCGGCATCCACTGCGAGGTGTACAGTGAGAAGATCCTTGGTGCCGCCGGTAGTAGCACGACCGCCATCTTTGTGCCGCTGTTGATCGTACTGCTGATTGCCATTGCCATCGGGCTGTTCGTCATTGTAAAGAAGCGACCATTGTAAGTGATACCCGGAGAGTAGGGTAGCGACCTAACACAAGTCACTTACACAAATCTCTCTCTCTCTCTCTCTCTCTCTCTCTCTCTCTCTCTCTCTCTCTCTCTTTCTCTCTCCCTCACAACTCACACGCTTTACAGTGGAAAACCGAGCCTCAGCTCGTCCCAGAGCGTTTCGTTCCGTCCCGGCACAAACGTGGAGTTCAACTCGTCCGAGTTCCCGTCCGCCCAACGATTGCCCGGTGCACCGGGTGGACTTGGTGGTGCCGCGACCGGGAACACAACCGGCACCGCCATCACACCGCTCGATGGCTACAGTCTTGATACGCTCAACAACAAGAACACTGACTTCAGCAATCCGATGTACGACGCCGTCCAGGCCGGATCCGATCCGATGCCAACAAGCAACATGCCCTCCGGTAGATGTTTAGCACTACACACACTGTGTTGTCAGCTCAGACACTAACTCTTTCCATTGTTCGGTTTTTCCTTCTCCATCAGACATCTACGAAGTACCGTCAGATGTGGGCAAGCTGAACGGCCGTAAGGAAGGATCGTCCATTTCTAGTGGACCCTTCACTGAACCCGTATCGGCCATACTGGCCCCCAGTAGCATCACCCACAAAACCTCGCCCCAGCTAAATCTACGTCCCAAGGAGCTGAACCCTTCGATGCACGACACGGGCAAGGATACGCAGCTGCTGGTCGAGGAAGATAAATCGGAATGCTAGGGAAGCTACTGGGAAACATAAAAAAAGAAGAAAGGTAGAGATGCGCTCCTTCTCATTTAGGGGGGAAGGGTGTGTATACATGTTTGTAAATGTGCTGTAGGAGCCAAGCTCAAATCCCAAGCAGAATGGGGAACCATGGGGAAGGGGTGGGGGTAGGGAAATTGAATGCGACAAGGGGCGGGGTATTGGGTCAGTGCAGCCAATGTGGGGCGTGCATTGTCGTGCAGCCTGGGGAACAGCGTGGCTGGGCTGGGGTATTATTGGCCCTGACACACGTTCCTCTTTTATGAGAAGCCTACGATATAAGCAATACATTATATAAACGTAACCTAAGTTTTTGTTAAGGTTTCTATAGAAACGGTTAAGATCAAGTGGGCAATAGAGAAAGCGATAGAGAAAGAGTGAAAGAGAGAGAAAGAGAGAGAGAGAGAAAAAAAAAGAGAGAAAAAGAGAGCGAGAGAGAGAGAGAAAAGTAAAATGGAAAGCTGAAACGAGATGGACTTAGGTCGTGAGCAGATTGTAAAAGAGCAAACAAATTGCAGTAACTTGAAGTGAATGTATTCAGGTGGATAGACGGACCATGATGTAACGGATGTGAATGAGAAGATTAACGGAACAAGAGACAGACGATACGTCCAACAGTTGAACAAAACGAAACAGAAGAAGGGAACAGTTACAACTACTAGTTTTGTATATAGTTAAACAAGTGATGGTGTGTTAAATATTGAAGTCACTGTGTTTGCAGTGCAGTTCCGGTCTGTTGCAACAATTTTGTAGTAGAACGTGCACACATAAACAACACACACACACACACACCCACACTCAAACAACAAATGTACACACACATCGGCAAACTGGTGCAAAAGTCACAGCACAAATCTTGCGTTCCTGCGGAGCGGAAGCGGTATTAAAAAAAAACAAAAAGCAGAAAGGTGTATTGATGTAGTGGGTCGGGTGCGTGAAGCAAATAAGATGTTATTTTATCTTGAGTATTGTTGTTCTAATGTAATCTTACGATGATATTTACTGATCGATGTGCTGCCCTTACTGACGGCAATGCCCCTACTACTGAGCTGTTCCGTGAGAGGGTACGGGTCGACTGGCAGCAGGGAACCGAAACGGACTGGCATCGAGTAAGGTGCCTTATTAGAGTCATATACCGGAATGTATGAAAAAAAAACGTAAGATGAAATCGTAATTAAAGGTTTTTAATTTCTTCGAATCGTACTAAAACAAAAACGACCAACTTCCTCGTTGTTTGACAATAAACACACACAAAAAATTCTTTACAAAACCTGCCCATGCTCTCCGAACAGTTTGTTTTAATGTAAAGATTTAAAAATTTTGATGTAAAAATTATATTAAGTTCGAAATCTGATCATTTTAGTGTCTTTTCAGGTGTATTAATGATCGCACAAGTATGCAACACACACACAAAGACGCAGAATCAAATTCTACACAAATCATGTGAACATTGTTGTTGGCTATCTCTTCAGGATTTCGAGTAATTCGCAAATAAAGAAAACTTTGAAATATTTCACTTCAGTTTTTTGGTAATAACTTTAGTACTAATGATCGGACAGGTAAGTAAAATACATACAAAGATGCAGAATTGAATTCTACACAAATCATCCGAACATTGTTGATGTCTATCTCGTCAGGATTTCAAGTAATTCGCAAATAAAGAAAACTTTGAAATATTTCACTTTGGTTTTTTGGTAATAACTTTAGTACTAATGATCGGACAGGTAAGTAAAATACATACAAAGATGCAGAATTGAATTCTACACAAATCATCCGAACATTGTTGATGTCTATCTCTTCAGGATTTCGAGTAATTAGAAAAAAAAGAAAATTTTGAAATATTTCATGAAATATTTCAAAAAGGTCAAAAGTGTCAGAGAAAAAATGAAACTTTTCATGAAATATTTCAACGATGAAAAGTTTCACAGAAAAAATGAAACATTTCATGAAATATTTCATGAAAATTTTCATGAAATATTTCATCAATTTTCGTGCCAACAGATTCATGAGAAGTCAAGGAGTCTAAAACAGTTGAAGTTGGGGGTCTAGGGGGCCTCAAACGGGTGGTGGAGGGGGTGCGGCGGTGAAAAACCAAAAAAAAATAAAGCAAAAAAAAATTGGGCCCACGAACCGAAGAAAATGTGAAAAATCAAAGTGAAAAAATACGCTCCAAAATTTGAAAATCTGGTACCGTCGATTAGAAAAAAGCAAAAAAAAAATTGGGCCCACGAACCGACGAAAATGTGAAAAATCAAAGTGTAAAAATACGTTTTGGTTTTTGAAGTGCTACCTCCTCGCCTGGTATGCTCTCCTGTTACTTCAAACCATTTCGCCTGATAGTTTTCGAAATCCAAAAGTACCCAAAAGTATCGAAAAAGTACCAGTTGCAGCAACCAAGTAACAGGAGAGCATACCAGGCGAGGAGGTAGCACTTCAAAAACCAAAACGTATTTTTACACTTTGATTTTTCACATTTTCGTCGGTTCGTGGGCCCAATTTTTTTTTTGCTTTTTTCTAATCGATGGTACCAGATTCTCAAATTTTGGAGCGTATTTTTTCACTTTGAATTTTCACATTTTCTTCGGTTCGTGGGCCCAATTTTTTTTGCTTTATTTTTTTTTGGTTTTTCACCGTCGCACCCCCTCCTGCACCTGTTTGAGGCCCCCTAGACCCCTAACTTCAACTGTTTTAGACTCCTTGACTCCTCATTAATCTGTTGGCACGAAAATTGATGAAATATTTCATGAAAATTTTCATGAAATATTTCATGAAATGTTTCATTTTTTCTGTGAAACTTTTCATCGTTGAAATATTTCATGAAAAGTTTCATTTTTTCTCTGACACTTTTGACCTTTTTGAAATATTTCATGAAATATTTCAAAATTTGCTTTATTTGCGAATTACTCAAAATCCTGAAGAGATAGCCTACTACAATGTTCGGATGATTTGTGTAGAATTTGATTCTGCATCTTTGTATGTGTTTTACTTACCCGTCCGATCATTAGTACTAAAGTTATTACCAAAAAACCAAAGTGAAATATTTCAAAATTTTGGTTTTTTGCGATTTACTTGAAATCCTGACGAGATAGCCATCAACAATGTTCGGATGATTTGAGTAGAATTTGATTTTGCATCTTTGCCTGTGTTTTACTTACCCGTCCGATCATTAGTGCTAAAGTTATTACCAAAAAACTGAAGTGAAATATTTCAAAATTTTCTATTTTTGCTAATTACTCGAAATCCTGACGAGATAGCCATCAACAATGTTCGGATGATTTGTGTAGAATTTGATTCTGCGTCTTTGTGTGTGTGTTGCATACTTTTCGGATCATTTGTATTAAAGTTATAACCAAAAAACGAAATTGAAATATTTCAAAAGTTTCTTTATTTAGCGATTTACTTGGAAACCTGAAGAGATAGCCAACTAGAATGTCTAGATGATTTGTGTAGAATTTAATTCTGCATCTTTGTGTATTTTTTGCATACTTTTCGGATCATTAGTACTAAAGTAATTAACGAAAGAAAAAGATGAAATATTTCAAAATTAGTTATATTTGCGAATTACTTGAAATACTTAAGAGATAGCCATCAACAATGTTCGGATGATTTGTGTAGAATTCAATTCTGCATCTTTGCATGTGTTTTACATACCTGTCCGATCATTAGTACTAAAGTTATTAACAAAAAACCGAAGTGAAATATTTCAATGTTTTCTTTATTTGCGATTTACTTGAAATCCTGACGAGATAGACATCAACAATGTTCGGATGATTTGTGTAAAATTCAATTCTGCGTCTTTGCATATGTTTTGCATAATTTTCCGATCATTAACACTTAAGTTATAATAAAAAAAGGAGGTACATGTATAATTTTTTCCTCGTTCTTCATGTTCTTGCTCGTCGGGTTGGTTTCTTGTCTGGGAACAACGACCTCATTGTTCTCGCCCTGTTCTACCCGAATGAAAACTTTTCGTATTTTATGCGTTTCGTCCTAGGTGGCGCTTTGCTACAGGTTCGTGTCCTAGCTAACTAGGACGTCTTGGTCGCCACAGTACTCCCGTCTTGACTGGTGTTACCGATAGCGCAGAGGGATTATAACTCTGCGTTGTGGTCTCGTAACGCCGGTCGATATGTTGTCGTCCTCCTTTTGTGGTAAGATCGGTGTAGGTTGGTTGCGGGTGGTGGCTCGTTCAGCTGTCTGCGGCGATGCTAGACTGGACGTCGGCTCTTGGGTTCTAGACGGCTGCTCGACCGATACCGAGTTGTCCATTGGTTCTTTTCGTCTTCGCGTCAGATCGGGTGGATCGTCTGTTGTGTAGGCCGGTTTCAGGCGATCTATATATATCTGTGACGGTTGTCCATTTACCAGAATCTGGAAGAACTTTAAGCTTCGCTGAAGTATCCGGTATGGTCCTTGGTAGGGTGTCGTCATGGTGGATTGGACGTTGTCGTTACGCACAAACACGGCTGGGTGCATTTGTGCAGATCGTTGTGCACAAATGCAGATCGATTGGTATGCTAAACGGCTTTCGTTGATCGTATGTTGCTCATCGCTTCCCACAGCATCTGGGGTTCATTCGCGTGGTGGTGTACCCTCTGCGACAAATTCCGCGGAGTTGGTGAGTGTCCCATAGACGAGTTATGCCGATGATACCTGGAAGAAAGAGATTTCAAACAATTGGCATTAAAATAAATCAATTTTATTTTTTTTGCAAAATTTCTCAAAAAAAACGTAAGGGGTAAGCCTTATGAAATTTTCGAGTTGAAATTTTTTTGAAATTTTTTTTTCGATTTTTTATTCTTTTTTTAGTTTAAAGCATTATTTGAGTGAAAAGAAACATATTGGAACAAATTCCCATTAAAATATATCACATTTTTCAATTTTGCTAAATTGTTCAAAAACAGGGTAAGGAACTTGGTTCCCTGAATAACTTCTGGGCCAGACATCTGACGGTATGGCCGTCCAAGAAGAAAATGTAGCCATTGGTGCCATCTATCGACCACAAGTTAAAGATTGACGATCCGTTGGATACCGACCGAGTTATAGGCAAAAGTTGGTGCAAAAATGAGAAAAATTTTACATTTTCTCAAACAGGGTAAGGAACTTGGTTCCTCGAATAACTTCTGGCACAGACATCTGAGGGCATGGCCGTCCAAGAAAAAAATGTAGCCATTGATGCCATCTATCGACCACAGGTTAAAGATTGGCGATCCGTTGGATACCGACCGAGTTATAGGCAAAAGTTGGTGCAAAAATGACCCTTAGTAAATTTTCATTTTTTTGAATTTTTTGATTTTTTCATTATTTTTCACTCTTTTTTTTATTTCAATCATTATTTGAGTGAAAAGAAACTCATTGCAACCAATTGGGATTAAAACAAAACAATTTTATATTTTTTGCAAAATTTCACAAAAAAAACGTAAGGGGTACCCCTTATGAAATTTTCGAGTTGAAATTTTTTTTAAATTTTTTTTTCGATTTTTGATTCTTTTTTTAGTTTAAAACATTATTTGAGTGAAAAGAAACATATTGCAACAAATTCCCATTAAAATATATCACATTTTTCAATTTTGCTAAATTGTTCAAAAACAGGGTAAGGAACATGGTTCCCTGAATAACTTCTGGCACAGACATCTGACGGTATGGCCGTCCAAGAAGAAAATGTAGCCATTGGTGCCATCTATCGACCACAGGTTAAAGATTGGCGATCCGTTGGATACCGACCGAGTTATAGGCAAAAGTTGGTGCAAAAATGAGAAAAATTTTACATTTTCTCAAACAGGGTAAGGAACTTGGTTCCTCGAATAACTTCTGGCACAGACATCTGAGGGCATGGCCGTCCAAGAATAAAATGTAGCCATTGATGCCATCTATCGACCACAGGTTAAAGATTGGCGATCCGTTGGATACCGACCGAGTTATAGGCAAAATTTGGTGCAAAAATGACCCTTAGTAAATTTTCATTTTTTTGAATTTTTTGATTTTTTCATTATTTTTCACTCTTTTTTTTATTTCAATCATTATTTGAGTGAAAAGAAACTCATTGCAACCAATTGGGATTAAAACAAAACAATTTTATATTTTTTGCAAAATTTCACAAAAAAAACGTAAGGGGTACCCCTTATGAAATTTTCGAGTTGAAATTTTTTTGAAATTTTTTTTTCGATTTTTGATTCTTTTTTTAGTTTAAAGCATTATTTGAGTGAAAAGAAACATATTGCAACAAATTCCCATTAAAATATATCACATTTTTCAATTTTGCTAAATTGTTCAAAAACAGGGTAAGGAACTTGGTTCCCTGAATAACTTCTGGCACAGACATCTGACGGTATGGCCGTCCAAGAAGAAAATGTAGCCACTGGTGCCATCTATCGACCACAAGTTAAAGATTGGCGATCCGTTGGATACCGACCGAGTTATAGGCAAAAGTTGGTGCAAAAATGAGAAAAATTTTACATTTTCTCAAACAGGGTAAGGAACTTGGTTCCTCGAATAACTTCTGGCACAGACATCTGAGGGCATGGCCGTCCAAGAAGAAAATGTAGCCATTGATGCCATCTATCGACCACAGGTTAAAGATTGGCGATCCGTTGGATACCGACCGAGTTATAGGCAAAATTTGGTGCAAAAATGACCCTTAGTAAATTTTCATTTTTTTGAATTTTTTGATTTTTTCATTATTTTTCACTCTTTTTTTTATTTCAATCATTATTTGAGTGAAAAGAAACTCATTGCAACCAATTGGGATTAAAATAAAACAATTTTATTTTTTTTGCAAAATTTCTCAAAAAAAACCTAAGGGGTACCCCTTATGAAATTTTCGAGTTGAAAATTTTTTGAAATTTTTTTTTCGATTTTTAATTCTTTTTTTAGTTTAAAGCATTATTTGAGTGAAAAGAAACATATTGCAACAAATTCCCATTAAAATATATCACATTTTTCAATTTTGCTAAATTGTTCAAAAACAGGGTAAGGAACATGGTTCCCTGAATAACTTCTGGCACAGACATCTGACGGTATGGCCGTCCAAGAAGAAAATGTAGCCATTGGTGCCATCTATCGACCACAAGTTAAAGATTGGCGATCCGTTGGATACCGACCGAGTTATAGGCAAAAGTTGGTGCAAAAATGAGAAAAATTTTACATTTTCTCAAACAGGGTAAGGAACTTGGTTCCTCGCATAACTTCTGGCACAGACATCTGAGGGCATGGCCGTCCAAGAATAAAATGTAGCCATTGATGCCATCTATCGACCACAGGTTAAAGATTGGCGATCCGTTGGATACCGACCGAGTTATAGGCAAAATTTGGTGCAAAAATGACCCTTAGTAAATTTTCATTTTTTTGAATTTTTTGATTTTTTCATTATTTTTCACTCTTTTTTTTATTTCAATCATTATTTGAGTGAAAAGAAACTCATTGCAACCAATTGGGATTAAAATAAAACAATTTCATTTTTTTTGCAAAATTTCTCAAAAAAAACGTAAGGGGTACCCCTTATGAAATTTTCGAGTTGAAAATTTTTTGAAATTTTTTTTTCGATTTTTGATTCTTTTTTTAGTTTAAAGCATTATTTGAGTGAAAAGAAACAAATTGCAACAAATTCCCATTAAAATATATCACATTTTTCAATTTTGCTAAATTGTTCAAAAACAGGGTAAGGAACTTGGTTCCCTGAATAACTTCTGGCACAGACATCTGACGGTATGGCCGTCCAAGAAGAAAATGTAGCCATTGGTGCCATCTATCGACCACAAGTTAAAGATTGGCGATCCGTTGGATACCGACCGAGTTATAGGCAAAAGTTGGTGCAAAAATGAGAAAAATTTTACATTTTCTCAAACAGGGTAAGGAACTTGGTTCCTCGCATAACTTCTGGCACAGATATCTGAGGACATGGCCGTCCAAGAATAAAATGTAGCCATTGATGCCATCTATCGACCACAGGTTAAAGATTGGCGATCCGTTGGATACCGACCGAGTTATAGGCAAAATTTGGTGCAAAAATGACCCTTAGTAAATTTTCATTTTTTTGATTTTTTTGATTTGTTCATTATTTTTCACTCTTTTTTTTATTTCAATCATTATTTGAGTGAAAAGAAACTCATTGCAACCAATTGGGATTAAAATAAAACAATTTCATTTTTTTTGCAAAATTTCTCAAAAAAAACGTAAGGGGTAAGCCTTATGAAATTTTCGAGTTGAAATTTTTTGGAATTTTTTTTTCGATTTTTGATTCTTGTTTTAGTTTAAAGCATTATTTGAGTGAAAAGAAACATATTGCAACAAATTCTCATTAAAATATATCACATTTTTCAATTTTGCTAAATTGTTCAAAAACAGGGTAAGGAACTTGGTTCCCTGAATAACTTCTGGCACAGACATCTGAGGGCATGGCCGTCCAAGAAGAAAATGTAGCCATTGGTGCCATCTATCGACCACAAGTTAAAGATTGGCGATCCGTTGGATACCGACCGAGTTATAGGCAAAAGTTGGTGCAAAAATGAGGAAATTTTACATTTTCTCAAACAGGGTAAGGAACTTGGTTCCTCGAATAACTTCTGGCACAGACATCTGAGGGCATGGCCGTCCAAGAATAAAATGTAGCCATTGATGCCATCTATCGACCACAGGTTAAAGATTGGCGATCCGTTGGATACCGACCGAGTTATAGGCAAAATTTGGTGCAAAAATGACCCTTAGTAAATTTTCATTTTTTTGAAGTTTTTGATTTTTTCATTATTTTTCACTCTTTTTTTTATTTCAATCATTATTTGAGTGAAAAGAAACTCATTGCAACCAATTGGGATTAAAATAAAACAATTTCATTTTTTTTGCAAAATTTCTCAAAAAAAACGTAAGGGGTACCCCTTATGAAATTTTCGAGTTGAAATTTTTTTGAAATTTTTTTTTCGATTTTTGATTCTTTTTTTAGTTTAAAGCATTATTTGAGTGAAAAGAAACATATTGCAACAAATTCTCATTAAAATATATCACATTTTTCAATTTTGCTAAATTGTTCAAAAACAGGGTAAGGAACTTGGTTCCCTGAATAACTTCTGGCACAGACATCTGACGGTATGGCCGTCCAAGAAGAAAATGTAGCCATTGGTGCCATCTATCGACCACAAGTTAAAGATTGGCGATCCGTTGGATACCGACCGAGTTATAGGCAAAAGTTGGTGCAAAAATGAGGAAATTTTACATTTTCTCAAACAGGGTAAGGAACTTGGTTCCTCGAATAACTTCTGGCACAGACATCTGAGGGCATGGCCGTCCAAAAATAAAATGTAGCCATTGATGCCATCTATCGACCACAGGTTAAAGATTGGCGATCCGTTGGATACCGACCGAGTTATAGGCAAAATTTGGTGCAAAAATGACCCTTAGTAAATTTTCATTTTTTTGAATTTTTTGATTTTTTCATTATTTTTCACTCTTTTTTTTATTTCAATCATTATTTGAGTGAAAAGAAACTCATTGCAACCAATTGGGATTAAAATAAAACAATTTCATTTTTTTTGCAAAATTTCTCAAAAAAAACGTAAGGGGTACCCCTTATGCAATTTTCGAGTTGAAAATTTTTTGAAATTTTTTTTTTCGAATTTTGATTCTTTTTTTAGTTTAAAGCATTATTTGAGTGAAAAGAAACATATTGCAACAAATTCCCATTAAAATATATCACATTTTTCAATTTTGCTAAATTGTTCAGAAACAGGGTAAGGAACATGGTTCCCTGAATAACTTCTGGCACAGACATCTGACGGTATGGCCGTCCAAGAAGAAAATGTAGCCATTGGTGCCATCTATCGACCACAAGTTAAAGATTGGCGATCCGTTGGATACCGACCGAGTTATAGGCAAAAGTTGGTGCAAAAATGAGAAAAATTTTACATTTTCTCAAACAGGGTAAGGAACTTGGTTCCTCGAATAACTTCTGGCACAGACATCTGAGGGCATGGCCGTCCAAGAAGAAAATGTAGCCATTGATGCCATCTATCGACCACAGGTTAAAGATTGGCGATCCGTTGGATACCGACCGAGTTATAGGCAAAATTTTATGCAAAAATGACCCTTAGTAAATTTTCATTTTTTTGAATTTTTTGATTTTTTCATTATTTTTCACTCTTTTTTTTATTTCAATCATTATTTGAGTGAAAAGAAACTCATTGCAACCAATTGGGATTAAAATAAAACAATTTCATTTTTTTTGCAAAATTTCTCAAAAAAAAACGTAAGGGGTACCCCTTATGAAATTTTCGAGTTGAAATTTTTTTGAAATTTTTTTTTCGATTTTTGATGCTTTTTTTAGTTTAAAGCATTATTTGAGTGAAAAGAAACATATTGCAACAAATTCCCATTAAAATATATCACATTTTTCAATTTTGCTAAATTGTTCAAAAACAGGGTAAGGAACTTGGTTCCCTGAATAACTTCTGGCACAGACATCTGAGGGCATGGCCGTCCAAGAATAAAATGTAGCCATTGATGCCATCTATCGACCACAAGTTAAAGATTGGCGATCCGTTGGATACCGACCGAGTTATAGGCAAAAGTTGGTGCAAAAATGAGAAAAATTTTACATTTTCTCAAACAGGGTAAGGAACTTGGTTCCTCGAATAACTTCTGGCACAGACATCTGAGGGCATGGCCGTCCAAGAATAAAATGTAGCCATTGATGCCATCTATCGACCACAGGTTAAAGATTGGCGATCCGTTGGATACCGACCGAGTTATAGGCAAAATTTGGTGCAAAAATGACCCTTAGTAAATTTTCATTTTTTTGAATTTTTTGATTTTTTCATTATTTTTCACTCTTTTTTTTTATTTCAATCATTATTTGAGTGAAAAGAAACTCATTGCAACCAATTGGGATTAAAATAAAACAATTTCATTTTTTTTGCAAAATTTCTCAAAAAAAACGTAAGGGGTACCCCTTATGAAATTTTCGAGTTGAAAATTTTTTGAAATTTTTTTTTCGATTTTTGATTCTTTTTTTAGTTTAAAGCATTATTTGAGTGAAAAGAAACATATTGCAACAAATTCCCATTAAAATATATCACATTTTTCAATTTTGCTAAATTGTTCAAAAACAGGGTAAGGAACATGGTTCCCTGAATAACTTCTGGCACAGACATCTGACGGTATGGCCGTCCAATAAGAAAATGTAGCCATTGGTGCCATCTATCGACCACAAGTTAAAGATTGGCGATCCGTTGGATACCGACCGAGTTATAGGCAAAAGTTGGTGCAAAAATGAGAAAAATTTTACATTTTCTCAAACAGGGTAAGGAACTTGGTTCCTCGAATAACTTCTGGCACAGACATCTGAGGGCATGGCCGTCCAAGAATAAAATGTAGCCATTGATGCCATCTATCGACCACAGGTTAAAGATTGGCGATCCGTTGGATACCGACCGAGTTATAGGCAAAATTTGGTGCAAAAATGACCCTTAGTAAATTTTCATTTTTTTGAATTTTTTGATTTTTTCATTATTTTTCACTCTTTTTTTTATTTCAATCATTATTTGAGTGAAAAGAAACTCATTGCAACCAATTGGGATTAAAATAAAACAATTTCATTTTTTTTGCAAAATTTCTCAAAAAAAACGTAAGGGGTACCCCTTATGAAATTTTCGAGTTGAAAATTTTTTGAAATTTTTTTTTTCGAATTTTGATTCTTTTTTTAGTTTAAAGCATTATTTGAGTGAAAAGAAACATATTGCAACAAATTCCCATTAAAATATATCACATTTTTCAATTTTGCTAAATTGTTCAAAAACAGGGTAAGGAACTTGGTTCCCTGAATAACTTCTGGCACAGACATCTGAGGGCATGGCCGTCCAAGAATAAAATGTAGCCATTGATGCCATCTATCGACCACAAGTTAAAGATTGGCGATCCGTTGGATACCGACCGAGTTATAGGCAAAAGTTGGTGCAAAAATGAGAAAAATTTTACATTTTCTCAAACAGGGTAAGGAACTTGGTTCCTCGAATAACTTCTGGCACAGACATCTGAGGGCATGGCCGTCCAAGAAGAAAATGTAGCCATTGATGCCATCTATCGACCACAGGTTAAAGATTGGCGATCCGTTGGATACCGACCGAGTTATAGGCAAAATTTGGTGCAAAAATGACCCTTAGTAAATTTTCATTTTTTTGAATTTTTTGATTAGTCATTATTTTTCACTCTTTTTTATATTTCAATCATTATTTGAGTGAAAAGAAACTCATTGCAACCAATTGGGATTAAAATAAAACAATTTCATTTTTTTTGCAAAATTTCTCAAAAAAAACGTAAGGGGTACCCCTTATGAAATTTTCGAGTTGAAAATTTTTTGAAATTTTTTTTTCGATTTTTGATTCTTTTTTTAGTTTAAAGCATTATTTGAGTGAAAAGAAACATATTGCAACAAATTCCCATTAAAATATATCACATTTTTCAATTTTGCTAAATTGTTCAAAAACAGGGTAAGGAACATGGTTCCCTGAATAACTTCTGGCACAGACATCTGACGGTATGGCCGTCCAAGAAGAAAATGTAGCCATTGGTGCCATCTATCGACCACAAGTTAAAGATTGGCGATCCGTTGGATACCGACCGAGTTATAGGCAAAAGTTGGTGCAAAAATGAGAAAAATTTTACATTTTCTCAAACAGGGTAAGGAACTTGGTTCCTCGAATAACTTCTGGCACAGACATCTGAGGGCATGGCCGTCCAAGAAGAAAATGTAGCCATTGATGCCATCTATCGACCACAGGTTAAAGATTGGCGATCCGTTGGATACCGACCGAGTTATAGGCAAAATTTGGTGCAAAAATGACCCTTAGTAAATTTTCATTTTTTTGAATTTTTTGATTTTTTCATTATTTTTCACTCTTTTTTTTATTTCAATCATTATTTGAGTGAAAAGAAACTCATTGCAACCAATTGGGATTAAAATAAAACAATTTCATTTTTTTTGCAAAATTTCTCAAAAAAACCGTAAGGGGTACCCCTTATGAAATTTTCGAGTTGAAAATTTTTTGAAATTTTTTTTTCGATTTTTGATTCTTTTTTTAGTTTAAAGCATTATTTGAGTGAAAAGAAACATATTGCAACAAATTCCCATTAAAATATATCACATTTTTCAATTTTGCTAAATTGTTCAAAAACAGGATAAGGAACATGGTTCCCTGAATAACTTCTGGCACAGACATCTGACGGTATGGCCGTCCAAGAAGAAAATGTAGCCATTGGTGCCACCTATCGACCACAAGTTAAAGATTGGCGATCCGTTGGATACCGACCGAGTTATAGGCAAAAGTTGGTGCAAAAATGAGAAAAATTTTACATTTTCTCAAACAGGGTAAGGAACTTGGTTCCTCGAATAACTTCTGGCACAGACATCTGAGGGCATGGCCGTCCAAGAAGAAAATGTAGCCATTGATGCCATCTATCGACCACAGGTTAAAGATTGGCGATCCGTTGGATACCGACCGAGTTATAGGCAAAATTTGGTGCAAAAATGACCCTTAGTAAATTTTCATTTTTTTGAAGTTTTTGATTTTTTCATTATTTTTCACTCTTTTTTTTATTTCAATCATTATTTGAGTGAAAAGAAACTCATTGCAACCAATTGGGATTAAAATAAAACAATTTCATTTTTTTTGCAAAATTTCTCAAAAAAAACGTAAGGGGTACCCCTTATGAAATTTTCGAGTTGAAAATTTTTTGAATTTTTTTTTTCGATTTTTGATTCTTTTTTTAGTTTAAAGCATTATTTGAGTGAAAAGAAACATATTGCAACAAATTCCCATTAAAATATATCACATTTTTCAATTTTGCTAAATTGTTCAAAAACAGGGTAAGGAACATGGTTCCCTGAATAACTTCTGGCACAGACATCTGACGGTATGGCCGTCCAAGAAGAAAATGTAGCCATTGGTGCCATCTATCGACCACAAGTTAAAGATTGGCGATCCGTTGGATACCGATCGAGTTATAGGCAAAAGTTGGTGCAAAAATGAGAAAAATTTTACATTTTCTCAAACAGGGTAAGGAACTTGGTTCCTCGAATAACTTCTGGCACAGACATCTGAGGGCATGGCCGTCCAAGAAGAAAATGTAGCCATTGATGCCATCTATCGACCACAGGTTAAAGATTGGCGATCCGTTGGATACCGACCGAGTTATAGGCAAAATTTGGTGCAAAAATGACCCTTAGTAAATTTTCATTTTTTTGAATTTTTTGATTTTTTCACTATTTTTCACTCTTTTTTTATTTCAATCATTATTTGAGTGAAAAGAAACTCATTGCAACCAATTGGGATTAAAATAAAACAATTTCATTTTTTTTGCAAAATTTCTCAAAAAAAACGTAAGGGGTACCCCTTATGAAATTTTCGAGTTGAAAATTTTTTGAAATTTTTTTTTCGATTTTTGATTCTTTTTTTAGTTTAAAGCATTATTTGAGTGAAAAGAAACATATTGCAACAAATTCCCATTAAAATATATCACATTTTTCAATTTTGCTAAATTGTTCAGAAACAGGGTAAGGAACTTGGTTCCCTGAATAACTTCTGGCACAGACATCTGACGGTATGGCCGTCCAAGAAGAAAATGTAGCCATTGGTGCCATCTATCGACCACAAGTTAAAGTTTGGCGATCCGTTGGATACCGACCGAGTTATAGGCAAAAGTTGGTGCAAAAATGAGAAAAATTTTACATTTTCTCAAACAGGGTAAGGAACTTGGTTCCTCGAATAACTTCTGGCACAGACATCTGAGGGCATGGCCGTCCAAGAAGAAAATGTAGCCATTGATGCCATCTATCGACCACAGGTTAAAGATTGGCGATCCGTTGGATACCGACTGAGTTATAGGCAAAATTTGGTGCAAAAATGACCCTTAGTAAATTTTCATTTTTTTGAATTTTTTGATTTGTTCATTATTTTTCACTCTTTTTTTTATTTCAATCATTATTTGAGTGAAAAGAAACTCATTGCAACCAATTGGGATTAAAATAAAACAATTTCATTTTTTTTGCAAAATTTCTCAAAAAAAACGTAAGGGGTACCCCTTATGAAATTTTCGAGTTGAAAATTTGTTGAAATTTTTTTTTCGATTTTTGATTCTTTTTTTAGTTTAAAGCATTATTTGAGTGAAAAGAAACATATTGCAACAAATTCCCATTAAAATATATCACATTTTTCAATTTTGCTAAATTGTTCAAAAACAGGGTAAGGAACTTGGTTCCCTGAATAACTTCTGGCACAGACATCTGACGGTATGGCCGTCCAAGAAGAAAATGTAGCCATTGGTGCCATCTATCGACCACAAGTTAAAGATTGGCGATCCGTTGGATACCGACCGAGTTATAGGCAAAAGTTGGTGCAAAAATGAGGAAATTTTACATTTTCTCAAACAGGGTAAGGAACTTGGTTCCTCGAATAACTTCTGGCACAGACATCTGAGGGCATGGCCGTCCAAGAAGAAAATGTAGCCATTGATGCCATCTATCGACCACAGGTTAAAGATTGGCGATCCGTTGGATACCGACCGAGTTATAGGCAAAATTTGGTGCAAAAATGACCCTTAGTAAATTTTCATTTTTTTGAATTTTTTGATTTTTTCATTATTTTTCACTCTTTTTTTTTATTTCAATCATTATTTGAGTGAAAAGAAACTCATTGCAACCAATTGGGATTAAAATAAAACAATTTCATTTTTTTTGCAAAATTTCTCAAAAAAAACGTAAGGGGTACCCCTTATGAAATTTTCGAGTTGAAAATTTTTTGAAATTTTTTTTTCGATTTTTGATTCTTTTTTTAGTTTAAAGCATTATTTGAGTGAAAAGAAACATATTGCAACAAATTCCCATTAAAATATATCACATTTTTCAATTTTGCTAAATTGTTCAAAAACAGGGTAAGGAACATGGTTCCCTGAATAACTTCTGGCACAGACATCTGACGGTATGGCCGTCCAATAAGAAAATGTAGCCATTGGTGCCATCTATCGACCACAAGTTAAAGATTGGCGATCCGTTGGATACCGACCGAGTTATAGGCAAAAGTTGGTGCAAAAATGAGAAAAATTTTACATTTTCTCAAACAGGGTAAGGAACTTGGTTCCTCGAATAACTTCTGGCACAGACATCTGAGGGCATGGCCGTCCAAGAATAAAATGTAGCCATTGATGCCATCTATCGACCACAGGTTAAAGATTGGCGATCCGTTGGATACCGACCGAGTTATAGGCAAAATTTGGTGCAAAAATGACCCTTAGTAAATTTTCATTTTTTTGAATTTTTTGATTTTTTCATTATTTTTCACTCTTTTTTTTATTTCAATCATTATTTGAGTGAAAAGAAACTCATTGCAACCAATTGGGATTAAAATAAAACAATTTCATTTTTTTTTGCAAAATTTCTCAAAAAAAACGTAAGGGGTACCCCTTATGAAATTTTCGAGTTGAAAATTTTTTGAAATTTTTTTTTTCGAATTTTGATTCTTTTTTTAGTTTAAAGCATTATTTGAGTGAAAAGAAACATATTGCAACAAATTCCCATTAAAATATATCACATTTTTCAATTTTGCTAAATTGTTCAAAAACAGGGTAAGGAACTTGGTTCCCTGAATAACTTCTGGCACAGACATCTGAGGGCATGGCCGTCCAAGAATAAAATGTAGCCATTGATGCCATCTATCGACCACAAGTTAAAGATTGGCGATCCGTTGGATACCGACCGAGTTATAGGCAAAAGTTGGTGCAAAAATGAGAAAAATTTTACATTTTCTCAAACAGGGTAAGGAACTTGGTTCCTCGAATAACTTCTGGCACAGACATCTGAGGGCATGGCCGTCCAAGAAGAAAATGTAGCCATTGATGCCATCTATCGACCACAGGTTAAAGATTGGCGATCCGTTGGATACCGACCGAGTTATAGGCAAAATTTGGTGCAAAAATGACCCTTAGTAAATTTTCATTTTTTTGAATTTTTTGATTAGTCATTATTTTTCACTCTTTTTTATATTTCAATCATTATTTGAGTGAAAAGAAACTCATTGCAACCAATTGGGATTAAAATAAAACAATTTCATTTTTTTTGCAAAATTTCTCAAAAAAAACGTAAGGGGTACCCCTTATGAAATTTTCGAGTTGAAAATTTTTTGAAATTTTTTTTTCGATTTTTGATTCTTTTTTTAGTTTAAAGCATTATTTGAGTGAAAAGAAACATATTGCAACAAATTCCCATTAAAATATATCACATTTTTCAATTTTGCTAAATTGTTCAAAAACAGGGTAAGGAACATGGTTCCCTGAATAACTTCTGGCACAGACATCTGACGGTATGGCCGTCCAAGAAGAAAATGTAGCCATTGGTGCCATCTATCGACCACAAGTTAAAGATTGGCGATCCGTTGGATACCGACCGAGTTATAGGCAAAAGTTGGTGCAAAAATGAGAAAAATTTTACATTTTCTCAAACAGGGTAAGGAACTTGGTTCCTCGAATAACTTCTGGCACAGACATCTGAGGGCATGGCCGTCCAAGAAGAAAATGTAGCCATTGATGCCATCTATCGACCACAGGTTAAAGATTGGCGATCCGTTGGATACCGACCGAGTTATAGGCAAAATTTGGTGCAAAAATGACCCTTAGTAAATTTTCATTTTTTTGAATTTTTTGATTTTTTCATTATTTTTCACTCTTTTTTTTATTTCAATCATTATTTGAGTGAAAAGAAACTCATTGCAACCAATTGGGATTAAAATAAAACAATTTCATTTTTTTTGCAAAATTTCTCAAAAAAACCGTAAGGGGTACCCCTTATGAAATTTTCGAGTTGAAAATTTTTTGAAATTTTTTTTTCGATTTTTGATTCTTTTTTTAGTTTAAAGCATTATTTGAGTGAAAAGAAACATATTGCAACAAATTCCCATTAAAATATATCACATTTTTCAATTTTGCTAAATTGTTCAAAAACAGGATAAGGAACATGGTTCCCTGAATAACTTCTGGCACAGACATCTGACGGTATGGCCGTCCAAGAAGAAAATGTAGCCATTGGTGCCACCTATCGACCACAAGTTAAAGATTGGCGATCCGTTGGATACCGACCGAGTTATAGGCAAAAGTTGGTGCAAAAATGAGAAAAATTTTACATTTTCTCAAACAGGGTAAGGAACTTGGTTCCTCGAATAACTTCTGGCACAGACATCTGAGGGCATGGCCGTCCAAGAAGAAAATGTAGCCATTGATGCCATCTATCGACCACAGGTTAAAGATTGGCGATCCGTTGGATACCGACCGAGTTATAGGCAAAATTTGGTGCAAAAATGACCCTTAGTAAATTTTCATTTTTTTGAAGTTTTTGATTTTTTCATTATTTTTCACTCTTTTTTTTATTTCAATCATTATTTGAGTGAAAAGAAACTCATTGCAACCAATTGGGATTAAAATAAAACAATTTCATTTTTTTTGCAAAATTTCTCAAAAAAAACGTAAGGGGTACCCCTTATGAAATTTTCGAGTTGAAAATTTTTTGAATTTTTTTTTTCGATTTTTGATTCTTTTTTTAGTTTAAAGCATTATTTGAGTGAAAAGAAACATATTGCAACAAATTCCCATTAAAATATATCACATTTTTCAATTTTGCTAAATTGTTCAAAAACAGGGTAAGGAACATGGTTCCCTGAATAACTTCTGGCACAGACATCTGACGGTATGGCCGTCCAAGAAGAAAATGTAGCCATTGGTGCCATCTATCGACCACAAGTTAAAGATTGGCGATCCGTTGGATACCGATCGAGTTATAGGCAAAAGTTGGTGCAAAAATGAGAAAAATTTTACATTTTCTCAAACAGGGTAAGGAACTTGGTTCCTCGAATAACTTCTGGCACAGACATCTGAGGGCATGGCCGTCCAAGAAGAAAATGTAGCCATTGATGCCATCTATCGACCACAGGTTAAAGATTGGCGATCCGTTGGATACCGACCGAGTTATAGGCAAAATTTGGTGCAAAAATGACCCTTAGTAAATTTTCATTTTTTTGAATTTTTTGATTTTTTCACTATTTTTCACTCTTTTTTTATTTCAATCATTATTTGAGTGAAAAGAAACTCATTGCAACCAATTGGGATTAAAATAAAACAATTTCATTTTTTTTGCAAAATTTCTCAAAAAAAACGTAAGGGGTACCCCTTATGAAATTTTCGAGTTGAAAATTTTTTGAAATTTTTTTTTCGATTTTTGATTCTTTTTTTAGTTTAAAGCATTATTTGAGTGAAAAGAAACATATTGCAACAAATTCCCATTAAAATATATCACATTTTTCAATTTTGCTAAATTGTTCAGAAACAGGGTAAGGAACTTGGTTCCCTGAATAACTTCTGGCACAGACATCTGACGGTATGGCCGTCCAAGAAGAAAATGTAGCCATTGGTGCCATCTATCGACCACAAGTTAAAGTTTGGCGATCCGTTGGATACCGACCGAGTTATAGGCAAAAGTTGGTGCAAAAATGAGAAAAATTTTACATTTTCTCAAACAGGGTAAGGAACTTGGTTCCTCGAATAACTTCTGGCACAGACATCTGAGGGCATGGCCGTCCAAGAAGAAAATGTAGCCATTGATGCCATCTATCGACCACAGGTTAAAGATTGGCGATCCGTTGGATACCGACTGAGTTATAGGCAAAATTTGGTGCAAAAATGACCCTTAGTAAATTTTCATTTTTTTGAATTTTTTGATTTGTTCATTATTTTTCACTCTTTTTTTTATTTCAATCATTATTTGAGTGAAAAGAAACTCATTGCAACCAATTGGGATTAAAATAAAACAATTTCATTTTTTTTGCAAAATTTCTCAAAAAAAACGTAAGGGGTACCCCTTATGAAATTTTCGAGTTGAAAATTTGTTGAAATTTTTTTTTCGATTTTTGATTCTTTTTTTAGTTTAAAGCATTATTTGAGTGAAAAGAAACATATTGCAACAAATTCCCATTAAAATATATCACATTTTTCAATTTTGCTAAATTGTTCAAAAACAGGGTAAGGAACTTGGTTCCCTGAATAACTTCTGGCACAGACATCTGACGGTATGGCCGTCCAAGAAGAAAATGTAGCCATTGGTGCCATCTATCGACCACAAGTTAAAGATTGGCGATCCGTTGGATACCGACCGAGTTATAGGCAAAAGTTGGTGCAAAAATGAGGAAATTTTACATTTTCTCAAACAGGGTAAGGAACTTGGTTCCTCGAATAACTTCTGGCACAGACATCTGAGGGCATGGCCGTCCAAGAAGAAAATGTAGCCATTGATGCCATCTATCGACCACAGGTTAAAGATTGGCGATCCGTTGGATACCGACCGAGTTATAGGCAAAATTTGGTGCAAAAATGACCCTTAGTAAATTTTCATTTTTTTGAATTTTTTGATTTTTTCATTATTTTTCACTCTTTTTTTTATTTCAATCATTATTTGAGTGAAAAGAAACTCATTGCAACCAATTGGGATTAAAATAAAACAATTTCATTTTTTTTGCAAAATTTCTCAAAAAAAACGTAAGGGGTACCCCTTATGCAATTTTCGAGTTGAAAATTTTTTGAAATTTTTTTTTTCGAATTTTGATTCTTTTTTTAGTTTAAAGCATTATTTGAGTGAAAAGAAACATATTGCAACAAATTCCCATTAAAATATATCACATTTTTCAATTTTGCTAAATTGTTCAGAAACAGGGTAAGGAACATGGTTCCCTGAATAACTTCTGGCACAGACATCTGACGGTATGGCCGTCCAAGAAGAAAATGTAGCCATTGGTGCCATCTATCGACCACAAGTTAAAGATTGGCGATCCGTTGGATACCGACCGAGTTATAGGCAAAAGTTGGTGCAAAAATGAGAAAAATTTTACATTTTCTCAAACAGGGTAAGGAACTTGGTTCCTCGAATAACTTCTGGCACAGACATCTGAGGGCATGGCCGTCCAAGAAGAAAATGTAGCCATTGATGCCATCTATCGACCACAGGTTAAAGATTGGCGATCCGTTGGATACCGACCGAGTTATAGGCAAAATTTTATGCAAAAATGACCCTTAGTAAATTTTCATTTTTTTGAATTTTTTGATTTTTTCATTATTTTTCACTCTTTTTTTTATTTCAATCATTATTTGAGTGAAAAGAAACTCATTGCAACCAATTGGGATTAAAATAAAACAATTTCATTTTTTTTGCAAAATTTCTCAAAAAAAAACGTAAGGGGTACCCCTTATGAAATTTTCGAGTTGAAATTTTTTTGAAATTTTTTTTTCGATTTTTGATGCTTTTTTTAGTTTAAAGCATTATTTGAGTGAAAAGAAACATATTGCAACAAATTCCCATTAAAATATATCTCATTTTTCAATTTTGCTAAATTGTTCAAAAACAGGGTAAGGAACTTGGTTCCCTGAATAACTTCTGGCACAGACATCTGAGGGCATGGCCGTCCAAGAATAAAATGTAGCCATTGATGCCATCTATCGACCACAAGTTAAAGATTGGCGATCCGTTGGATACCGACCGAGTTATAGGCAAAAGTTGGTGCAAAAATGAGAAAAATTTTACATTTTCTCAAACAGGGTAAGGAACTTGGTTCCTCGAATAACTTCTGGCACAGACATCTGAGGGCATGGCCGTCCAAGAAGAAAATGTAGCCATTGATGCCATCTATCGACCACAGGTTAAAGATTGGCGATCCGTTGGATACCGACCGAGTTATAGGCAAAATTTGGTGCAAAAATGACCCTTAGTAAATTTTCATTTTTTTGAATTTTTTGATTTTTTCATTATTTTTCACTCTTTTTTTTATTTCAATCATTATTTGAGTGAAAAGAAACTCATTGCAACCAATTGGGATTAAAATAAAACAATTTCATTTTTTTTGCAAAATTTCTCAAAAAAAACGTAAGGGGTACCCCTTATGAAATTTTCGAGTTGAAAATGTTTTGAAATTTTTTTTTCGATTTTTGATTCTTTTTTTAGTTTAAAGCATTATTTGAGTGAAAAGAAACATATTGCAACAAATTCCCATTAAAATATATCACATTTTTCAATTTTGCTAAATTGTTCAAAAACAGGGTAAGGAACATGGTTCCCTGAATAACTTCTGGCACAGACATCTGACGGTATGGCCGTCCAATAAGAAAATGTAGCCATTGGTGCCATCTATCGACCACAAGTTAAAGATTGGCGATCCGTTGGATACCGACCGAGTTATAGGCAAAAGTTGGTGCAAAAATGAGAAAAATTTTACATTTTCTCAAACAGGGTAAGGAACTTGGTTCCTCGAATAACTTCTGGCACAGACATCTGAGGGCATGGCCGTCCAAGAATAAAATGTAGCCATTGATGCCATCTATCGACCACAGGTTAAAGATTGGCGATCCGTTGGATACCGACCGAGTTATAGGCAAAATTTGGTGCAAAAATGACCCTTAGTAAATTTTCATTTTTTTGAATTTTTTGATTTTTTCATTATTTTTCACTCTTTTTTTTATTTCAATCATTATTTGAGTGAAAAGAAACTCATTGCAACCAATTGGGATTAAAATAAAACAATTTCATTTTTTTTGCAAAATTTCTCAAAAAAAACGTAAGGGGTACCCCTTATGAAATTTTCGAGTTGAAAATTTTTTGAAATTTTTTTTTTCGAATTTTGATTCTTTTTTTAGTTTAAAGCATTATTTGAGTGAAAAGAAACATATTGCAACAAATTCCCATTAAAATATATCACATTTTTCAATTTTGCTAAATTGTTCAAAAACAGGGTAAGGAACTTGGTTCCCTGAATAACTTCTGGCACAGACATCTGAGGGCATGGCCGTCCAAGAATAAAATGTAGCCATTGATGCCATCTATCGACCACAAGTTAAAGATTGGCGATCCGTTGGATACCGACCGAGTTATAGGCAAAAGTTGGTGCAAAAATGAGAAAAATTTTACATTTTCTCAAACAGGGTAAGGAACTTGGTTCCTCGAATAACTTCTGGCACAGACATCTGAGGGCATGGCCGTCCAAGAATAAAATGTAGCCATTGATGCCATCTATCGACCACAGGTTAAAGATTGGCGATCCGTTGGATACCGACCGAGTTATAGGCAAAATTTGGTGCAAAAATGACCCTTAGTAAATTTTCATTTTTTTGAATTTTTTGATTTGTCATTATTTTTCACTCTTTTTTATATTTCAATCATTATTTGAGTGAAAAGAAACTCATTGCAACCAATTGGGATTAAAATAAAACAATTTCATTTTTTTTGCAAAATTTCTCAAAAAAAACGTAAGGGGTACCCCTTATGAAATTTTCGAGTTGAAAATGTTTTGAAATTTTTTTTTCGATTTTTGATTCTTTTTTTAGTTTAAAGCATTATTTGAGTGAAAAGAAACATATTGCAACAAATTCCCATTAAAATATATCACATTTTTCAATTTTGCTAAATTGTTCAAAAACAGGGTAAGGAACATGGTTCCCTGAATAACTTCTGGCACAGACATCTGACGGTATGGCCGTCCAAGAAGAAAATGTAGCCATTGGTGCCATCTATCGACCACAAGTTAAAGATTGGCGATCCGTTGGATACCGACCGAGTTATAGGCAAAAGTTGGTGCAAAAATGAGAAAAATTTTACATTTTCTCAAACAGGGTAAGGAACTTGGTTCCTCGAATAACTTCTGGCACAGACATCTGAGGGCATGGCCGTCCAAGAAGAAAATGTAGCCATTGATGCCATCTATCGACCACAGGTTAAAGATTGGCGATCCGTTGGATACCGACCGAGTTATAGGCAAAATTTGGTGCAAAAATGACCCTTAGTAAATTTTCATTTTTTTGAATTTTTTGATTTTTTCATTATTTTTCACTCTTTTTTTTATTTCAATCATTATTTGAGTGAAAAGAAACTCATTGCAACCAATTGGGATTAAAATAAAACAATTTCATTTTTTTTGCAAAATTTCTCAAAAAAACCGTAAGGGGTACCCCTTATGAAATTTTCGAGTTGAAAATTTTTTGAAATTTTTTTTTCGATTTTTGATTCTTTTTTTAGTTTAAAGCATTATTTGAGTGAAAAGAAACATATTGCAACAAATTCCCATTAAAATATATCACATTTTTCAATTTTGCTAAATTGTTCAAAAACAGGATAAGGAACATGGTTCCCTGAATAACTTCTGGCACAGACATCTGACGGTATGGCCGTCCAAGAAGAAAATGTAGCCATTGGTGCCACCTATCGACCACAAGTTAAAGATTGGCGATCCGTTGGATACCGACCGAGTTATAGGCAAAAGTTGGTGCAAAAATGAGGAAATTTTACATTTTCTCAAACAGGGTAAGGAACTTGGTTCCTCGAATAACTTCTGGCACAGACATCTGAGGGCATGGCCGTCCAAGAAGAAAATGTAGCCATTGATGCCATCTATCGACCACAGGTTAAAGATTGGCGATCCGTTGGATACCGACCGAGTTATAGGCAAAATTTGGTGCAAAAATGACCCTTAGTAAATTTTCATTTTTTTGAATTTTTTGATTTTTTCACTATTTTTCACTCTTTTTTTATTTCAATCATTATTTGAGTGAAAAGAAACTCATTGCAACCAATTGGGATTAAAATAAAACAATTTCATTTTTTTTGCAAAATTTCTCAAAAAAAACGTAAGGGGTACCCCTTATGAAATTTTCGAGTTGAAAATTTTTTGAAATTTTTTTTTCGATTTTTGATTCTTTTTTTAGTTTAAAGCATTATTTGAGTGAAAAGAAACATATTGCAACAAATTCCCATTAAAATATATCACATTTTTCAATTTTGCTAAATTGTTCAGAAACAGGGTAAGGAACTTGGTTCCCTGAATAACTTCTGGCACAGACATCTGACGGTATGGCCGTCCAAGAAGAAAATGTAGCCATTGGTGCCATCTATCGACCACAAGTTAAAGTTTGGCGATCCGTTGGATACCGACCGAGTTATAGGCAAAAGTTGGTGCAAAAATGAGAAAAATTTTACATTTTCTCAAACAGGGTAAGGAACTTGGTTCCTCGAATAACTTCTGGCACAGACATCTGAGGGCATGGCCGTCCAAGAAGAAAATGTAGCCATTGATGCCATCTATCGACCACAGGTTAAAGATTGGCGATCCGTTGGATACCGACTGAGTTATAGGCAAAATTTGGTGCAAAAATGACCCTTAGTAAATTTTCATTTTTTTGAATTTTTTGATTTTGTCATTATTTTTCACTCTTTTTTTTATTTCAATCATTATTTGAGTGAAAAGAAACTCATTGCAACCAATTGGGATTAAAATAAAACAATTTCATTTTTTTTGCAAAATTTCTCAAAAAAAACGTAAGGGGTACCCCTTATGAAATTTTCGAGTTGAAAATTTGTTGAAATTTTTTTTTCGATTTTTGATTCTTTTTTTAGTTTAAAGCATTATTTGAGTGAAAAGAAACATATTGCAACAAATTCCCATTAAAATATATCACATTTTTCAATTTTGCTAAATTGTTCAAAAACAGGGTAAGGAACTTGGTTCCCTGAATAACTTCTGGCACAGACATCTGACGGTATGGCCGTCCAAGAAGAAAATGTAGCCATTGGTGCCATCTATCGACCACAAGTTAAAGATTGGCGATCCGTTGGATACCGACCGAGTTATAGGCAAAAGTTGGTGCAAAAATGAGGAAATTTTACATTTTCTCAAACAGGGTAAGGAACTTGGTTCCTCGAATAACTTCTGGCACAGACATCTGAGGGCATGGCCGTCCAAGAAGAAAATGTAGCCATTGATGCCATCTATCGACCACAGGTTAAAGATTGGCGATCCGTTGGATACCGACCGAGTTATAGGCAAAATTTGGTGCAAAAATGACCCTTAGTAAATTTTCATTTTTTTGAATTTTTTGATTTTTTCATTATTTTTCACTCTTTTTTTTATTTCAATCATTATTTGAGTGAAAAGAAACTCATTGCAACCAATTGGGATTAAAATAAAACAATTTCATTTTTTTTTGCAAAATTTCTCAAAAAAAACGTAAGGGGTACCCCTTATGAAATTTTCGAGTTGAAAATTTGTTGAAATTTTTTTTTCGATTTTTGATTCTTTTTTTAGTTTAAAGCATTATTTGAGTGAAAAGAAACATATTGCAACAAATTCCCATTAAAATATATCACATTTTTCAATTTTGCTAAATTGTTCAAAAACAGGGTAAGGAACATGGTTCCCTGAATAACTTCTGGCACAGACATCTGACGGTATGGCCGTCCAAGAAGAAAATGTAGCCATTGGTGCCATCTATCGACCACAGGTTAAAGATTGGCGATCCGTTGGATACCGACCGAGTTATAGGCAAAAGTTGGTGCAAAAATGAGAAAAATTTTACATTTTCTCAAACAGGGTAAGGAACTTGGTTCCTCGAATAACTTCTGGCACAGACATCTGAGGGCATGGCCGTCCAAAAAGAAAATGTAGCCATTGATGCCATCTATCGACCACAGGTTAAAGATTGGCGATCCGTTGGATACCGACCGAGTTATAGGCAAAATTTGGTGCAAAAATGACCCTTAGTAAATTTTCATTTTTTTGAATTTTTTGATTTTGTCATTATTTTTCACTCTTTTTTTTATTTCAATCATTATTTGAGTGAAAAGAAACTCATTGCAACCAATTGGGATTAAAATAAAACAATTTCATTTTTTTGCAAAATTTCTCAAAAAAAAACGTAAGGGGTACCCCTTATGAAATTTTCGAGTTGAAATTTTTTTGAAATTTTTTTTTCGATTTTTGATTCTTTTTTTAGTTTAAAGCATTATTTGAGTGAAAAGAAACATATTGCAACAAATTCCCATTAAAATATATCACATTTTTCAATTTTGCTAAATTGTTCAAAAACAGGGTAAGGAACTTGGTTCCCTGAATAACTTCTGGCACAGACATCTGACGGTATGGCCGTCCAAGAAGAAAATGTAGCCATTGGTGCCATCTATCGACCACAAGTTAAAGATTGGCGATCCGTTGGATACCGACCGAGTTATAGGCAAAAGTTGGTGCAAAAATGAGAAAAATTTTACATTTTCTCAAACAGGGTAAGGAACTTGGTTCCTCGAATAACTTCTGGCACAGACATCTGAGGGCATGGCCGTCCAAGAAGAAAATGTAGCCATTGATGCCATCTATCGACCACAGGTTAAAGATTGGCGATCCGTTGGATACCGACCGAGTTATAGGCAAAATTTGGTGCAAAAATGACCCTTAGTAAATTTTCATTTTTTTGAATTTTTTGATTTTTTCATTATTTTTCACTCTTTTTTTTATTTCAATCATTATTTGAGTGAAAAGAAACTCATTGCAACCAATTGGGATTAAAATAAAACAATTTCATTTTTTTTGCAAAATTTCTCAAAAAAAAACGTAAGGGGTACCCCTTATGAAATTTTCGAGCTGAAAATTTTTTGAAATTTTTTTTTCGATTTTTGATTCTTTTTTTAGTTTAAAGCATTATTTGAGTGAAAAGAAACATATTGCAACAAATTCCCATTAAAATATATCACATTTTTCAATTTTGCTAAATTGTTCAAAAACAGGGTAAGGAACATGGTTCCCTGAATAACTTCTGGCACAGACATCTGACGGTATGGCCGTCCAAGAAGAAAATGTAGCCATTGGTGCCATCTATCGACCACAGGTTAAAGATTGGCGATCCGTTGGATACCGACCAAGTCTAGGCAAAAGTTGGTGCAAAAATGAGAAAAATTTTACATTTTCTCAAACAGGGTAAGGAACTTGGTTCCTCGAATAACTTCTGGCACAGACATCTGAGGGCATGGCCGTCCAAGAAGAAAATGTAGCCATTGATGCCATCTATCGACCACAGGTTAAAGATTGGCGATCCGTTGGATACCGACCGAGTTATAGGCAAAAGTTGGTGCAAAAATGACCCTTAGTAAATTTTCATTTTTTTTGAATTTTTTGATTTTTTCATTATTTTTCACTCTTTTTTTTATTTCAATCATTATTTGAGTGAAAAGAAACTCATTGCAACCAATTGGGATTAAAATAAAACAATTTTTTTTTTGCAAAATTTCTCAAAAAAAACGTAAGGGGTAAGTCTTATGAAATTTTCGAGTTGAAATTTTTTTGAAATTTTTTTTCGATTTTTTATTCTTGTTTTAGTTTAAAGCATTATTTGAGTGAAAAGAAACATATTGCAACAAATTCCCATTAAAATATATCACATTTTTCAATTTTGCTAAATTGTTCAAAAACAGGGTAAGGAACTTGGTTCCCTGAATAACTTCTGGCACAGACATCTGAGGGCATGGCCGTCCAAGAATAAAATGTAGCCATTGGTGCCATCTATCGACCACAGGTTAAAGATTGGCGATCCGTTGGATACCGACCGAGTTATAGGCAAAAGTTGGTGCAAAAATGAGAAAAATTTTACATTTTCTCAAACAGGGTAAGGAACTTGGTTCCTCGAATAACTTCTGGCACAGACATCTGAGGGCATGGCCGTCCAAGAAGAAAATGTAGCCATTGATGCCATCTATCGACCACAAGTTAAAGATTGGCGATCCGTTGGATACCGACCGAGTTATAGGCAAAAGTTGGTGCAAAAATGAGGAAATTTTACATTTTCTCAAACAGGGTAAGGAACTTGGTTCCTCGAATAACTTCTGGCACAGACATCTGAGGGCATGGCCGTCCAAGAAGAAAATGTAGCCATTGATGCCATCTATCGACCACAGGTTAAAGATTGGCGATCCGTTGGATACCGACCGAGTTATAGGCAAAATTTGGTGCAAAAATGACCCTTAGTAAATTTTCATTTTTTTGAATTTTTTTATTTTTTCATTTTTTTCACTCTTTTTTTTATTTCAATCATTATTTGAGTGAAAAGAAACTCATTGCAACCAATTGGGATTAAAATAAAACAATTTCATTTTTTTTGCAAAATTTCTCAAAAAAAACGTAAGGGGTACCCCTTATGAAATTTTCGAGTTGAAATTTTTTTGAAATTTTTTTTTCGATTTTTGATTCTTTTTTTAGTTTAAAGCATTATTTGAGTGAAAAGAAACATATTGCAACAAATTCCCATTAAAATATATCACATTTTTCAATTTTGCTAAATTGTTCAAAAACAGGGTAAGGAACTTGGTTCCCTGAATAACTTCTGGCACAGACATCTGACGGTATGGCCGTCCAAGAAGAAAATGTAGCCATTGGTGCCATCTATCGACCACAAGTTGAAGATTGGCGATCCGTTGGATACCGACCGAGTTATAGGCAAAAGTTGGTGCAAAAATGAGGAAATTTTACATTTTCTCAAACAGGGTAAGGAACTTGGTTCCTCGAATAACTTCTGGCACAGACATCTGAGGGCATGGCCGTCCAAGAAGAAAATGTAGCCATTGATGCCATCTATCGACCACAGGTTAAAGATTGGCGATCCGTTGGATACCGACCGAGTTATAGGCAAAATTTGGTGCAAAAATGAGAATAATTTTACATTTTCTCAAACAGGGTAAGGAACATGGTTCCTCGAATAACTTCTGGCACAGACATCTGAGGGCATGGCTGTCCAAGAAGAAAATGTAGCCATTGATGCCATCTATCGACCACAGGTTAAAGATTGGCGATCCGTTGGATACCGACCGAGTTATAGGCAAAAGTTGGTGCAAAAATGAGGAAATTTTACATTTTCTCAAACAGGGTAAGGAACTTGGTTCCTCGAATAACTTCTGGCACAGACATCTGAGGGCATGGCCGTCCAAGAAGAAAATGTAGCCATTGATGCCATCTATCGACCACAAGTTAAAGATTGGCGATCCGTTGGATACCGACCGAGTTATAGGCAAAAGTTGGTGCAAAAATGAGAAAAATTTTACATTTTCTCAAACAGGGTAAGGAACTTGGTTCCTCGAATAACTTCTGGCACAGACATCTGAGGGCATGGCCGTCCAAGAAGAAAATGTAGCCATTGATGCCATCTATCGACCACAGGTTAAAGATTGGCGATCCGTTGGATACCGACCGAGTTATAGGCAAAATTTGGTGCAAAAATGACCCTTAGTAAATTTTCATTTTTTTGAATTTTTTTATTTTTTCATTTTTTTCACTCTTTTTTTTATTTCAATCATTATTTGAGTGAAAAGAAACTCATTGCAACCAATTGGGATTAAAATAAAACAATTTCATTTTTTTTGCAAAATTTCTCAAAAAAAACGTAAGGGGTACCCCTTATGAAATTTTCGAGTTGAAATTTTTTTGAAATTTTTTTTTCGATTTTTGATTCTTTTTTTAGTTTAAAGCATTATTTGAGTGAAAAGAAACATATTGCAACAAATTCCCATTAAAATATATCACATTTTTCAATTTTGCTAAATTGTTCAAAAACAGGGTAAGGAACTTGGTTCCCTGAATAACTTCTGGCACAGACATCTGACGGTATGGCCGTCCAAGAAGAAAATGTAGCCATTGATGCCATCTATCGACCACAAGTTGAAGATTGGCGATCCGTTGGATACCGACCGAGTTATAGGCAAAAGTTGGTGCAAAAATGAGGAAATTTTACATTTTCTCAAACAGGGTAAGGAACTTGGTTCCTCGAATAACTTCTGGCACAGACATCTGAGGGCATGGCCGTCCAAGAAGAAAATGTAGCCATTGATGCCATCTATCGACCACAGGTTAAAGATTGGCGATCCGTTGGATACCGACCGAGTTATAGGCAAAATTTGGTGCAAAAATGACCCTTAGTAAATTTTCATTTTTTTGAATTTTTTGATTTTTTCATTATTTTTCACTCTTTTTTTTATTTCAATCATTATTTGAGTGAAAAGAAACTCATTGCAACCAATTGGGATTAAAATAAAACAATTTCATTTTTTTTGCAAAATTTCTCAAAAAAAACGTAAGGGGTACCCCTTATGAAATTTTCGAGTTGAAATTTTTTTGAAATTTTTTTTTTCGATTTTTGATTCTTTTTTTAGTTTAAAGCATTATTTGAGTGAAAAGAAACATATTGCAACAAATTCCCATTAAAATATATCACATTTTTCAATTTTGCTAAATTGTTCAAAAACAGGATAAGGAACTTGGTTCCCTGAATAACTTCTGGCACAGACATCTGACGGTATGGCCGTCCAAGAAGAAAATGTAGCCAATGATGCCATCTATCGACCACAGGTTAAAGATTGGCGATCCGTTGGATACCGACCGAGTTATAGGCAAAATTTGGTGCAAAAATGACCCTTAGTAAATTTTCATTTTTTCATTATTTGAGTGAAAAGAAACATATTGCAACAAATTCCCATTAAAATATATCACATTTTTCAATTTTGCTAAATTGTTCAAAAACAGGATAAGGAACTTGGTTCCCTGAATAACTTCTGGCACAGACATCTGACGGTATGGCCGTCCAAGAAGAAAATGTAGCCAATGATGCCATCTATCGACCACAGGTTAAAGATTGGCGATCCGTTGGATACCGACCGAGTTATAGGCAAAATTTGGTGCAAAAATGACCCTTAGTAAATTTTCATTTTTTTGAATTTTTTGATTTTTTCATTATTTTTCACTCTTTTTTTTATTTCAATCATTATTTGAGTGAAAAGAAACTCATTGCAACCAATTGGGATTAAAATAAAACAATTTCATTTTTTTTGCAAAATTTCTCAAAAAAAACGTAAGGGGTACCCCTTATGAAATTTTCGAGTTGAAAATTTTTTGAAATTTTTTTTTCGATTTTTGATGCTTTTTTTAGTTTAAAGCATTATTTGAGTGAAAAGAAACATATTGCAACAAATTCCCATTAAAATATATCACATTTTTCAATTTTGCTAAATTGTTCAAAAACAGGGTAAGGAACATGGTTCCCTGAATAACTTCTGGCACAGACATCTGACGGTATGGCCGTCCAAGAAGAAAATGTAGCCATTGGTGCCATCTATCGACCACAAGTTAAAGATTGGCGATCCGTTGGATACCGACCGAGTTATAGGCAAAAGTTGGTGCAAAAATGAGAAAAATTTTACATTTTCTCAAACAGGGTAAGGAACTTGGTTCCTCGAATAACTTCTGGCACAGACATCTGAGGGCATGGCCGTCCAAGAAGAAAATGTAGCCATTGATGCCATCTATCGACCACAGGTTAAAGATTGGCGATCCGTTGGATACCGACCGAGTTATAGGCAAAATTTGGTGCAAAAATTACCCTTAGTAAATTTTCATTTTTTTGAATTTTTTGATTTTTTCATTATTTTTCACTCTTTTTTTTATTTCAATCATTATTTGAATGAAAAGAAACTCATTGCAACCAATTGGGATTAAAATAAAACAATTTCATTTTTTTTGCAAAATTTCTCAAAAAAAACGTAAGGGGTACCCCTTATGAAATTTTCGAGTTGAAAATTTTTTGAAATTTTTTTTTCGATTTTTGATTCTTTTTTTAATTTAAAGCATTATTTGAGTGAAAAGAAACATATTGCAACAAATTCCCATTAAAATATATCACATTTTTCAATTTTGCTAAATTGTTCAAAAACAGGATAAGGAACATGGTTCCCTGAATAACTTCTGGCACAGACATCTGACGGTATGGCCGTCCAAGAAGAAAATGTAGCCATTGGTGCCATCTATCGACCACAGGTTAAAGATTGGCGATCCGTTGGATACCGACCGAGTTATAGGCAAAAGTTGGTGCAAAAATGAGAAAAATTTTACATTTTCTCAAACAGGGTAAGGAACTTGGTTCCTCGAATAACTTCTGGCACAGACATCTGAGGGCATGGCCGTCCAAGAAGAAAATGTAGCCATTGATGCCATCTATCGACCACAGGTTAAAGATTGGCGATCCGTTGGATACCGACCGAGTTATAGGCAAAATTTGGTGCAAAAATGACCCTTAGTAAATTTTCTTTTTTTTGAAGTTTTTGATTTTTTCATTATTTTTCACTCTTTTTTTTATTTCAATCATTATTTGAGTGAAAAGAAACTCATTGCAACCAATTGGGATTAAAATAAAACAATTTCATTTTTTTTGCAAAATTTCTCAAAAAAAACGTAAGGGGTACCCCTTATGAAATTTTCGAGTTGAAAATTTTTTGAAATTTTTTTTTCGATTTTTGATTCTTGTTTTAGTTTAAAGCATTATTTGAGTGAAAAGAAACATATTGCAACAAATTCCCATTAAAATATATCACATTTTTCAATTTTGCTAAATTGTTCAAAAACAGGGTAAGGAACATGGTTCCCTGAATAACTTCTGGCACAGACATCTGACGGTATGGCCGTCCAAGAAGAAAATGTAGCCATTGGTGCCATCTATCGACCACAAGTTAAAGATTGGCGATCCGTTGGATACCGACCGAGTTATAGGCAAAAGTTGGTGCAAAAATGAGAAAAATTTTACATTTTCTCAAACAGGGTAAGGAACTTGGTTCCTCGAATAACTTCTGGCACAGACATCTGAGGGCATGGCCGTCCAAGAAGAAAATGTAGCCATCGATGCCATCTATCGACCACAGGTTAAAGATTGGCGATCCGTTGGATACCGACCGAGTTATAGGCAAAATTTGGTGCAAAAATGACCCTTAGTAAATTTTCATTTTTTTTGAATTTTTTGATTTTTTCATTATTTTTCACTCTTTTTTTTATTTCAATCATTATTTGAGTGAAAAGAAACTCATTGCAACCAATTGGGATTAAAATAAAACAATTTCATTTTTTTTGCAAAATTTCTCAAAAAAAACGTAAGGGGTAAGCCTTATGAAATTTTCGAGTTGAAATTTTTTTGAAATTTTTTTTTCGATTTTTGATTCTTTTTTTAGTTTAAAGCATTATTTGAGTGAAAAGAAACATATTGCAACAAATTCCCATTAAAATATATCACATTTTTCAATTTTGCTAAATTGTTCAGAAACAGGGTAAGGAACTTGGTTCCCTGAATAACTTCTGGCACAGACATCTGACGGTATGGCCGTCCAAGAAGAAAATGTAGCCATTGGTGCCATCTATCGACCACAGGTTAAAGATTGGCGATCCGTTGGATACCGACCGAGTTATAGGCAAAAGTTGGTGCAAAAATGAGAAAAATTTTACATTTTCTCAAACAGGGTAAGGAACTTGGTTCCTCGAATAACTTCTGGCACAGACATCTGAGGGCATGGCCGTCCAAGAAGAAAATGTAGCCATTGATGCCATCTATCGACCACAGGTTAAAGATTGGCGATCCGTTGGATACCGACCGAGTTATAGGCAAAATTTGGTGCAAAAATGACCCTTAGTAAATTTTCATTTTTTTGAATTTTTTGATTTTGTCATTATTTTTCACTCTTTTTTTTATTTCAATCATTATTTGAGTGAAAAGAAACTCATTGCAACCAATTGGGATTAAAATAAAACAATTTCATTTTTTTTGCAAAATTTCTCAAAAAAACGTAAGGGGTACCCCTTATGAAATTTTCGAGTTGAAAATTTTTTGAAATTTTTTTTTCGATTTTTGATTCTTGTTTTAGTTTAAAGCATTATTTGAGTGAAAAGAAACATATTGCAACAAATTCCCATTAAAATATATCACATTTTTCAATTTTGCTAAATTGTTCAAAAACAGGATAAGGAACATGGTTCCCTGAATAACTTCTGGCACAGACATCTGACGGTATGGCCGTCCAAGAAGAAAATGTAGCCATTGGTGCCATCTATCGACCACAGGTTAAAGATTGGCGATCCGTTGGATACCGACCGAGTTATAGGCAAAAGTTGGTGCAAAAATGAGAAAAATTTTACATTTTCTCAAACAGGGTAAGGAACTTGGTTCCTCGAATAACTTCTGGCACAGACATCTGAGGGCATGGCCGTCCAAGAATAAAATGTAGCCATTGATGCCATCTATCGACCACAGGTTAAAGATTGGCGATCCGTTGGATACCGACCGAGTTATAGGCAAAATTTGGTGCAAAAATGACCCTTAGTAAATTTTCATTTTTTTGAATTTTTTGATTTTTTCATTATTTTTCACTCTTTTTTTTATTTCAATCATTATTTGAGTGAAAAGAAACTCATTGCAACCAATTGGGATTAAAATAAAACAATTTCATTTTTTTTGCAAAATTTCTCAAAAAAAACGTAAGGGGTACCCCTTATGAAATTGTCGAGTTGAAAATTTTTTGAAATTTTTTTTTCAATTTTTGATGCTTTTTTTAGTTTAAAGCATTATTTGAGTGAAAAGAAACATATTGCAACAAATTCCCATTAAAATATATCACATTTTTCAATTTTGCTAAATTGTTCAAAAACAGGGTAAGGAACTTGGTTCCCTGAATAACTTCTGGCACAGAAATCTGACGGTATGGCCGTCCAAGAAGAAAATGTAGCCATTGGTGCCATCTATCGACCACAAGTTAAAGATTGGCGATCCGTTGGATACCGACCGAGTTATAGGCAAAAGTTGGTGCAAAAATGAGAAAAATTTTACATTTTCTCAAACAGGGTAAGGAACTTGGTTCCTCGAATAACTTCTGGCACAGACATCTGAGGGCATGGCCGTCCAAGAAGAAAATGTAGCCATTGATGCCATCTATCGACCACAGGTTAAAGATTGGCGATCCGTTGGATACCGACCGAGTTATAGGCAAAAGTTGGTGCAAAAATGAGAAAAATTTTACATTTTCTCAAACAGGGTAAGGAACTTGGTTCCTCGAATAACTTCTGGCACAGACATCTGAGGGCATGGCCGTCCAAGAAGAAAATGTAGCCATTGATGCCATCTATCGACCACAGGTTAAAGATTGGGGATCCGTTGGATACCGACCGAGTTATAGGCAAAATTTGGTGCAAAAATGACCCTTAGTAAATTTTCATTTTTTTGAATTTTTTGATTTTTTCATTATTTTTCACTCTTTTTTTTATTTCAATCATTATTTGAGTGAAAAGAAACTCATTGCAACCAATTGGGATTAAAATAAAACAATTTCATTTTTTTTGCAAAATTTCTCAAAAAAAACGTAAGGGGTACCCCTTATGAAATTTTCGAGTTGAAAATTTTTTGAAATTTTTTTTTCGATTTTTGATGCTTTTTTTAGTTTAAAGCATTATTTGAGTGAAAAGAAACATATTGCAACAAATTCCCATTAAAATATATCACATTTTTCAATTTTGCTAAATTGTTCAAAAACAGGGTAAGGAACTTGGTTCCCTGAATAACTTCTGGCACAGACATCTGACGGTATGGCCGTCCAAGAAGAAAATGTAGCCATTGGTGCCATCTATCGACCACAGGTTAAAGATTGGCGATCCGTTGGATACCGACCGAGTTATAGGCAAAATTTGGTGCAAAAATGACCCTTAGTAAATTTTCATTTTTTTGAATTTTTTGATTTTTTCATTATTTTTCACTCTTTTTTTTATTTCAATCATTATTTGAGTGAAAAGAAACTCATTGCAACCAATTGGGATTAAAATAAAACAATTTCATTTTTTTGCAAAATTTCTCAAAAAAAACGTAAGGGGTACCCCTTATGAAATTTTCGAGTTGAAAATTTTTTGAATTTTTTTTTTTCGATTTTTGATTCTTTTTTTAGTTTAAAGCATTATTTGAGTGAAAAGAAACATATTGCAACAAATTCCCATTAAAATATATCACATTTTTCAATTTTGCTAAATTGTTCAAAAACAGGGTAAGGAACATGGTTCCCTGAATAACTTCTGGCACAGACATCTGACGGTATGGCCGTCCAAGAAGAAAATGTAGCCATTGGTGCCATCTATCGACCACAGGTTAAAGATTGGCGATCCGTTGGATACCGACCGAGTTATAGGCAAAAGTTGGTGCAAAAATGAGAAAAATTTTACATTTTCTCAAACAGGGTAAGGAACTTGGTTCCTCGAATAACTTCTGGCACAGACATCTGAGGGCATGGCCGTCCAAGAAGAAAATGTAGCCATTGATGCCATCTATCGACCACAGGTTAAAGATTGGCGATCCGTTGGATACCGACCGAGTTATAGGCAAAAGTTGGTGCAAAAATGACCCTTAGTAAATTTTCATTTTTTTTGAATTTTTTGATTTTTTCATTATTTTTCACTCTTTTTTTTATTTCAATCATTATTTGAGTGAAAAGAAACTCATTGCAACCAATTGGGATTAAAATAAAACAATTTCATTTTTTTTGCAAAATTTCTCAAAAAAAACGTAAGGGGTACCCCTTATGAAATTTTCGAGTTGAAATTTTTTTGAAATTTTTTTTTCGATTTTTGATCCTTTTTTTAGTTTAAAGCATTATTTGAATGAAAAGAAACATATTGCAACAAATTCCCATTAAAATATATCACATTTTTCAATTTTGCTAAATTGTTCAAAAACAGGATAAGGAACATGGTTCCCTGAATAACTTCTGGCACAGACATCTGACGGTATGGCCGTCCAAGAAGAAAATGTAGCCATTGGTGCCATCTATCGACCACAGGTTAAAGATTGGCGATCCGTTGGATACCGACCGAGTTATAGGCAAAAGTTGGTGCAAAAATGAGAAAAATTTTACATTTTCTCAAACAGGGTAAGGAACTTGGTTCCTCGAATAACTTCTGGCACAGACATCTGACGGTATGGCCGTCCAAGAAGAAAATGTAGCCATTGGTGCCATCTATCGACCACAGGTTAAAGATTGGCGATCCGTTGGATACCGACCGAGTTATAGGCAAAAGTTGGTGCAAAAATGACCCTTAGTAAATTTTCATTTTTTTTGAATTTTTTGATTTTTTCATTATTTTTCACTCTTTTTTTTATTTCAATCATTATTTGAGTGAAAAGAAACTCATTGCAACCAATTGGGATTAAAATAAAACAATTTTTTTTTTTGCAAAATTTCTCAAAAAAAACGTAAGGGGTAAGCCTTATGAAATTTTCGAGTTGAAATTTTTTTGAAATTTTTTTTTCGATTTTTTATTCTTGTTTTAGTTTAAAGCATTATTTGAGTGAAAAGAAACATATTGCAACAAATTCCCATTAAAATATATCACATTTTTCAATTTTGCTAAATTGTTCAAAAACAGGGTAAGGAACTTGGTTCCTCGAATAACTTCTGGCACAGACATCTGAGGGCATGGCCGTCCAAGAAGAAAATGTAGCCATTGGTGCCATCTATCGACCACAAGTTTAAGACTGGCGATCCGTTGGATACCGACCGAGTTATAGGCAAAAGTTGGTGCAAAAATGAGAAAAATTTTACATTTTCTCAAACAGGGTAAGGAACTTGGTTCCTCGAATAACTTCTGGCACAGACATCTGAGGGCATGGCCGTCCAAGAAGAAAATGTAGCCATTGATGCCATCTATCGACCACAGGTTAAAGATTGGCGATCCGTTGGATACCGACCGAGTTATAGGCAAAATTTGGTGCAAAAATGACCCTTAGTAAATTTTCATTTTTTTGAATTTTTTTGATTTTTTCATTATTTTTCACTCTTTTTTTTATTTCAATCATTATTTGAGTGAAAAGAAACTCATTGCAACCAATTGGGATTAAAATAAAACAATTTCATTTTTTTTGCAAAATTTCTCAAAAAAAACGTAAGGGGTACCCCTTATGAAATTTTCGAGTTGAAATTTTTTTGAAATTTTTTTTTCGATTTTTGATTCTTTTTTTAGTTTAAAGCATTATTTGAGTGAAAAGAAACATATTGCAACAAATTCCCATTAAAATATATCACATTTTTCAATTTTGCTAAATTGTTCAAAAACAGGGTAAGGAACTTGGTTCCCTGAATAACTTCTGGCACAGACATCTGACGGTATGGCCGTCCAAGAAGAAAATGTAGCCATTGGTGCCATCTATCGACCACAAGTTGAAGATTGGCGATCCGTTGGATACCGACCGAGTTATAGGCAAAAGTTGGTGCAAAAATGAGGAAATTTTACATTTTCTCAAACAGGGTAAGGAACTTGGTTACTCGAATAACTTCTGGCACAGACATCTGAGGGCATGGCCGTCCAAGAAGAAAATGTAGCCATTGATGCCATCTATCGACCACAGGTTAAAGATTGGCGATCCGTTGGATACCGACCGAGTTATAGGCAAAATTTGGTGCAAAAATGACCCTTAGTAAATTTTCATTTTTTTGAATTTTTTGATTTTTTCATTATTTTTCACTCTTTTTTTTATTTCAATCATTATTTGAGTGAAAAGAAACTCATTGCAACCAATTGGGATTAAAATAAAACAATTTCATTTTTTTTGCAAAATTTCTCAAAAAAAACGTAAGGGGTACCCCTTATGAAATTTTCGAGTTGAAAATTTTTTGAAATTTTTTTTTCGATTTTTGATTCTTTTTTTAGTTTAAAGCATTATTTGAGTGAAAAGAAACATATTGCAACAAATTCTCATTAAAATATATCACATTTTTCAATTTTGCTAAATTGTTCAAAAACAGGGTAAGGAACTTGGTTCCCTGAATAACTTCTGGCACAGACATCTGACGGTATGGCCGTCCAAGAAGAAAATGTAGCCATTGATGCCATCTATCGACCACAGGTTAAAGATTGGCGATCCGTTGGATACCGACCGAGTTATAGGCAAAAGTTGGTGCAAAAATGAGAATAATTTTACATTTTCTCAAACAGGGTAAGGAACTTGGTTCCTCGAATAACTTCTGGCACAGACATCTGAGGGCATGGCCGTCCAAGAAGAAAATGTAGCCATTGATGCCATCTATCGACCACAGGTTAAAGATTGGCGATCCGTTGGATACCGACCGAGTTATAGGCAAAAGTTGGTGCAAAAATGAGGAAATTTTACATTTTCTCAAACAGGGTAAGGAACTTGGTTCCTCGAATAACTTCTGGCACAGACATCTGAGGGCATGGCCGTCCAAGAAGAAAATGTAGCCATTGATGCCATCTATCGACCACAAGTTAAAGATTGGCGATCCGTTGGATACCGACCGAGTTATAGGCAAAAGTTGGTGCAAAAATGACCCTTAGTAAATTTTCATTTTTTTCGAATTTTTTGATTTTTTCATTATTTTTCACTCTTTTTTTTATTTCAATCATTATTTGAGTGAAAAGAAACTCATTGCAACCAATTGGGATTAAAATAAAACAATTTCATTTTTTTTGCAAAATTTCTCAAAAAAAACGTAAGGGGTACCCCTTATGAAATTTTCGAGTTGAAATTTTTTTGAAATTTTTTTTTCGATTTTTTATTCTTGTTTTAGTTTAAAGCATTATTTGAGTGAAAAGAAACATATTGCAACAAATTCCCATTAAAATATATCACATTTTTCAATTTTGCTAAATTGTTCAGAAACAGGGTAAGGAACTTGGTTCCCTGAATAACTTCTGGCACAGACATCTGACGGTATGGCCGTCCAAGAAGAAAATGTAGCCATTGGTGCCATCTATCGACCACAAGTTAAAGATTGGCGATCCGTTGGATACCGACCGAGTTATAGGCAAAAGTTGGTGCAAAAATGAGAAAAATTTTACATTTTCTCAAACAGGGTAAGGAACTTGGTTCCTCGCATAACTTCTGGCACAGACATCTGAGGGCATGGCCGTCCAAGAAGAAATTGTAGCCATTGATGCCATCTATCGACCACAGGTTAAAGATTGGCGATCCGTTGGATACCGACCGAGTTATAGGCAAAAGTTGGTGCAAAAATGAGAAAAATTTTACATTTTCTCAAACAGGGTAAGGAACTTGGTTCCTGGAATAACTTCTGGCACAGACATCTGAGGGCATGGCCGTCCAAGAAGAAAATGTAGCCATTGATGCCATCTATCGACCACAGGTTAAAGATTGGCGATCCGTTGGATACCGACCGAGTTATAGGCAAAAGTTGGTGCAAAAATAACCCTTAGTAAATTTTAATTTTTTTGATTTTTTTGATTTTTTCATTATTTTTCACTCTTTTTTTTATTTCAATCATTATTTGAGTGAAAAGAAACTCATTGCAACCAATTGGGATTAAAATAAAACAATTTTATTTTTTTTTGCAAAATTTCTCAAAAAAAACGTAAGGGGTAAGCCTTATGAAATTTTCGAGTTGAAATTTTTTTGAAATTTTTTTTTCGATTTTTGATTCTTTTTTTAGTTTAAAGCATTATTTGAGTGAAAAGAAACATATTGCAACAAATTCCCATCAAAATATATCACATTTTTCAATTTTGCTAAATTGTTCAAAAACAGGGTAAGGAACTTGGTTCCCTGAATAACTTCTGGCACAGACATCTGACGGTATGGCCGTCCAAGAAGAAAATGTAGCCATTGGTGCCATCTATCGACCACAAGTTAAAGATTGGCGATCCGTTGGATACCGACCGAGTTATAGGCAAAAGTTGGTGCAAAAATGAGAAAAATTTTACATTTTCTCAAACAGGGTAAGGAACTTGGTTCCTCGCATAACTTCTGGCACAGACATCTGAGGGCATGGCCGTCCAAGAAGAAAATGTAGCCATTGATGCCATCTATCGACCACAGGTTAAAGATTGGCGATCCGTTGGATACCGACCGAGTTATAGGCAAAATTTGGTGCAAAAATGACCCTTAGTAAATTTTCATTTTTTTGAATTTTTTGATTTTTTCATTATTTTTCACTCTTTTTTTTATTTCAATCATTATTTGAGTGAAAAGAAACTCATTGCAACCAATTGGGATTAAAATAAAACAATTTCATTTTTTTTGCAAAATTTCTCAAAAAAAACGTAAGGGGTACCCCTTATGAAATTTTCGAGTTGAAATTTTTTTGAAATTTTTTTTTCGATTTTTGATTCTTTTTTTAGTTTAAAGCATTATTTGAGTGAAAAGAAACATATTGCAACAAATTCCCATTAAAATATATCACATTTTTCAATTTTGCTAAATTGTTCAGAAACAGGGTAAGGAACTTGGTTCCCTGAATAACTTATGGCACAGACATCTGACGGTATGGCCGTCCAAGAAGAAAATGTAGCCATTGGTGCCATCTAACGACCACAAGTTGAAGATTGGCGATCCGTTGGATACCGACCGAGTTATAGGCAAAAGTTGGTGCAAAAATGAGGAAATTTTACATTTTCTCAAACAGGGTAAGGAACTTGGTTCCTGGAATAACTTCTGGCACAGACATCTGAGGGCATGGCCGTCCAAGAAGAAAATGTAGCCATTGATGCCATCTATCGACCACAGGTTAAAGATTGGCGATCCGTTGGATACCGACCGAGTTATAGGCAAAAGTTGGTGCAAAAATGAGAAAAATTTTACATTTTCTCAAACAGGGTAAGGAACTTGGTTCCTGGAATAACTTCTGGCACAGACATCTGAGGGCATGGCCGTCCAAGAAGAAAATGTAGCCATTGATGCCATCTATCGACCACAGGTTAAAGATTGGCGATCCGTTGGATACCGACCGAGTTATAGGCAAAATTTGGTGCAAAAATGACCCTTAGTAAATTTTCATTTTTTTGAATTTTTTGATTTTTTCATTTTTTTCACTCTTTTTTTTATTTCAATCATTATTTGAGTGAAAAGAAACTCATTGCAACCAATTGGGATTAAAATAAAACAATTTCATTTTTTTTGCAAAATTTCTCAAAAAAAACGTAAGGGGTACCCCTTATGAAATTTTCGAGTTGAAAATTTTTTGAAATTTTTTTTTCGATTTTTGATTCTTTTTTTAGTTTAAAGCATTATTTGAGTGAAAAGAAACATATTGCAACAAATTCCCATCAAAATATATCACATTTTTCAATTTTGCTAAATTGTTCAAAAACAGGGTAAGGAACTTGGTTCCCTGAATAACTTCTGGCACAGACATCTGACGGTATGGCCGTCCAAGAAGAAAATGTAGCCATTGGTGCCATCTATCGACCACAAGTTAAAGATTGGCGATCCGTTGGATACCGACCGAGTTATAGGCAAAAGTTGGTGCAAAAATGAGGAAATTTTACATTTTCTCAAACAGGGTAAGGAACTTGGTTCCTCGAATAACTTCTGGCACAGACATCTGAGGGCATGGCCGTCCAAGAAGAAAATGTAGCCATTGATGCCATCTATCGACCACAGGTTAAAGATTGGCGATCCGTTGGATACCGACCGAGTTATAGGCAAAATTTGGTGCAAAAATGACCCTTAGTAAATTTTCATTTTTTTCGAATTTTTTGATTTTTTCATTATTTTTCACTCTTTTTTTTATTTCAATCATTATTTGAGTGAAAAGAAACTCATTGCAACCAATTGGGATTAAAATAAAACAATTTCATTTTTTTTGCAAAATTTCTCAAAAAAAACGTAAGGGGTACCCCTTATGAAATTTTCGAGTTGAAATTTTTTTGAAATTTTTTTTTCGATTTTTTATTCTTGTTTTAGTTTAAAGCATTATTTGAGTGAAAAGAAACATATTGCAACAAATTCCCATTAAAATATATCACATTTTTCAATTTTGCTAAATTGTTCAGAAACAGGGTAAGGAACTTGGTTCCCTGAATAACTTCTGGCACAGACATCTGACGGTATGGCCGTCCAAGAAGAAAATGTAGCCATTGGTGCCATCTATCGACCACAAGTTAAAGATTGGCGATCCGTTGGATACCGACCGAGTTATAGGCAAAAGTTGGTGCAAAAATGAGAAAAATTTTACATTTTCTCAAACAGGGTAAGGAACTTGGTTCCTCGCATAACTTCTGGCACAGACATCTGAGGGCATGGCCGTCCAAGAAGAAATTGTAGCCATTGATGCCATCTATCGACCACAGGTTAAAGATTGGCGATCCGTTGGATACCGACCGAGTTATAGGCAAAAGTTGGTGCAAAAATGAGAAAAATTTTACATTTTCTCAAACAGGGTAAGGAACTTGGTTCCTGGAATAACTTCTGGCACAGACATCTGAGGGCATGGCCGTCCAAGAAGAAAATGTAGCCATTGATGCCATCTATCGACCACAGGTTAAAGATTGGCGATCCGTTGGATACCGACCGAGTTATAGGCAAAAGTTGGTGCAAAAATAACCCTTAGTAAATTTTCATTTTTTTGAATTTTTTGATTTTTTCATTATTTTTCACTCTTTTTTTTATTTCAATCATTATTTGAGTGAAAAGAAACTCATTGCAACCAATTGGGATTAAAATAAAACAATTTCATTTTTTTTTGCAAAATTTCTCAAAAAAAACGTAAGGGGTAAGCCTTATGAAATTTTCGAGTTGAAATTTTTTTGAAATTTTTTTTTCGATTTTTGATTCTTTTTTTAGTTTAAAGCATTATTTGAGTGAAAAGAAACATATTGCAACAAATTCCCATCAAAATATATCACATTTTTCAATTTTGCTAAATTGTTCAAAAACAGGGTAAGGAACTTGGTTCCCTGAATAACTTCTGGCACAGACATCTGACGGTATGGCCGTCCAAGAAGAAAATGTAGCCATTGGTGCCATCTATCGACCACAAGTTAAAGATTGGCGATCCGTTGGATACCGACCGAGTTATAGGCAAAAGTTGGTGCAAAAATGAGAAAAATTTTACATTTTCTCAAACAGGGTAAGGAACTTGGTTCCTCGCATAACTTCTGGCACAGACATCTGAGGGCATGGCCGTCCAAGAAGAAAATGTTGCCATTGATGCCATCTATCGACCACAGGTTAAAGATTGGCGATCCGTTGGATACCGACCGAGTTATAGGCAAAATTTGGTGCAAAAATGACCCTTAGTAAATTTTCATTTTTTTGAATTTTTTGATTTTTTCATTATTTTTCACTCTTTTTTTTATTTCAATCATTATTTGAGTGAAAAGAAACTCATTGCAACCAATTGGGATTAAAATAAAACAATTTCATTTTTTTTGCAAAATTTCTCAAAAAAAACGTAAGGGGTACCCCTTATGAAATTTTCGAGTTGAAATTTTTTTGAATTTTTTTTTTCGATTTTTGATTCTTTTTTTAGTTTAAAGCATTATTTGAGTGAAAAGAAACATATTGCAACAAATTCCCATTAAAATATATCACATTTTTCAATTTTGCTAAATTGTTCAGAAACAGGGTAAGGAACTTGGTTCCCTGAATAACTTATGGCACAGACATCTGACGGTATGGCCGTCCAAGAAGAAAATGTAGCCATTGGTGCCATCTATCGACCACAAGTTGAAGATTGGCGATCCGTTGGATACCGACCGAGTTATAGGCAAAAGTTGGTGCAAAAATGAGGAAATTTTACATTTTCTCAAACAGGGTAAGGAACTTGGTTCCTGGAATAACTTCTGGCACAGACATCTGAGGGCATGGCCGTCCAAGAAGAAAATGTAGCCATTGATGCCATCTATCGACCACAGGTTAAAGATTGGCGATCCGTTGGATACCGACCGAGTTATAGGCAAAAGTTGGTGCAAAAATGAGAAAAATTTTACATTTTCTCAAACAGGGTAAGGAACTTGGTTCCTGGAATAACTTCTGGCACAGACATCTGAGGGCATGGCCGTCCAAGAAGAAAATGTAGCCATTGATGCCATCTATCGACCACAGGTTAAAGATTGGCGATCCGTTGGATACCGACCGAGTTATAGGCAAAAGTTGGTGCAAAAATAACCCTTAGTAAATTTTCATTTTTTTGATTTTTTTGATTTTTTCATTATTTTTCACTCTTTTTTTTATTTCAATCATTATTTGAGTGAAAAGAAACTCATTGCAACCAATTGGGATTAAAATAAAACAATTTTATTTTTTTTGCAAAATTTCTCAAAAAAAACGTAAGGGGTAAGCCTTATGAAATTTTCGAGTTGAAATTTTTTTGAAATTTTTTTTTCGATTTTTGATTCTTTTTTTAGTTTAAAGCATTATTTGAGTGAAAAGAAACATATTGCAACAAATTCCCATCAAAATATATCACATTTTTCAATTTTACTAAATTGTTCAAAAACAGGGTAAGGAACTTGGTTCCCTGAATAACTTCTGGCACAGACATCTGACGGTATGGCCGTCCAAGAAGAAAATGTAGCCATTGGTGCCATCTATCGACCACAAGTTAAAGATTGGCGATCCGTTGGATACCGACCGAGTTATAGGCAAAAGTTGGTGCAAAAATGAGAAAAATTTTACATTTTCTCAAACAGGGTAAGGAACTTGGTTCCTCGCATAACTTCTGGCACAGACATCTGAGGGCATGGCCGTCCAAGAAGAAAATGTAGCCATTGATGCCATCTATCGACCACAGGTTAAAGATTGGCGATCCGTTGGATACCGACCGAGTTATAGGCAAAATTTGGTGCAAAAATGACCCTTAGTAAATTTTCATTTTTTTGAATTTTTTGATTTTTTCATTATTTTTCACTCTTTTTTTTATTTCAATCATTATTTGAGTGAAAAGAAACTCATTGCAACCAATTGGGATTAAAATAAAACAATTTCATTTTTTTTGCAAAATTTCTCAAAAAAAACGTAAGGGGTACCCCTTATGAAATTTTCGAGTTGAAATTTTTTTGAAATTTTTTTTTCGATTTTTGATTCTTTTTTTAGTTTAAAGCATTATTTGAGTGAAAAGAAACATATTGCAACAAATTCCCATTAAAATATATCACATTTTTCAATTTTGCTAAATTGTTCAAAAACAGGGTAAGGAACTTGGTCCCCTGAATAACTTCTGGCACAGACATCTGACGGTATGGCCGTCCAAGAAGAAAATGTAGCCATTGGTGCCATCTATCGACCACAAGTTAAAGATTGGCGATCCGTTGGATACCGACCGAGTTATAGGCAAAAGTTGGTGCAAAAATGAGAAAAATTTTACATTTTCTCAAACAGGGTAAGGAACTTGGTTCCTCGAATAACTTCTGGCACAGACATCTGAGGGCATGGCCGTCCAAGAAGAAAATGTAGCCATTGATGCCATCTATCGACCACAGGTTAAAGATTGGCGATCCGTTGGATACCGACCGAGTTATAGGCAAAATTTGGTGCAAAAATGACCCTTAGTAAATTTTCATTTTTTTGAATTTTTTGATTTTTTCATTATCTATCACTCTTTTTTTTATTTCAATCATTATTTGAGTGAAAAGAAACTCATTGCAACCAATTGGGATTAAAATAAAACAATTTCATTTTTTTTGCAAAATTTCTCAAAAAAAACGTAAGGGGTACCCCTTATGAAATTTTCGAGTAGAAATTTTTTTGAAATTTTTTTTTCGATTTTTTGTTCAGTTTTTAGTTTAAAGCATTATTTGAGTGAAAAGAAACATATTGCAACAAATTCCCATTAAAATATATCACATTTTTCAATTTTGCTAAATTGTTCAAAAACAGGGTAAGGAACTTGGTTCCCTGAATAACTTCTGGCACAGACATCTGACGGTATGGCCGTCCAAGAAGAAAATGTAGCCATTGGTGCCATCTATCGACCACAAGTTAAAGATTGGCGATCCGTTGGATACCGACCGAGTTATAGGCAAAAGTTGGTGCAAAAATGAGAAAATTTTTACATTTTCTCAAACAGGGTAAGGAACTTGGTTCCCTGAATAACTTCTGGCACAGACATCTGAGGGCATGGCCGTCCAAGAAGAAAATGTAGCCAGTGATGCCATCTATCGACCACAAGTTAAAGATTGGCGATCCGTTGGATACCGACCGAGTTATAGGCAAAAGTTGGTGCAAAAATGAAAAAAATTTTACATTTTCTCAAACAGGATAAGGAATTTGGTTCCCTGAATAACTTCTGGCACAGACATCTGAGGGCATGGCCGTCCAAGAAGAAATTGTAGCCATTGATGCCATCTATCGACCACAGGTTAAAGATTGGCGATCCGTTGGATACCGACCGAGTTATAAGCAAAAGTTGGTGCAAAAATGAGAAAAATTTTACATTTTCTCAAACAGGGTAAGGAACTTGGTTCCTCGAATAACTTCTGGCACAGGCATCTGAGGGCATGGTGAAAAATAGTATTTACATTCACAATAATTATCTACAACACGTACGTACTTTGAAAAATAAAAAGTCGCTCGATTATTTTAAACTTTACAATATTTAAGCACACTCAACCGATCTAATTTTTCAATTTGTAATTGTTCGTCTTGTTATTGCCAGCAAAATCGAGCTAGTCTAGCTGTATGGCGTCAAGTCGCTTTTCGAATAGCGTTTTTTTGATGAAAATACACGTATTTTTGGAAATTTTTCTGAACCGCGTTCGCAAACACAATGGCCAGGCGTTTAGTGACGGGGTGAGGTATTGCGCCCCAGTATACCTTATGTGATGGTGTTTGTTTATGTTTGGACATTGATCAGCTGTCATTAAATACATGTCAGTGGTTGTGTTCTGCCGGGTGCGAAAACAGCAACCTATTAATTAGATTAACTGTGCTCGGAACAACCACACAGTTTGAGGAAAAACAAAGCATCTACTGAAAATTCTTTACTGCACGGAATGACAGATAGCAAACGTCAAACCGCACCATAGAAACGGAATCTTTACACCATCGCAAAACCCGGAACGTATCAGTAGTGTGGAGTGTGTTGTTAAAATTGTTTATCATAATTTGCCTTTCGGTATAAACTTAAGAATTAAATGAGTGTACACATATTCCCGTCAGCGCTTAACAAGGGTACACACGAGCTGTGGAAATGGTGTTGCTTCAGCTACGTTCCTTTCGCTCCTGGCTGGTGTCTAGCGACCGCAGCCCGCGCGACACATTGAATAGCATCTTCTGGTTAAGCTGTGCTTTGGGAATCATTTTCCTACAGTTCCGGCGGCTGGTTGAGGTAAACATCTGGTACAGAGATAAGTGATACTTTACCCTGCATATTGATTGTTGTTTTCATCGGCACTTTGTAGAGACTGTTGCGTTTGGGGCGTGTGAAAAGCCGTCAACATGGACCGATCGTGCAGCACCTGTGGAACATTTGCTTTTACACGAGCGCTACCATTTTTCTGCTGCTCTACCAAATGCTGTTGATCCGACCGGAGGTGGTACGGGAGAGTGGCAAATACTTTCCGCAGTACAACAATGCCATCTTTGCCAGCGCCTGCGATCCGGCCAAGTTTGAAATCATCACGGTCGTGCTCGTATCGTTCCGGGTGCTCGGTACCGTTTCGAAGCTGTCCAGCGCTGACTACTCGGTAGCGTTCTCTAGCGCCCTGTGCTCATCATTGCTGTTGTGTTGCTTCGTGCTACGACTAGAAAACTACAGCATCCTGCTCAACCTATATTTGGCGATCTACAACACGTTTGAGGAAACGTTTCAACTGTACGCTTCTCAAACGGACCAAAAGCACAACGTCAAGCTGACAATTCTCGTCCTGCTCATGTGTGGCACCTGGTATGATAAACTAATCTGCAGTAATCCATTCGTAACCTTACAGACTGTGTCCATTGATATGTTTTTTTTTTGGTCACTCCATAGGATTTATTTATTTTTGAACCTTTTACCTTTCGAGTTCCTGATACCGACTCTCTATGCTCGCCGTGAGTTGTTTCCCCTCAAGCTGTGCTTTTGGCTATGGTACTGCTCGTGCGTTTGGAACTCGCCGCTGCTGAAGCTTCTCTACCATAAAATCTACCATCCACACCCGAACGACTGTGCTGGAGGTGGTTCGGCCGTACGATGTATTCTATCAAACGACTGGCAAAGTTTTCGACATTTCCGTAACCTGGAACATGCCTACCTCGACCTGATGCTGCATCAAAGGTAATGCATCATGTTTCATTTTAATGTCACATTTAAATTTCAGCACCGAGTGCTTCGACGATGGCTCGCCATTCATTAATAATTATACCCGTTTTTTAATTTTTAGCCGTGCAAACACACACTGTGCACCAACGAATGAAAAAGCCACATTGACCGCCTTCCAGACGATTAAATGTAAGTGGCATGATCATTCATATGTTAAAATTAAATCCATCTGATAGTTGTTGATGTTTGTTTTGCAGGTGTTGTTTCCTTAAAGCGAAAGCTGAAACGTTTGCGTGAGAACAAGGAGCAGTTGGACAAGTATAAATAATGGTTAACACCTGAACGCAGGATCTAAATTAATCAATCAACATGTGATCTCGACTGGATGAAACTATGACTTTCTTTCTCTCTCTCTCTCTCTATCTCTGTTTCTTTCTGTTTCTATCCGTCTCCACTAATTCCTCTATCCTTATCCGTATCTATCCACTAAACCAATGGTCTCCAACCTGTGGTCCGCGGACCAGTTGTGATCCGTCGCATAAATAAAAATGGTTCGCGGAAGAAGTTTTCTAGTCGTTGAACCGATTTGTTAATGTTTTCTTATAAAAAAAACACATCTTCTTGAAAGCGGCATACATTACGAGTCACTTCATACACGGCACGTGTGGTTCAACATGATCTTGAACGGAATTTGGTCCGCGGCACTAAAAAGGTTGGAGAGCACTGCACTAAAACCACAATATCCATTCCTTGTTGCGCGCACAAGCAAATAATCATCGAATAACGCGAATAACGAAGGTATAGAAACGACGCGAAGCATCATTAATTGATAGTTACTAGCAAACGGAGGAAGGAAGCGAGAATACGTAGGTTACGAAAACACATTTTCTAAGAGAATAGAGAACATCACTAGCTGTACAAAGTTCACGTACACTGCGCCACAGCGATGGTGGCGTATTAACTTATAGGTTTGAATATAAGAAACGGTTTGCATCAAAGGCTTGGATGTTGTTCTGTTGTTTTTCGTAGGCGAACTAACCAATCAAATGCGTTAAAAGTGTTCGTGTATGATATTTTTTTTCTTTATTTCAGATATCCTTTTCTTTGTTTTGTTTGTTTGTCTGCTTTTAATATATTATGCTAGCTTGTTTGTTTGTTCATAAGTTAACTATGGTTCCCCTCCGTTGTCTTTCTTTCATTCTTTCATATATTTTTCGTTTGTTTAGTTTTGTTTTGTTTTGTTGTCATCTGTTACTCTCAAACTCATCCCCCCCGGCCCGTCTTCCGAGCGCTTTCAGCTGGTCGGTACACACCTCTTGCATTCTTCCGTTCGACTTCCGAATCGTTTGAGGTAATCCTTCTGCGACGACAGGTTGGTAGGATCTCCTTCTTTTTTTTGTTTGAGGAAGATGGTTTGTTTTCCTTCGCAACGTCCGGGATACGAAGATAGCTCGATTGCCGATCCGTTCATCGCCGAATTTGTTGCGTTTTGTTTTGAGCGTATTACGTTACTTCGTTGCGCTACTATACTTGATTACTAATTATAATTGTTTGTTGAGTGTTTTTGAGTGAGTTTTTCTTTTTGTTTTGTTTTTTTTTCTCTATCTGCTGAATACTTCAAATTTTCATTATTATAAAAATCAATCTTCTATCAGAATCTATTCTGTTTTAGTTTCCTCTGTCACTCTAATTTATACTTTCTCTTTTCACCTTATTCTTCTTGGCTAGCACTTCTGTTTCATATATCTATATTTTCGTTGAACGTTAATAATTCGGGTTTTTTTGTTTTTGTTGTTGTTGTATTGCTCAAAGCGAGCCGCAAATCTATGAATATGGAAACGAGCGTGTATGTTTTTTTCTAATAGTTACTGATTGTGTGATTATTTTTTTTTCTTGTGAGTCAGTGAAACGTGTGTTTAACTGCGCGTCTGATACACCGTAAAGCGTTCCCGTGCTGAAGGGGGTCGATGAAATAACAATTAGTAGATTCTCCATAAGTCCCAGAAGTCGATCCATATCGGCTTCCTGGGGGGTAAAATTAAATCACAGCTACCACAGCGCCAGTAAGCCTACAACGACGTAGTAGAGCCCAATACGACGAGGTGTTACTGGTGCGTATAATGATAAGGATTGCCGTGAAAGGATGTCTTGCTTTATGTACAATATTTCCTTTAACACTAAAACTACCCGCCATTTTTGGCTGGTTACGCTTTCATTTTAATCACATTAATTTTTGCGATTAAACATTTCTACCGCCGTTGATGTATGACTTTTATATATCTATTTTATATTACGTACTACAAAAAGAATCCAAAAACCATAATTCGGCTCTTGGGAAGATTTTAACAAATGTTTTAAAAAACAAACACTTCAATCGCATGGTAGTTCTAGTGCTAATCCCTCAGAGAACACATTGTTTTGTTCATCCTTTTTAGGATGCTCTTATATAAAACGTAGGAAATTAAAAACCGAAAGTGAATGTGCTGGCAAAAGAAGGATTAAAACTGCATCCCCATGTTCTTTCATGGTACAATGCAGGTAAAACAACCCCGTCCCCACTGGAGCCCCCGAAAGAGAAGCTGCACGCCGAAAACCGATGCTTTCGTGACAGTTCGCAGATAGTTTTGTTGGGTTTTTGCGGTTTTTTTAAAACACTAACGTTAGCCTTCGGTAGAAGACACGTATTTGCACTTTCATATTTTTTTCTTATACTGCTCTGTTGCTTGTTGTGTGTTTTTGTGTCTGTCTGTGTATTCGCTTATATCGATAAATAGTTTGTTCTCTTCCGTCCATTTTAAAACCCGCTTGTTAGGGAGGCACGTACTAAGAGAATACTAGCGTTTAGAACGGACTTGTGAGTAAAAAGTAACGATAGTAACGCAAGGGAACGATTGATTCTCCCATGCAAACAACCCCATGCTCCGATGACAGCGTAACGTGGCCCAAAGAACGAAATTGGAACTAGAGCAGTGACTCCCTCCGCGCTAGTGCCGCTGGAGGCATTCGTTGTGTGTGCGCTTTTCAATCTTCCCGCACACCCGCGTAGCACTCTAAATACATGAATCTGTTAACGTTATGGTAGTGCTTCCCTGTTGCAAAGACAAGCGTAAACTTGTCAAAAAAAAGCCCCAAAAAAAATCAACTATCAACGTACGAAATTTGACTGCGTCCTTCACTGTACAGGGACACCGGTTTTTTGTAAAACTGCATCGTACCAGTGGCTCCCGACAAATCGAACATTGCTCGAGGGATAACCGTTTGTGAGTGAGGTGTGTGAATAAGCTATTCGACGTCACCGATGGCAGGGTCTTGCTGCTTTTACCCAGATGGGTGCACTGAGACAAACGCAGGCAGCACAATTTGTTAAGCGTTGGAATTGAATAAGTTAGATTGGTCTGTTGAGTTAAACGTTTTCCCTCCCCCCCCCCCCCCCATTTTATCAGGTGCACGTGTTATATGCATGTGTGTTAATGTGTCGTTAGGTGCGCTGGTTTTGAAAGGTGAAAGGATGTGTCAAGGTGTTGATGACCAGTTCCATTAAAAAAGTACTACTTAGATATTAATTCACTACTAGCCAATTACCAACCGATCCTGGGCAGCATACTTACTTAATTGGCATGGCAAATGTGCATGCATGTGTGTGTGTAGGTGTAGTTGTGTAATGTGTGAGTGTGAGTGGATAGGTGTTTGTAGGTTTATAGTAGTTGAGTAGGTGTAGAGGACTTCAGAAAGGATCACACAACTCGTCATCCAAATCCACTGAAAAAAACACCTGTCGGGTTTGCTGTCTGCAGCCAACATGCTTTGTTTGCCTTGTGCGACGTCCAGGCACACATTATAGTATGGGTTTGGCGATGTAAGGCTTCGCCGTCGTAGTGGCAATCTCCGACATCTTAATGTCGATCGGCACGCGCGTATCGTAGAGTGTTGGTGCCTGCAGAATTATACCTGCCGTACCGAACACGACCGCTATCGTGAAGATCCACAGAAACAGTCGATCGAGAACCATAGCGACATACTTCCAGTCCTCCTTAACCTGGGTTGGTACGAGAAAACAAATGTCAAAATCTCGGAAATGTGAATATCTACAGTAATTCTTGGAGTCACCCAGTGCGTACCCTTGAGCTTTCCTCTTCTTTTCGTGTGTGGTCAGCAATGTACGTTACTCCATCCATCGCTTTCGTTAGCTCAGGACACTCCAGCCACCGGTTACGGTTCTGAGCCGTCTTGTCACCTTTACCGCCAGATGCCGCTCCCGTCGGTACGGTCGTGCCCGTATCGGTCGTGTTGATGATCATCCCGCTCGGCAGTACGTTCGTGGGCAGATTGTTGTTGAGCGGTACCGCAACACCATTATCGCCCAGCAGTAGATCAGCTGTCGTCGCACCGGTAGTAACGGCAGCCGTAGCTGCCTGCTGCAGATCGTTCAGAAATAGACTATTGCAGCAGCTAAGATGGCCGCCACCGGTTGCCGTAGTACCTTTCAACATCAGGTTAGCGTTGGTCTTGCTGTCGTTTGTGTTGGCCGCCGCTAGACTCTTGTGAAAGGTGCTGTTCGGATCAAGCAATCCCGTACCGGTAGTGGTACCGGTAATGGTTGCGCCGTGCTGCGGATTCGGCACAGCAGTACTAGCCGCACTGAGTAGATTAAAGTTGATTGGAGACATGGGCGAGTTGTGATGGTTGTGGTCGTGATATGGCAGTGGCATATCGTCCATCAGGTCCATGCCACGGACCAGCGCGTTATGGTGATGATGGTGATGGTGTCGACCACCGCCCGACCGATGATTGTGGAGGTGCGTCGGGCTACCGTGCAGTCGGCAGGTATTGAGGCTGGATTATTCAGATCAAAATGTTATTCACATAGTACTGGACATACGTATAGCGTATTATAACAGTGTACAGCGAAAGCCACAAGGAGGCTGTACTGCGAACGGAAACACTGCACAGCCTCACTGTCACGGTTGCAGCCATGAAAGCGAGGGATCTTAGTAATGGCTCATTCCACACCACACTACTAGGAACAGGCAGGATTACCAAATCGGGCCACAAGCATACCTTCATCCCGATCTTCACCATTGTTGGCGTGATGGGAGTCAGAAAACTTTAACCAAGAGGACAATCGGAACGACATAGACGAGCATTAGGAACAACAACAAAAAATAAACATCCAAATATAGAGGTGTCTTGCTGATCAAATGAGCCACTGGAAGCGTAAAGGAATATATGTACATTGGAATATTGGTAGTTTGATACTGCACAGACGTCCGGACACCTCCAACGCCCTCAAGTAAAATGCCCAACAAAACGGAGGAGTACTTAGAATAATGGACTGGAAACCGGGTATTAACAGAACTAACAAGAGCATCCAGAATTGTGAAGGGAAATAATTGAAAAATAAAACACTCACACACACACACGCACAACACACATACATTAGTAGGTCCAAAATGGCGATGAGTACATCATGCGATATGTACTATGAATGTTTGTACAGATGGTGGATGAAATGGAGCGAGAAATAATAACTTAACACAAGGTTTGAACACGGTAAGCGCTCTGCCAGAACTGCTCAATAAATACTACAGCAACGGTGCTATACATACGCTAGCAAACAATTCCCCTCCACTCGGCGACCGTTGTTTCTGGAAAAAAAATGTCTACATCGAACAACAACAATAACAACACATTCCATGGAATGGATAAAGCGGGGATGTTGAAGTGAAGCACCCCAAAGCCTAGGTACGACATGTTGGGAAGCTGTTGATGAAGCTGATGATTCTGCATGATTCGGTGAAGTTTAGGAGATGGATAAATTGACATATCCTTTTAGCCGAATGATCCCATTTGACGAATTATCTCGAACACACCCAATGAATAGATCGAATCCAAAAATGAATCCAACAACACATGAACGATTAACAACACAAACAAACATCAAGGTATGCACATATCTACAATCTCAAACAACAACAAAAAAAACGCTTTCGTTATCAAACACGCACACTCATATGGAAATCACTCACACAAGCGCATACGACCAGCCGTCTCCAACCCTTACCTTTCACTGGAATCGAGCAAATGGTGATCAAGCAGTACCGACGGATCAAAGGCGATCGTGGGCGGAAGTGGTGGAATATGGTCACCGAGGCTGTTGCACGAACGCAGCATAAACCGCTGAGAGGCGGCACTGTTTCGGCACGTGCGTGACCGGAAAACAAGAAGATATCATTGTACAGGTACGAATGTATCGAGAGCACAACTAGGACACCGGATATTGAGATGGAGAGTTGACGTTCGAAGGACGCACAGTATGCATCGTAGTCATTGGAAAAGGGAGTTCCATGGTGGAGGTTGGATTGTACGTCGAATACAAACGCGCGGTACCATTGGATATGTGTAGCAGGAGTTGGTCTTAACTTACCTGAAGTGATGGAGCGGTTGGTAGATCGGGCGACGCATTACGAGTAGTTTCGGCAGATGGTTGATGAAGATAGTCCTCACCCACGGTGCCATCGTATGGGTTTGGGGCGACCGGAAATGAATGTTGAGCACGATCACAGTTACACATATACTGCAATGGACGTAAAGACGGCAATGGTGAGTGTGGTAATACTCGCACCATATTTCTTGGTGTATCCAGACAAAAAAAAGGATAAATGGCCCCGTTCTGTACTCAAGAAAAACGATAGCACCACACTTCACGGAAGTACGCTCTTTCAAATATAGCAATCTACCAATATCTGGGCACTGCAAGCGATAAATGGAGTACGAGGATAACGCGATTAAGCGTTAAACCATTTACATGTAAACGTATCTCGGTGCTTCAGCTAACGGAACCGGAAATGGATTTTATCTCAACCGCAAAAAAAACCCGCACCACTCCACGCTGCTATACACCCAACGGACAGACGATGGTTTCATGGAAGCCGCTAGCAGGAAATTATCGGATGTGAAAACATCGGGGCCTGCAACCTACCTGAACGTGTCCAGTATCATCGTGAACAGGACGAACTTGCCTAGCAGCGGGACCACCAACGATGTGGGCGGAATGATTTCCGCCAGCAGCAGGAAAAACACAGTCAACGATAGCAGAATGGATATGCTTAACGATACCTGCACAGCGGGAATGAAAAGGGGATGAGATACGGAGAAGGAAAAGCGTTTTATGTAAGTCGGCGTCGGTAACGGCGAGCGGATGTGCATCCTTTTGCTTGATGTTCGTACCTTTTCACCACTGTCCGATGGCAGATAGAACACCAGTATGGTAAGGAAGCTAATGCCCATGCAGGGTATGATAAGGTTGACGGTGTAGAACAGCGTCTTTCGCCGCATCGTTATATTGAACGTAATGTCAAGGTACGGTTCGTCGCAGCACGTGTAAAACTTTTCATTTCTGCGACAGGAAAACAATGGCGTTAGTATATATCAGGCACAGTCACCAATGGATCTTATCACTCACCTTACGGCAGGTACCTCCAAAATATCCCATTCAACAGACGTGTAGAATTCGGACAAATCGACACCCACCTCGACGACGTTCGTTTCGTTCATTTCGTCGATGTGCCGTAGATCCACCTGCGAAGTGAAGAACTCCTCAGATCTGGACACCTACAATACGACGCACCTCACGCATACATACCTGAAAACCATCGTACGTCCAGCTACCAAACTTCATCACGCACGTCTGCTCATCGAATGGGAAGTACTCGACGTCGATTTCGCACGAACTTTTGTAAATAGCCGGCGGGCGCCATTCTACCCTGCCGGTGTAGTTAAGCGTTGCCTTCGTCGCGAGCGTCACCTCAAAGTTACCGTCCGCATTGTTGTACAGCACGATGTCCGGTCGCCAGATATGATCGGAGGGTACGTGCAGCATCTCCACACCACCATACTCCTTCGGTTCCCACTTTAGCTTGTAGTCATACCACGTCTGCTCTACCCACAGATTCGTAGTCATGATTTGATTCTTCAGGTTCTGCAAGTTACTCAGATGAGTCGGAATATTCGGGTATTGTCAGATTTATATTGCTTTCTTTTTATATTAAATCTGCCCACAAAACCATGGTCTACTTACCACATCGATCAGCTGGGACAGTTTAAGTTTGATTTTGACCGTTAGCGCATCAGTGACATTGACTACCGGCCGGACAAGCTTGTTATAGTTACTGAGCAGATCGTCGTAGAGTCGCTTTGCATCCGGGTTGCCTCCACACACTGCAAAAGCATGTATCACGAACAAACCGAACAATGTATCACGGCGCGAATTCACTACGCCTTCAACTTACCGGAAACGACGGCAAATATGGTAAAATATACACCGTGTAGTAGCCTCATCGCATTCCCCAAAACACTGGTGTCCACCAAACCTCACCTATTCTATATGTACTTTCGCTACTGTCCTGCTCCCCTGAAGGGATACGTACCATATACAACCTTTCCTATCTATTACGTTATCGTACCGGAAGGTACGGCTCTTCAGGCTGAACGGTCTAAATCGTCAAAGTGAATGGGAGAGCTTCATATGATGCTTCCAGTCAGCAACAGATACCGACGGGGCAGATACAAGGAGACAGTGATTATGGGTAGCTGCTGTCTTTTGCGAGATGAGCAGTTGATAACGATTGTCGGTGGCTTTCTTCGGTCGATGCAAACAACGGTTTGCAACGACGCTCCTAACCTTTGCGCCACTCGTACACAATGCACAATTACGGCCGAGTCCTTTCCAAGCCCCTTTCCCTAATACTTCTCAAATGGGTGTGAGCTGAATTTGAGCAATGGTTTTGAGCATTGGATGCTAGAGTTTTCTTCCACATCGAATTCTCAGTCGCGCCCGCCCTACCCTTGTGCTTCGTCGAATTTCTAGTTTTGTTATGCCCTTTGATCACCTCAACCTGGTACGACAAAATTCAATCCATCCGGTACGTGCGAGATGATACGGCTAGGCTCAACCCGTGTGTGTTTTTTTTTGCTAGGCCCTATTGCTGAACTAAGAGAAATTTTGCAGAAATGTCTTGCAACACCGAGAACTGGCAAAAAGGACGCTGGATGATGTCGTGGGTTGAAGGGGATTGAACGCGTCGATATCCTCTGGTCAAGAAGTGATCATTGTTCCTGCAAAGGAAGATGTAAAGGTTCGGTAATGTATAGCATACCCGATGTGGGTTGAGAATATCGGCAAAACATCGAAAAGACGACCCATAATAACAACAACAAAAAAAACAAACAGAAATGTATCACATTACAGAGGACTTCAACCATCTCCAATTGCTTCACTGGGAGCAAAACTGAAATGGTGCTCGTCCTTTTACCAAGCAAACACCCCCAGCAAGTCCCGTGAAGGTTAAGAACACTATAGCCACACCAGGCGCAGAAGTGGTCCTTCCCGTGCTTAGCGAAATTCGCTAGTAGGGGAAAAAAACCCTACCTCAAAAACCTACAATAAAGGCATCTTGTTGCTAGGTTTCACGTTTTCCACCATTTGCTCCTTTCCACCGTTAAACGAATTATATACTAAAAGTGCTACTACCGTTCGACACTACGGACACATACGGACTTTAACGCTGCATTCAATGTCTGTCTCTCATCGCAAATAATCTAAAATGCGGCTCACGTTGTGCCTTCCGTAGGTCTACCGTCCAATGTAAACATTATTAGATTAACGGTACACTATAAACATCAGGCACGAATTTGCACACATTTTGGGCCATACAAGTCATCGGCACCGACACCACACCGCGAAGATTCCAATGCCAAAATTTATGCAGCGAAGAAACATTGAAAGCAGGAAAAGTTTTCGGTCCGTGTGATACCCCGTATCACCATCGCCCAATGTTTTTTCTTTGTCTTCGGTTTTTTGGGGTAGATTGTATGATTAATTCTTTTTTGATTGTTGACCGAGTTTCTGGTGAGCTTCAAAATCGCCTTGCCTCCATTGCTATTGCCGACTTTCCCAGCAGTGTGTTAGCAGTGACGCCGACCGAGCCAAAAACCCCGTTTGTTGTTCACACAAGACACCACAAAAGCACCCTTTTATGTCAACACAAGGATGCCGAATGGTATATCTCGCCTTGTGGGCCAGATATATTGGGTTCGTATATACAAATTCTAGGCCAGCATCTACATAGAACGTGTCGTAGGGTTTTGAGCGCACTAGCGGGAAAATGGGTAACAAGAGCTGGGCATGGAAATCACTCTCTCACACACTTTCATACACGCACACATACACAAACATTCACATCCGTTCTTAACACCACAGGCACCGAAGCGAGCCTTCTTCGATTAGGGCACACAGGCACAGGTTATGGATATCCAATCAGCGCCCAATCTCTCTTCGCTTTCGCTTTACGGTTCTGTTCGGGTATGTTTTGGGGGGGTTTCTTGGGGACCTGTGAATCTTCACCGTATTGCCCGTTTCAACCGTTCCACCCCATTAGGCTGCGCCTGGTTCCAATCAAAGAATTGTGTGCTGCGAATAGCCAACCGATGCGAGCCTAATGTATTCTTGCCCGTGGATAAAACTTTGTTATCGGGACATTGTTGGGGCAGGACTGCGCGTCAACTTGCGCTTGGTTAGGTCAGCGGAATCGACACAAAGGACGATTAGAAGCAACAAACCGCAACAAGAGGGCAAATAAACGCACTGTTTTTTTTTCTTCTTTCCTTCACGTGGTAAGTTGTTGCACTCTGGTCCCTTATTTGCGAGACTTGAGATATTTTTCATCTGGATGTGCACCAAACTAGTTACGGTACTACAGGTAACGACCTCCAAAATCTTGATATCCACAGTTCGCGCTGTGTGTGCGCTTCAAGTTTTGCAAAACGTGATAGGATCCTAACGAAATGGAAAAGCACATCGTCCGAATATGTAACCAGCGACACTATAACACTAAAACACATTTAGTCACAATAGCTGGCGGAATCTGGTTCCGCAAATAGTTACGTTAAGTGGAAAGCACTTCGCTGCAGCAGTAACAGAACCGACTCACACTGGAAGAGCTTGGTGTGCTCCTAATGGCAGCATAACGATAGGAGGCACGGTATACATATATTTCTTGCCGTTTTCTGATATCGGTTCTGGGCAGGTATGGGGGGTTGCGAATGCGCATGTCGCGTCCTTAACCAAAGCCTCCCATGTGCTCCACCATCCACGCGCATCCTTGCACACAGCGGCACAGCGGGAAAAACGGTCGGTGGGAAACCAACCAACCAAAAAAAAAAGAAACAACAACAACAAAAAGAAGAAATGAACTGTGCTAATACACCTCCTGATAAGCTGAGCGAGGTGTTTTCGGAAGCTGTCATGAATAAAGCAAAAATGTGCCACTTTCCGCCATGGCTGACTGATAAGCGGGTGGGGCTGGAAAGGGGGGGGAAGATTAAGGACACGGGCAGGGTAACGATGCGACAAACCCCTTTTATTTTCACCCACTCTCGCGATAGTTTCGTACTATCAGCCGCGGCAATCAGTAAGGATCAATCAAGCATTCGCCAATTGGTTTCCTGTTGTTTGATTATAAAGCCGCAAGTGTCACTGTACAACGGACACACCAACATGCTGGGTGGAGGTGGTAGGAAGCCAACGGTGTAGGAGAAGGACCTGCAGCATCTAAATATGCTAAGCACGTGTAGTCTTTACCGAGAGAGATGCTATGAAATTTTGATCACAGCACCGTGAGACGCTTTCCAGCGACACACGGCAAAACGTGCATCTCCATAAATGTATGTCAAATTTCGATTTACAAGGATGTAAACCGGGTGCCAATTGGTTGGGAAATTTAGTATACGCTCCCACACGGCTTCCATACTGTGTCGTCCCATATACGTTTCCAATATTTCAACTCATCTCATACATCACTGATAGAGGAAGAATTCCCAACAAAAAAAAATCCAAAGTTGTTCAGGTCTTCTTCAGACGATGAATATGTAGATACATGTGTACGCGTGTATGAAAGAGCTCAAAATTGGGAGTTTGAACTGATGAATAAATCAAAGTATAATTTGTCTAATATTCTCCAGCTCATTATAGGCTGCATCTACGTTGAACACAGAATGATCACTCCTTCTCCGTTCTTGCTTTTTTCTGACAAATCGCATTTATTTAATGCGCAAGCTAAAGAGTAAAAAGAAATAATTCAAGCTTGCTCTCGTTTGCTTATATTTTTCAAACGAAACGGCAATCCGTTTTTGTTCTTCAATTTGTTTGGTTATGTGTTTCGTGTGAAGGCTCAGTACGCGACTTTTTTCAAAATTTTGTATGGGATTTGACAGATAAAGTCGGTTGACGTTTTTGGTCGTACGACCAAATCAAACATTTTTGATTCCGTCGGATGGTCGTGTACGACTTCTTGAACTTGAACTGGCTTGTATAAACGCGAAATTGGTGTTATTTTGTCGCTGTTCATGTAAACATGTTGTTTTAACTGCCAATTCAAAAATTGATACGACCAAATCGGATGAGCAATGACACCCCTTACGACAGTCGTACGACTGAGCACTGCCACCCGCCTAAAGACTAATATTTATCAATAAAAAGAGTTGTGCCTATTATCCGTGATATTCGCTTATCCGGCCTGGGTCGAGTTCCGATGAGTACGGATAATCGGCGTTTCACTCTATGTTGTGCAATTTTATTGGTTATGTATTTCCTGCGAAGAGATGCCATCAACACTGACAGCACGTCATTTGACAGTTCAGTCCCGAGATGTCGTCACTGCTTGACGGGTACGCTCAGCTGTTAGCAGCTCAGCTGTCATCTGGACGGTGGTCATTTAATGCCGTGTGTCGGAACGAGAGCGCAGACGGTGCTGGTGAGCGAAACGGCGCGCTTTGTGTTTATGCACCGTCGAGGTAGAGTTCTCAGTACCGTAGTATTCGTATGCAGCATCGGACGCAGTGAGGTTACCGTTTTGGCAATAGCAACAGCAGCTAGTGGCTAGGGAAGGGCAGGTAGGTAGCGGGGTCAACAACTGTGCTGCAAGCTCCTTTCACACCTTCACCTTTACGTGTTGTGCGCGCGTTTGCCTGTGTGTGCGTGTGCGTGTGTGTGTGTATGTGCATGTGTAAATCGTGTGAAGCAGTTTGACGCACCTTCAATGGGTTCTGAAACGCATTCCTTAAAATAGGGAAACAAAGAAAATGTGTACATCTCGTATTCTTACCTTGGGGTGAGCAGTTTCCAAACTCCATTATCCACCATTGATTGCCTTTACCGTCAGCGTGTGTGCGCTCATGTGCCTAGAAAGAGAAGGAGAGAGCCACATTATATATAGCAACGAGAATCTGCTAGAGTAAGAAACCATCCTGCTGCAGTAGCACGGTGTGGTTGTTTATTTATGCATTCATTCAAAATACAAAAAAATATTATCCACTGTACAGTGAATAAACAATTGGTACGCGATAAAGCTGCATTAGCCGTTTTACGGCCAAAGCTTACACATCTTTCATCGACCAGCGGGGGGTACGAATATGTTTCAGGAAGATGTTAATCGTCTGCAGATTGCAAAACCACAGCCACAGCTGTGACGTCACACGGGTACAAGCATCTTCCGCTTATGTCAAGCGCGCGAGAGTGAGATGCACAATGACACTTCTGTCTCTGCACTGCCACCACACCGATGAGGGCATCCATTGATCGTGCTTAAAAGCACCCTTAATGGCGCTTGGGAAGGGGCGGGAGGAAGGGGGAAGGGAAAACAGATCGTGGAAATGAATCAGTGTGTACGCAGGGGGGGGGGGGGTTCCATTTGTTGTTTGTTTGTTGCGTGCAGTTTGGCGAATGAAGCAATAGTTTGCGTACGACTTTTGTTCGAGTGTTGAAAACCTTCCCCTACAAACTTCACTCCTGCTGCTGCACCCAAGTCGGATACGATGGTTCACGGTGTAGGAAATTTTTTGTCCCAAAACGCACTACATAACGTGCGTGTGTGTGTGTGCATTATGTTGTGCTGGAGGAAAATGCGGAAGACTTTTCTCCTGAGACGGCTGGGAGAGGGAGAGGGAAAGATGTCAATAACGTAATAAGGGATAGTACGCAATATTTCCATCTGGCTTCAATCGCTCCAATCACTAAAAGATTGC